>NC_138372.1:20600344-20622016 GCF_054177405.1 Leptonychotes weddellii | reverse complement strand
GAGTGACCGCTCTGCCTACGTCACCCCTGATTTCCCTTCTGACCGTGACCGCTGTCATCCTGGTCATTCCTGGAGCCAGATTCAGGCTGCGGCAGGTCCGGACAGAGCTTCAGAGCCAGGTGAGCTGGCCCGGTGGGGGCCCGGGGGCCGCGTCTGAGGCAGGTCCCGGAGCCCTGGGGGCAGGAACAGAATCTCAGCGCCGAGGCAGAGGGGCCCAGCGTGGGCTCTGAGTGTGGCAGGCCCGGAACAGGCACAGCCAGGGAACTGACCAAGATGCCGACGTGACCCGGTATGGATACGGCCCAGCACGTGTCATGTGCAGACCATGATCCCGCTCCCTTAGCTCGGAGCAACTCCTTGAGACAAGCGCCACATGTGGGGAAACTGAGGCTCTAAGAAGGGAAGTCTGTGTATAAACGCGAGCTTGCCTCTGTTTGCCTCCAAATCTTGGCTGTCTCTCTGTGTAGAAATCTGGGTCTCTTTCCACTTGCCCAGAAGCAGCCTCAAGCAGAATCCTACTCCCAGATGGAATTTGTTTGACACCTACAGTGTAATAAAAATCTGGAAATTTCATAGAAAAAAGAAATCTCTGATTTTTCTTGAAAAAGCAGGAAATCGGGACACTGCATTCTAAAGTCCCAGATGGCAACCATTGCCGGGAGCCAAGCCCATCTTGAAGAATAGCTCAGGCTTTGGACCCAGAGGTCCGAGTGGCCTTGGGCAAGGGACATACAGCCCAAGGCTCCAGTTGCATCATCTGTATGATGGGTGTTTCCCTAGTGCCTACCTCGAGGGCCGCAGCAAGCAATAGATGAGTTTGACACACGTCAAGTACATACGGCCCCCAGCAAGGGCTATCATCATGTTCACTCTGGTTCTCCTCTGGAAGCTGCCCTCCCCTGCTGCCCACGGCTTCCTCCTCTGCCCATTATTTGGCCTGCCTCCACCCACCCCAGTCGTTAGAGCCTCTGACCCCGGCACTCCATGATTTGGGCCGAAAAGGAACAGGACTCAGTAGTGAGTCACAAGTATCCAGGCCAGAAAATTCTCAGTGTGAGTTCCAACCTGGATTGTGCCCTCACTCTGCATATGTGGAACTGCCCACTGCATCCAGGGTACCCTCACCAGCCCATAAATGTATCCACAGGTGGCATGGAGGCTCCCAGTACATTGGGATACAGAGAATAGTCCCTGAAGGACCCACCAGTATCCTGGGGGGACATCAACATGACCACAAGGACAAAGGCACATCACCTTCCATGTCCTCCCACTGAGTGCCTCTGGAGCTCCTGGCTGCTCTCCCCAAGCCATAGCCGGGCCTTCCCGGCGGGAGCTCCAGGCCAGTGGAGGAAGCAGACGCCCCTGCTCCACGCTCCTAAAAAGCACTTGTCACCCCCGACAGGGACGGTCCACCGGCTCCCATGGACACTGTCAGGGAAGCTAAGCAGGGTGCCTGGGTGAACTTGGAGGGAGAAGGAAAGATTGATTTTCAGATTATCTCCCAATCCATAGTTGTCAAGGAAGAAAAAAGACCTAAACAATCGTGAAATTAAATCAAATGAGTTTCTGGATTCTCTCGCCCGCCCACAGACGCCTTCTACGTGTCCCCAGGGAAGGGATGATGAACGGGTTCACTCTGTGTTTCTTCCCCCACCGGTCCCTCTGACCATCCAGGCACCTCCGCAGTGAGCAAGGGCTTATTGTGCTCCCACTGTGTGCCCAGCCCCGCACTCAGGGCCAAGAATCTGGGGATGAATGGGCAAACAGAACCCCTTCCTCGTGGATCCACTGACCAGGGAGCAGTCAGACCCTCAAAGAGCAGTTACCACCCAGGACTAAGTGCTGTACTGGGCGGAGCCCAGGGCTATGTGGGAACACTCCAAACTGATGGGGGTGGGGAATGGAAAGGCAAGGAGGACTTCCTAGAGGAGGCTGAGCTCCGCACTTTGAATGGCAGCAAGCTGAGTGGAGGCAGGGCCAGAAAATAGGAGGCTCCAAGTAGTAATTTCTCAAGACTTTGGACTTTGTTCTAAGGGCAGTGAAGGATCGTGGGAGGTTTTAATCAGCAAAGTGACACCTGAGCAGATTCGTGTCTAATCTTCACTCTGGCTGCTGTGAGGAGAATGGATTGGAGAGGAGCCATGCAGGGGGTGAGGAGGACAGACAGGACAGTCTGCACCCTTCAGCTGAGAGGAGATGGAGGCCTGGGTTCACGTTGCAGCAAGCAATCACCACATAGCCAAAAGCACTCCCTCTCTTCCTGCGAGTCTGCCCCGCAGCCTCCTCAGTGAGCCCGCCCTGACCACCCCACTTCAAACTGCAGCCCCTCGCCCAGCTCTTCCAACCCTCCCCCTTATCTCGCTCTTATCATCTTTGAACATATAGTATCATTTACTTATTTGTTAACTGTTTGTTGTCTGTAACACACACACACACACAAATGTAAACTCCAGGGCTACAAAGCCTTTGCTGTGACTTCTTTGATGCATCACCTGCACCTACAATGGGGCCTGGCACATCAGAGGTGCTCAGTAAATGCTTGTTGAATGAATGAATGATCACCGACCTAGTCCCCATGATCGTCACCGCCAGCACCATGACAGTCCTGAGAACCAGTGGCCTGAGCTCAGCCCAGAAGTGGGTGTCACCTTTCTCAGTTGCCACTGGGGGTCAGTGGTGGATGGAGTTTGCAGCTGCAGGGGGTAGCAGAGAGCTGGGGAGTGGGTAGTTTTAGGGCTGGTGATACCATTGGGAGGAGAGTCTTGAATTGGAGGTGGAGTTTCAGAGTGCCCGCAGGGGAAGGGACGGGAGAGTGCGGGGCCAAGCTGAGAACAGGCGCCTAGCTGATGGTGGCCGTGAGCTCAGGGAGGTGCTGGGTCTGAGCAAGGTCTGGGCTAGGAGGTGAGGAGTGGGGCTTGGGTCCAGGCCAGGGCAGGGATGGGGCTAGAAGGGCAGTAGAAACACTCTGCTCCCCTGTGGGGTCCTCTCTCGCCCTAACCCGCAATATGGGGTGAAGGACTGCCCCCCATTCCTGGCATCCCCCTCGCTTGGCACTGGTCTGCGCATGACAACCAGCCAAGGGCAGTGGGTCGATCACCTAGCTTCAGACCCCCAGACTGTTGGGGCCAGCCAGGCACCTGGGAAACCCTGATCTATGCACCCCCCGCGCCCATGGAAACCTGGAGGTCCAGAAATGGCGGGAAATACCTTGGGTCAATTGCCTCCCTTTCTCTTTTTCCTGCCTCAGAAGAGTGGTAGGACCCCGGATGGGAGGTCAGGAGGCATAGACCCTCTTCTTGCCCTGCCTGCCCTCTGTCCCCTGTGCCATTAGGCAAATCATTACACTGGCCTTGAATTCCGCCTCTGCAAATTGGACACAAGAGGCAATGTCTTATTCCTTTGAGCAGGCACAAAGCTGCACCCTCCAACTTCTGCTCACATTGGGCATAAACCTTCTGTTTTTCTCTTGCCGGAGGGGACGGAAACTCAGATTAACTGAGGAACTCCTACCTGCCAGACTCATTCACGTATGTTCTCTTACCTACTACGACAGTCCTGGGAAGGTTCCCATTTTATGGATAGGGAAACTGAGGCTCAGAGATATGAAGCCATTTATCCAGCAACACAGAGCCAGGGGGACAGGCCCAACTCCTTACCTGCCCCCCCTTCCCCAAAGTGAGAGTTTAACTCCTTCCTGTCGGGCTCCCCTTGGCCCTGCTTGGCCACCTAAGTGGGACCCTCACGTGGCTCTGGGGGGGTTGAGGGGGGTGCAGGGGCACTCCCTGCCCATTGAGGATGCTTCATCTGCCCTCCTGCTCATGGTGTCCCTTCACGTGGGGGGTGGCCCTGAGTTAGAACAGGAAGGGAAGGAGCCCTAATTTGAGAGTCGAATCCTGCCTCCAGCACACGGTGTATAAAGGTGATCTTGGGCAAGGCAGGTTAATTCCCTGGTCTCACTTTTCTTACCTGTGAAATGGGGTTGATGATAGTATGTGGCAGGGTTGGGGAGAGGGTCATATGAGATACTGCGGAGAATGTTTCTGGTTCCCTTGTTTATTCATTCAAATAGTCATTGAGCACCTACTCTGAGCCAGGCCCTGTCCAGGCCCTGGGGACATGGTCCAGAGCAAAACAAGCCTCGTGGGTCTCGGCGGAGAGACAGATGATGTCTGTGATTCAGGGGATGCTAGGTGCTGTGACACAGTGCGCTCTGAAGGCACATGAAGGGGGGAGTGATGATGGGGACATAGGGACTTACACAAGGTGGTCAGGACGGCCTCCCTGAGGAGGTGACAGCTGAGCAAAGACCTGGGGGCATTCTGGAGCATTCTTTAGCCTCCATTTCCTAATCCATAAGATGGTATGATAACAGTAGTACCCACCTTAAAAGGCCGTTGAGAAGGTTAAATGACTTAGCATGCTTAGAACAATGTACAGGAAAGTTCAACAAATATTAACTATAAACAGTAAAAATAACTCAGTCTCTATAAAATGGAATAAAGAAAAGATAGTAACATTCTCTCGTGACCCTACTACCTGGGGATGGCTCCTGTGACGTCCACATTTGGGGACATACCCTGCCTTTTTCCTGTGTATGGAAATGTCTATTATCTATTTTTTTAACACAAAAGGGGATTATACGGTAAGTATTGTTTTGAAACCTGTCTTCTCCCTTTCACAATATACAGCTTTACACAATCTCCTTAATTGGTCTCTTCTCCTGCAATTTTAATTAAAGACCTACTGTGTGCTGGGCCCTCCAGTAGGTGTGGGCTCTGCCCTGGAAATGTTCCCTGTCCTGTCTGGTGGGTCTCTCTTGTCCATGACTGGTAAATGTTTATAAACCACGAGCAAATCCCTGTGTGGCCACATTTGGGCCCATCTTCCCTGTGTCCATAGGATAAACCCACCAAATGGAATTGAATTTCTGGGCCAATGGGTGGGCATATTTCTAAGGTTCTTGATACATGGAGTCAAACTGCCCTCCGAAGGCTCTGCCAATTTATCCTTCCGACCACCGGGTAGAGTTTTAAAGGACCACCTGAGCTTCGGGCTGGCAGGGGCTGCGGGCGGGCTGGGCCAGCTTCAGGACACACGGGAGCCGGGCACAGGGTCCTAGGCCTTCCCTGGAGCATCTTTACCACTGCTGACGTTGGCTGAGAGGACTCAGACTCTGTGCTAAAGGTAGGACCCCAATCACTAGGAAAACAAGGCAGACTTGTCAAGACTTGACCTTCATTCCATCTACCGTCACTGCCCTGATCTCTGTGTTAGCTCACAGCTGCCACCCTAGGACTGGACAGTTCCAGAACTGGGCAAGACGGGGCTGGGGCCTGAGGGGTCATGTGCTGCAGCAGTGACATGCTTGGGCTCGGAGCCAGCTGAACCTGCATTCAAGTCATGCTGTGCCCCTCACTACCTTAGTATTCTCAGATGAGTATTTATTTTATATTATACAGTAAACTTGACTTTTTTGGCACCCAGTTCTATGAATTTTAGCACATGCATAAATTTGTGTGACCACCCCCACAATCAGGATACAAAACAATCCCGTAACCCCAGGGAAGTCCTTCCGTGGTCCCAAACCTCAACAACTACTGATGTGTTCTCTCTCACTCTAGTTTCGTCTTCTCGAGAATGTCCTATGAGGTGCCTGGGTGGCACAGTCAGATAGGTGTCCGACTCTTGGTTTCGGCTCAGGTCATAAGCTCAGGGGTCATGAGATCGAGCTCCAGCGTGGAGTCTGCGTGAGTTTCTCTTTCCCTCTCCCTCTGCTCCTGCACCCCCCTCTCAAATAGACAAATAAATCTTTTAAAATATTATATAAAGGAAATCATGCTGTAGGTAAGGTTTTGAAACTGGCTCTTTCCCACAGCATAATGCCTTTATGATTCATCCTGGTTGTTGCATGAATAAATAGTGCATTCCTCTTTATTGCGAGCAGTATTCCATTGTGTGGATATACCTGTATTTGTTTATCCAAACAAATATTTGAGTTAAAGGACATTTGAGTTGTTTCCATGGTCGATGATTATGAATGGGGCTGTGACAAACATTCACGTACAAGCATGGGGTTGCTAGATCCAATGACAAGTACATGTTTGATGTTATAGGAAACTACCAAAGTGTCTTCCAGAGTGGCTACACCATTTTGCATTCCCGCCAGCAAGAGTATGAGAGTCGTTCCTACATCTTGCCAGTCATTCTGCAACCTCGTCCGCACTTGTCACCGTCAGTATTTTTATTTTAGCCATTCTAATGTTACATAGCGGTATCTCACTGTCACTTTAGTTTGCATTTCCCTGATGGCTAAGGGTGTGGACTATCTCTTCATGTGCTTGTATTCCCCCTGTATCTCCTCTCAGGTGTCTAGTCAAGTCTTCTGTTCATTTTCTAATTGTATTTTCTTCCTATTAGATTTTGAGAGCTCTTTATATATTCTAGTTACGAGTCTTCTGTTGAATATGTGATTTCAGATATTTTCCTCCAGTCTGTAGCCTTGTCTTTTCATCCTTTTACCAGTGCTTTTTGCAGGGCAAAAGTTTTTCATTTTGATGAAGTTCACTCATCAACCTTTGGTTTTGTGGATCACACTTTTGGTGTCACGTGTAAACTCTAAACCCAAGTCATGAACATTTTCTCCCACGTTTTCTTTTAAAAGTTTCATTGTACCTTTTACATTGGGATCTATGATTCACCTTGAGTTAATTTTGTATAAAGTGTGACGTGTAGAGAGACATTTACTTCTCGCATGTAGCCGTCGCTCGTTCCAGAATCATTTGTTGAAATGAGTCAGGCAAAGTGTTCAACTTCTCTGAGCCTCAGTCTCCCCTTCTGTAAGATGGGATTGGCAACCATAGCACCTGCTTCAAGGGTTCTTTTGTCAGAATCTTCCCCCGTCCCCTCCTGATTTATAAAGTAACCAGGTGCTGGGCGTGTTAGGATTTTTATGTTCTTCACCCACTGTTTCTTTCCTAGTAAGTCTGTAAAGAATAAAAGGATGTTTATCAACAAGTTCCTGATATGCAGTAGGCGTACAGCATCTAGGGAGTGGCTGTGGCCAGGCAGCCTGGGTTCAAATCCCAGTTCTGCTACTCCCTGGCTGTGTGCCTCAGAGAAGCTGTTTAACCGCTCTGGACCTCAGTGTCTCCACCTGTAGAACAGGGATGAGGACAGCATCACCCATGTTTGGGACAGAGTCTGGCATGCGCTGTGGGGGACATGTGTTCATTGTCCCTGAGGGCTCTCGACCCTCCTGCCGGGGGTCAGCACCTTGGATGCCGACCTCATTTCCTGCACACATGGAAGAATGTAGGCAGCTGCTTATGAAAAAAAGTGACGGGGAATGGATTTCGAATTGTACATGAAGACTGACACCAGTTACACACACACACGCACACACATACGCATTCACACGCACGCACACATACATGCCTTGGCAGCAGCTGGTGAATAACCAGCAGCATTCTGGAGAAGAACCAGCTGTGGCTGGATGAGTATCTCCCTGCTGCCCCTCTGTGTGTGGAGCTGCCCAGGTGAGAAGCAGCTGACCACAGATCAGCACACCTGCCCCTGTGACGCATGACAGGGGGAGGGGAGGAGGGGCGCGTGTGGAGCGTCCCCTGCATCCCAATGCATCCAGTTTCAATTGCCCCACTTGGTAGCTGGTAACATCTCTGAGGGGTCCCTCTCAGCCCCCACCAGTGAATTTTGAGGAGACCTCATATCTTTTAAGTCAGACCGTCCATCTGAAGCCCCCAGATTTGGTGAAAACCTTCAAAGCCGTTTTCATCTGCTGGGATACCAGACAGACAGAAATGTAATATGATTTATAGTAATATACGTAAAAGGAAACTTGAAACATGCCACAAGAGGAACAGTGCTCATCTCAGAGGAATGCAGTTATGAGTAACTGCTACTTTCTTCTTTGGATTTTTCGGTGTTTTCCACAAGAGATGTGCACTACTCTCCGAATCATCTCAAAGCAAACAATACTAGTTAAAAGCCTGCTCCGCGGTTTGTGTTTTCCGCCACCAAGGCCAGGTGCTCGTCCCCCACCAGGTAATCATAAACAGGTGTGATGGACATTCATCACTGGGTGGATGTCAGGACCGGTTGGTACCCAGGTCAGGAACTTTCCAGAAAGGTGGGTGTTACCTGCATCTTCACAACCATGCTGCTGGCCCCTTTGCACATAAACTCCACTGTTCCTGTCCAGAGGATGCTGGGCGGCGCTGGAGGTGGCTGCAGCCAAGGCCACAGTGGCCGTGACTGGCCAGCCTCCGGTGACCCTCATTGGCCTGGGCCCCCGACAAACATGATCTCATTGCACCCTCAACAGCCCTGCGAAGGAGGTGTCACTAGACCTATTTGGCAGATAAGGCAGTTAAGGATCAGAGAGGGGAAGTAACAGGGCTAAGGTTGTACAGCTGGGACGAGGCAGAGTCAAGATCCCAACCAGTGGTCACCAAGGCCTGATGTAAGGCTCCAAAAGCCCCAGTAATCTCCATCATCACTCCCCAAGCCTTCTTAAATAAAGTATTACCAAAGGTGAATGTGGCTTTGAGACAAGAGCTCTGGCTTCCCCAGGCCCGAGGTGCCCCCGAGCCCCACCCCTCATCCGAACCCGGGAGCAGCCCAGGGCTCGAGCTCAGGGTGCCTTGCTCCAAAGCCCAGGGGCCTCCCTCCTCTCGGGATAACCTCTCAGATTCAGCCCTCCCTGGTGGGCAGAGAGCCCAGAGTCTGGCTGTGCCAGGCCTGTTCCAGCTGAGAGTGGGGAGCAGGGAGGGGTGATGATGTGGAGCCTGAAGAGGGCAGGGCTGGGATGGGTGGTCTCCAGGACAGCTGGTCAATCAGAAAGCCTGCAGGGTGCGTCCAACCATGCCCTTTCTGAGCTGTTCCCTCTCTGCCCTTCCAAAGACCATCTTGGGGAAACCGAGGCAGCCCACGTCAGTCATCTCTCTTGTTACCAGCCCAGAGAGCGGAGCGGGGGTTCTGGCACTCTTAGTGAACTCTGTCCCCACCCATTCTCCAGGGCCAGTGAGCAGGAAAAGTGGGAACACAGACCCTCGGGCTCCTGGTCCTCAGGGCAGAGGGGCCTGGCTGCAGCAGGATGGGGAGGGGTGGGGAGGGAAAGGGACAGGGTTCGCGCTTGCACTTCACTGAGGGACACAGGATGAAGATGAAGCTAAGTGCAGCTCACTCAGCAGCTGGAGGGCCCTAATGACATCAGGTCGCAGCTTCTCTTCAGAGCTCCCTTGGCTGCACCTGGACGGTTACTTAGGCTTCCCATCCTGCTCTCCTTGACCTGGGGAGAGAAGGATCCCAACCTGATGAATCCTAGCACCAGGAGTGAGAGTCACCTGTGGGTTTCAGGTGTCCCTGGAGACTTTAGAAACTAGAGTGGAGGAAGGGCATAGCAATTTATATTTATGGAGGGACGGGAGATTTGTGTTACCTGTGTTCTCGAACCGGCTGCCTCATGACACCTTCCCGTAACCGGAGCGGGGTAGGGATTATCATCGCAATATCTCCATTTTAAGGATAAGGAAACTGAGGCCCAAAGCAGATGCGACACTGGGGGTCGGGTGACAGCAGCAGCAGCAGAGCTGCCCCTGGACCAGAGTGACCCCAGTGCCTGCCTTGTTGTCACTCTCCTGCTTGCATGTGTCCTGAGGGGTGGGCAGCCTACAGGCCGGGGCGCCCATTATACAGACAGCAAAACTGAGGCAAGGCAACCTGGGTGACCTGTCTAAGGTTCTGCAACGTACTTGCAGCAGGGCTTATTCTAGAGCCCTGAACACCAGCTTTTCAGCCAAAAATGCGTAATCGATTACATGGCACACTTAGTCTCTGGCTCAGTCTTTAGGTTGCCAAAGAATCACCTGGAGTGGGTACGTCTGTTTAAAATATACATTCCCAGTGACGTCTGGGTGGCTCAGTCAGTTAAGTGTCTGCCCACTGCTCAGGTCATGATGCCGGGGTCCTGGGATCGAGCTCTGCATCAGGCTCCCTGCTCAGTGGGGAGCTTGCTTCTCCCTCTCCCACTGCCCCTGCTCCCCACTCAGGTGCGTGCTCTCTCTCTCTCAAATAAATAAATAAAATCTTTAAAATAAATAGATAATAAAATAAAAGGCATATGCCCAGTCCCCACCCAAAGACTTGGCTTAGGAGAGATGAGGGTGGGGTCAGGGAACCTGTATTTTACACAGGGCATACCCCCTCACCTAGGTACTTCTGGCAGGTCAAGCAGGTCTCCGAGTGCCCACCCTCGGAGAAGCACTGGCTCAGGGCCCCATACTCAGTTCTGTGGGCGTTTTATATCCAGTGCTTAAGATCAAAGATTCTAGATCCATCCAGTCCCGACTCCAGGACCAGCTCTTCCACTCCCTAGCTTGAACCCAAGGGAAGTTACCTAACCGCTCTATGTCCAGAGCCCCCAGCTGCAAATGGGGATAATAACAGTGCCGCCTCATAAAGCCTTTGCAAAGAACCCTGAGTGAATTCAAACAGAACATTTAGAATAGTGTCCGCACAGAGCGAAGCTGAATAATGACAATCCTCAGGGGCACCTGGGTGGCTCAATCGGTTAAGCATCCGACTCTTGATCTCAGCTCAGGTCTTGATCTCAGGGTTGTGAGTTCAAGCCCCGCATTGGGCTCCACACTGGGAGTGGAGCCTACTTAGAAAAAATAATAATAACGATAATGACAGTCCTCAAAACAGCCCTACCCCGTAGAGATCTGAGGCCCACGCCAGACGAAGACATGTGGGCACAAAGATGAAGTAGCTCGTTGGGGCGCCTGGGTGGCTCAGTTGGTTAAGCGACTGCCTTCGGCTCAGGTCATGATCCTGGAGTCCCAGGATCGAGTCCCACATTGGGCTCCCTGCTCAGTGGGGAGTCTGCTTCTCCCTCTGACCCTCCCCCCTCTCATGTGCTCTCTCTCTCTCTCATTCTGTCTCAAATAAATAAATAAAATCTTTAAAGATGAAGTAGCTCGTATAAGGACACACACGCAGTAATGAGTGACAGAGCTGGGGCTCGAACTCCCCTCCATCCATCCGGAACACAGCACCCCTACAGACGAGGCTGCAGGGCCCCAACAACACGAGCTCCCTGACCCTGCCCTTCGCACCTGCACCCACAGGGTAGTGCGACATCAGAGGGGGCCAGGAGAGACCACTTCACGCACTAGGCGTAGCTCTCCTGCAGAGTCCCAGAGACCTGCGCTGTGGTTCTGCCAGAGGTGGGAGAGGCTGCGTGGTGTGAATGGAGGTCTCGGTTCTTGGATTCCCCACGAAAGATGTACGCCGGCACAAAGACAGCCAGAAGACAAGTAGTGAGCACAAAGCAGTTCATTAAGGACAGTACACTCTCAAGAAGGGAGAGCGGGCAGCCCCAGAGGCGGCACCTGCCCTGAGGCTACGTACGGGTCCTTTCTTTTTATGTGTGTAGGGTGGGGGCATGTCTTGGTCATGGACAGGATGGTGTCTAAAGGAGGCTGCTTCCAATCATTTGGGGGCCTCCTCCCACAGGTTGGGAGGGGGAGTTTTTGACCCTACAAGGTTGGTACCGGAACTGTCATGGCAGCCTTCCCCCATGGGGGTGGGGCTGAAACCGCAGTGCCAAGGCAGTAGAATGAATGTAGGGGTGACCCTGGGGCACAGGCGGGAGAGGAGAATTGTACCTGGGGCTCTTGGTCTGTTAGCCCCAGGGTCTTGGAAGCCACAAGGCCAGGATGTCGGGCCCCCGGGCTTCTAACGTGTAACGTATTTATCACCGCCCTTGCCTCCAGTTCCTGTCTAACTAACTGCCTCCTCCGTCAGTTCTCCAGCTGGTGCTGGCCACGGGCTCCAAACAGCATCCCTCGGGCCGCAGGTCCTGTAAGTATCATTGGCTCTGTTGTATCCTAAAGCCGAAGGGAAAGAGCGGTTTGCGCTCAGCCTGGAATCACTGCAGACCTCGCTTCCTAGGTTCCCACTCAAAACTGGCAGCTCTATGGATGACCCTGTTTGGTGGAATTGGACCAGTGTGACGTTTTGTGGCTTGTCAAGGCGGCCAAAACTACATTATGAGTGATTACGAGCAGGAGACTTGCCATGCCCCTTCGGTAAGATCCTGATGGTATACAGTGGGCCCTGCCAGGTCACAGAAAACTGCTTCTGGAGGTCCCTACAAAATTGGCTTAGAGAAAAAGGCACCAGCAAGGTCCAGTTGACAGGGGCCATATTGATTTGCTCCGGCGAGAAAAATACCTCTGGAAAAACAGCTGCAACTGGAGTTACCCCCTTACTGTTCACAATAATCCAGTCATTCTCTGAGATCCATTTAACTTCTGGACAAGTTAATCAGATTGGTTAGCACGTGCATTTAGATGCACCCTTGTTTCTCTCAAGTTTTGATGGTAGCATTAATCTTTATAATCCCCCCCACCACCACCACCACACATACACAAATATACACTTAAAAGGAATCATTATCACATTGGGCTCATCACCTTTCTAGGGAGGGGAGGTTCCAGGGATTTCTCCTTCGCCCTTGCTGGGCCAGAGAGCCCAAGTGGGAATTCTACCAGCTGCCATTTACGCCTACTCCAATTATACTTCCAGAACTAGGGAAATAACGGACGTGGCTCACTGAGAGATGAACCCGCAGTAAGACTCCATCTATCACCTGGCCATGGTAGAGCCCCACTTTGGTGGACCACGGTGGCATGTTAGGTCCCCAGGATTTTGCATCCATTCATAGCTGGTATCCAGTAATCTCTAAAAGGTTTGGGTCTGGTCTCTTCTCTAACAGACAGTCACTCTAGTAGAGGGAATTGGCAAGCTGGGACCTGTGGGCCAAGTCTGGCCCGTGGCCTGTCTTTGCACGGCCCACAAGCTAAAAATGGTTTCTAGATTTTGAAAGGCTGTTAAAAAGAAAATACCATCTTCGCTGGCCTCTATCCTGGGACCAGTTCAGGGACCAATTCTCTATCAGCCAGGATCTAGACAGAAAATAGGATCACAGAGTAGTTTTAGCAGGAAAGGTTAACATAAAGAATGACTGGCTGGTCATGGGATGAACTGCTAAGAAGTAAAGAGACGTCTAAATTAAACAGAAATCGTTCATATATGGAGTTGAGACAACACACACTCAAGGAGTAAACAATTCGAAAGAGCCGCTGGCCCCGGGGCTGAGATTCAGACCTCATTGGAGAGGGTGCGGCTGGACGGTGGGGTCAAGAAGTCTGCTGGGGTCCCACAGGCTGGGGAAGCAGGAAACTGCCCGCCGTAGGGTCAAACCACCTCGCCAGGCATCTGCTCTCCGAGATGCTGCCCAGCCTTGCTGGGAAATCCACCTCCTGTGCGAGACGGAGATGAGAATCAACAAGCCAGCACATGTGGAAGTCCTAAAGCAAGTGGTGTTTTTCTATGTGTACTGAAGTGTCGGTCAGCCCCCAGGAAATGTCAGTCCTCACATCATCACCATCGTCCATCATCAGCATCATCAACATCATTACCTTTGTTACAATTATCCCCGTGGGGAGAAAGCTGACTTTGGAGAAATGACCTGCCTGAGGCCACCCCAGGACACAGCCACAGGCTCTGCCTTGGATACGTGGAGAGACAGGTGCGGAGAGTAGAAGGGACGGGGCTGGAGTCCCACAGCGAGAAGGGCCAGAATCAGGCCCAAGCGCGCCTCAGCCTTCTCCGGGCAGAAGCCAGGCGGCAACAGTAACACGGCTCACCTGCGCCAACATGCACCCCCTCGGCTAGCATTTCCTGCAGCTCCTGTCCTTCCTCCTCCTCCTCCCCCGCCCACCCCATCTGATGCTGATTTAACCTGTGGTTTTATGCTTAATCTCTCATAGTAAATCTCTGTCTTAATCTCCCTTGGGCCACTCAGGCTGTCTTTTTATTAGGAAATAAATAGCGACCGCGGGCAGTCCGAGCCACACTGAGGCCAACACGGGAAGCTTGGCAGTGGGAGGAGAGGCTGTGCGAGTCTGGAGGAGTCTTGAGGCCCTGGAGACAAAGAGAATATGAGAATAATTACAAGACGGTAGGTGTGTGGGCACGGTTTGCGCAAGACACAAAAGCTGTAATAAAATTGGCTTTTGCTGCAAAGGTCTAGGTGAGGATTTAAATGAGAGGATCAGGTCAGGGATGCTGGCTTGGGCTTGGAGACAAGAGTCTTTGCCTTAAGTCCCTGCACTGTCGCTTCCATGCTCTGCCACCTGAGGCCAGCCAGGCCCTCTCTGGGCTTCAGCCTCCTTGTCACTGGGGGTGATCCAGCTGTGGTAAGAATGGCTCAGCTTGGAAGGAGGCTCCACCCACAGGCTCCTGGGCTGAAGGCCTCTGAGGAGCCCTGGGGTCAGCCCTGGCCAGCCATTTGCTGTGCGACCTTGGACAAGGGTCTTCCTCTCTCGGGCCTGAGATATTGTGATCGATAAGAAATATATTTTTGGTCTCTATCCACTGTTTCTGGCACAGTGCTGCAAAAACCTTTGGAATTTCCGACGTTGAAAGCAACCAGGGTGTCTTTTGTTGTGTTAATGAGTTGACTTTCAGAAAGCCCCTAGGTTAACCCAAGGACAGGGCTGGTTGCCAGGAGAAGCAATCTTGTGATTAGAGGGTTAGAACTTTCGGTCCCTTTCCCCGGCAACCTCCAGGGAGGGGAGAGGGGTAGGAGATGCAGTGCCAGAATTGAGTTCATTTCTTGGTGATATGGAAAAACTCCACACCATCCGAGGGTCTCATCTGTCAAAGAGGGACAAGCTGGACACCGTGTTCTTTCCAGTGTCCCAGGTTCGGAGACCAGGCTGGTCCACTCCATGGGAGGAAGGTGTGGGGGGCTTGGATGGGGCTTCTCTGCCCAGCTGCCACCGCCTCACCCCTGCTGCTGCAGATCCCCCTCCTCTTCCTTCTCTTCTCTCTGGGGGCCCCCATATGGCGCCATCCTCATTCCTGCTCCCCAGATGCCGATGGAGATATTTCAGTGTGTCTCAGTCGGATGCAGAGAACGGAGTCTCTCCCTCCAGATGGCAATGTCCTCTCCTGCTCCAAGCCTTAAACTTAGCTGTGTTAAAGATGAAAACCAGAGGCTCTAACTACTCCTTCCCATAGCTGCCATCCTGCAAACTGTGCTCCAAAAAGGAGTACCACAAAAGAACCAAAAGCAGGGTCTGGAAGAGATATCTGCACACCCATGTTCAGAGCAGCATTGTTTGCAAGAGCTAAAACATGGAAGCAAGCCAAACATCCACTGATGGATGAATGGATAAGCAAGATGTGGGGTATACACATATTGGGATATTATTCAGCCTTAAAGGGAAAGGAAATTCTGTCATATGCCACAACACGGATGGACCTTGAAGACATGCTAAGTGAAGTAAGCCATCCACACAAAGACAAATGCTGAATGATTCCACTTAGATGAAGTACTTAGAGTAGCCATAGTCATAAAGACAGAAAGTAGGATGGGGGTTGCCAGGGGCTGGAGGGAGGGGACATGGGCAGATGCTGTGTAATGGGGATCGAGTTTTTGTTTAATGGTTTACCAGATGGTGGTGGTGATGGTTGCAGAACATTAAGAATGTATTTAACACCACTGAACTGTACATTTAAAAATGGTCAAGACGGCAAATGTTGTATTTATTGTAGGGGAGGAAAACTTTTCTCCTCCTTCCTTCTAGGTTCTTCCCTTGACTGGTCTAATAACCAAATTAACATAAGACAGATTAAAAGGAGAAAAACATATTTAATTTCATACGTATAGGAACCTATAAAAATATGAGACACAAAGAAATGACCAAAGCAGGCAGTTTTTATACCTTTTAGACAAAGAAACAATAAATTTATGAAGCATATACAAGACAAAGGGTTTTGGGCTTGGGCAGCAGACTAGTGAGGGAGGAACAAGTTTTGTTTACACAGCCTTCTCTGCCTTAAATTCTCTATCTCTGGTGAAAAGGATGCCCCATGCCCTCCTGGTACAGGGAGGGCACCTTTCACATGCGAGATTTATTTCCTGCTTTCATGGGGACAGAGGAAGTCAGACAGTCCTTCTTACACCAGCTGTTTCTTAAGTAACTTTAATTCAAAATAAAAAATACGCCAAAGTGGCACATTTTGGGATGGCACATTCTGCTCCCCTTTAGCATGTTACCACAATTTTTTTAAAATTGAAAAGAAAAAGCAGCACCAAATAATAGCACTACTACTCTATTGATTAGTGAACACTTACCACCTAAGTACTAGGCACTGCTTTAAGTCATTCACATGAGGGAATTCATCTACTGCTCTCAACAAGCCTCTGAGAAACTATTATCCCCATTTTGCAGATGTGGAAGCTGAGGCACAGAGGAGCTAAGTAACTTGTCCAAGGTCACACAGCTGGTAATGGCTAAGCCAGCACTGGACTAGACACACTGGCCCTTGAATGTTCAATACTGTTACACGAAAGTGGGTTCACCTCTTGGTGGGTGTGGAGCCAAAAGACACACCCAAGCCAAAAACAACAGGAGAAGGAAGGGTTTTACTTGCAACAAGCAATGGAGAACACCGGGAATATTTCCCAAAGCAGTGTCTCCACAAACAACAAAGCTGGGGAAGTCTGAAGCTAAGGATGTACACGTACTCATGAAGGGGCTTGCGCGATGGGGAATGCAGTGTGGAATCGAGGCAGGAGTCACGTTAAGGTGACAGAGCCCAGGTCGATGTCACGAGGGTGGCAAGGGTCAGCACCATGAATTCTCTGGCTTTAGTTGGTCTAGGATCTGAGTGCTCAGATGGGGTTTAGCTCCTACAAAGATAACTCACCACAAATGTGCAGCAGGTCAGTCTTCACTTTTGAACCAGCACTGGGAGTTTTACTGTTGATTTGTCGTCCCTGATATGATGAGGTTGCCTCCTGGCCCCAGAGTGGCTGTTTGTTCTTACTTGCTTTCGCAAGATGTCCCCAGGCCCAAGATGACTTTTCTTATGTCAAGAAAGCTACATCTGTCTTTCTTTTTCTGGGGACCTCTAACTCTTTCTGCTTACAATAATGACCCATGTGACAAGTCTTATTAGTCCCGATTTCCTGGACTTTTGATGGACTTGCCCAATGAGACCCCAGAGGAAGGCTCTGGGGAGGCTGGGGTTATCGGAGAGTTCCACTGGAGGGCGAGGACTGTCCCCATTGGCCCCTTCCGTGCAGACCCCAGAGCCTCCAAGGGGCCATCCCTATGGAGAATGAGCCATACTCAGCCCTCGAGGAGCCACCAAGCCTGTTGCAGTGGGTACTGGGCTCATCCACGGGTGTAAAAGTGGGTTCTGCTTTGGGGGGGAGGCTGGACCAGGAGCATCCTGAAGATTCCATGACCCCTTGTTACCGAACCAGGCCTTGGGGCTCTCAAGCAATAGAAGTTGACAGGAGGTCGAATGGGTGGTTTGGGCAAGACTTTATTGGGGCTTATGCTCTCGCACAAGGGAGATAGCACAAGAGAAAGAATCGTCAAGCTGATCTCCCGCGGAGAGGTCAGAGAGTTTCTCAAAGACACTTGAGTGGGGAAAGGGTGACGTGTAAGCATGTAGAGGTGGGATTTATTAGCATGCATGTGTCGCATGTCTAATTGGCAATTAAATCTCCACCCAGGCACACAATTTTTATTAGTATAATGAGGGGGAAAGTGGGTGAGAGGTCAGCACTGGGGTCCATCTTGGCACAGACCGGTTGGTCCTCACCAGTCTTGCTCCGCCAGCCCCTCCTGTGAATAAGCATCCTGCCCCCTCATTCCCACCACTCAAAGGCATAGAGTTTTAGCTTTCTTTTTTTTTCCTTAGGGAGGCAGCCAAAGAATGCTGGACTTTGTGGTCAGGGTTGAGGGGACCCGAGTCCAGTCCCTGCTCTGTCTCACTCTGAGAAGGAAAATCACTGACAGATTCAGAAATTTCCTGCTCTCGGCAAAGGGTGCGCCAGGGCTGTCTGGGTAAGAGAAAGTTCAGGAGTTTGATCATCCTCCAGGAGGCTGGAAGCAGCTCTGGCTGAGCCCAGGGAGTCAGAGGTCAGCTCTTTATCTTGCCTGTCATCCTTGGGAGGGTCATGACCCCAGGGCTGGTCACTACCACCTTCTGGAAGTGACCATGGCTGGGACTGGCTTCCTTCCCTGTGCCTGGCTGGTCCCAAGGGACCTCTCCAACTTGCTTCACAAATTAGCACTGTCCTAAAAAATCAAAAAATGCAGAGCTGATTTCAGAGCTGTCAAGGGATCGAGGGGAAAGAGGAGGGGCTGGGGAACAGGGAAGAGTGGGGCACTTATGGGTGCAATGCACTGCGCCCTCACACAATTCACCAGTCACCTCGGAGCCTCAGAGCATTGCTCCCATTTACTGCCAAACTCAAAACTGTTCCATCACCTCTTTGCTCTTGATGGAACGTCTTTTCTTTCTGGCCTTGATGCAATGTCTTTTCTCTTTGCTCTTGATGAAATGTCTTTTAAGTGACTTGGGAAGGGAGGGAGGTACCAGCCAGGGAAAGGGAACAAGAAAACCTCTAAAAGTAAAACATTCAACAAGCCTAAGCTTTGAAAATCAAACCTTCCCTCCAGGCTCAGGCCCAGCCCCTTCTGCTGGGTCCTTCTCTGAGTCCCCTCTTCCCTCATTCAGGGGTTCACATTTGGCTTCTGTGCCTGGGCCAGAGCAAAACCATCACCCTGACACCACAGCCCAGCCACTGCCCAGGGAAGGGCCTGGAGTCCAGGCAGCGGGAAAGAGCTGGGAGAGAGGCCAGAAGCCAGTGGGGAAGAGAAAGAGAGAGGGAAGGAGGTTGGGAGGGAGGGGGAGAGAGAGAGGGAGAGAGAGTCAGAAACAGGAGGAAGAATGACAGAGAAGAGAGAGAAACAGGGAAAGAGACAAAGAAGGAAAATTAGCTGTGTGAATCCCTTTGCCTGGGGCCCTTCCTCCTCGCCAGCCCCTCTGTGCTCTGTCCCTACCACCCACCCCACCTCTTCTGTGATTCAACAGCTCTCCAGTAAACAGAAACTGATCATAGCTAGGCCCAGGGGACTCAGTAAGCCCGCACAGCAGGTGTTCAGTAAAAGGTGGCTCCTACATCCCCTATTCTCAGGGAAAGTTTTATCGGAAGGAACATGGGCTGTGCCCAGTGGGCCTGAGGGAAGCATCCAGAGGAATCAGGGTCCATCCGACACCTCCATCAGCTCATCCAGAAAACCAGGACTGCTTTCAGGTGTTAATTTCTTATCAACATTTTGATGTTTCATTTATGATGTAGGATTTTCCCAAGGCCTCTTGAAATACAGAGACTGGAGTAAAGAATTTAATGAGGCATCAGGCCTGTGGTTCCTGAACAGCACTAAGGACTCTGTGCCCGGGAGGCTGGGTCTGCTCTCGGAGCAGGAATCCCACTCCCGCAGGTCACAGAGGGGAGGGATGGCCCTCAGCTGTGGGATGGGAGCTGGAGTCAGGGACTCATTGCACAGGAAGGCAATGTGAAGTCGCCTGGACATATATAAACACACAAAATAGCTGGAATGGGGATGATAGTTCAGACTTTTCAAAGCACCTATTAGGTACGCAACGAAGATTTATTGAATGAATGAAGGACATCCCCATTCACAGATATGACTTGGTGGCAGGGACGGTGATGGTGAGGATGCTGATAGTGGTGGTGGTAGTAAGAATGAGGATGAAGATGATGAGGAGGATGATAGTATGATGATGGTGGGGGCAGTGATGATGATGATGGTGAGGATGAAGATGACGATGATATTATGATGATGGTGGGGGCAGTGATGATGATGATGGTGAGGATGAGGATGATGATGATCATCATGGAGATGGTGGTGGTGACGATGAGGACAGTGACAGTGACTACAGTTGTGCAGACAGCAGCGAGGATGACTGTATTGGGCAGTGACACGCGTGTACCAGGCAGTGTTTGAAGCATTCTACAAACATTAACACATTCGCTCTTCCCAACAACTCTAAAAAGTCAGTATCAATATTATCCCCATTTTGTAGATGAGAAAACTGAGGCATAGAGAGGTTAAGTAACCTGCCCAAGGTCATGTGGTTGGTAAGTGTTGGTGTTGGGATTCCAACCATTCTGGCTCAAGTCTAGGTATTTACCCTCAATGCTGTGATAATGAGAGTAAAGTAAGGGAGTTAGCAAGAGCGCCCAATCACGAGTAGATGTTGACAATGCGCCAGGAGCTGTTCTCAGCACTATCCTCTCATTTAATTTTCACTGTAGTCCTGTGACAAAGGTAATATTTCAGGACAGATGGAAAACTGAGGCTCAGAAAGGCAGAGTAAGTGGTCCAGTGGCTCAGTGATGGAGCTGGAATTTGAACATAGCTCTGTTTGGACTCCAGAACCTGTGCTTTTAACAACTGGATGTCACAAGGTACTGTCGGGAGTCCCTCCCTGGAGTTGGAACTCAGGATCAGGCTCAGTTTTGCTCCTCACTTACTGTGTGACCTTGGGCAAGCTGCTTGCCCTCTCTGATCCCCATCCCATCCCTCCCAATTGGCACTCTCCCATTTTACAGCTGCCTTGTGGATCCTTCCCCTCTTCTCCTCCCCCATATGCCACATGTCCCTCGAATCCACTCATCCAAAGCCAACTCCCCAGACGCTTACCCCACCCCCACTCCAGGAAACTGCCCACCTGAGGTCACAGTTCCTGGGTCCTCAGGTCTTGTGAAACATCCAGCCTCACTCCCAGTAATCGGAGTAGAAACCATGGTAGCGGTACCAGGTCTTTCTTTTTCTCGCTTGTCCTCCCCGCCCCCACCCCCATACACGCCATCATTCTTCCAGCATAGCACAGAGACCAGAAGCGCAGGTGCTGGGTAATAGCAGACCCAGTCTTGAGAATCTCAGCTCTCCTGCTTTCTCTGTGATCTCAGACACGTTTCTTTACCTCTCTGAGCCTCAGAAGTATGCCTGCCCATTGTGGAGAGCAATGCTACCTACTTCATGGAGTGGTTGTAAGGATTAAGTATAATAATGTAGGATAGGGGCACCTGGGTGGCTCAGTCGTTAAGCGTCTGCCTTCGGCTCAGGTCATGATCCCAGGGTCCTGGGATCGAGCCCCACATCGGGCTCCCTGCTTGGTGGGAAGCCTGCTTCTCCCTCTCCCACTCCCCCTGCTTGTGTTCCCTCTCTCACTGTGTCTCTCTGTCAAATAAATAAATAAAATCTTAAAAAATAATAATAATGTAGGATAAAGTATGGGAGTGGTAGAAATTCTCGACTAATGGTAGCTATAGTATTATTATTGTCTGCCCCTCCTCCACACTCAGCCTCCCCCACCCTGGCTCAGGCTCCCATCTCATCTCTGTCCTTGCCTAATGACATGGTCCAGGTCCCCTGCCTGAGGTGACCACCCCCCGCCCCGGCCCACTCGTCGTCTCTCTTGCTCAGTGCTGACCTTCCTCTGCTTCAAGACTCCAGGGCTCCCACTACAAAGTCTTAACCTGGCATTTGTGGTCCTACCTCTTTGCCCCACCAGCCCCCACCAGCCACAGCTCACATCAATCCCCTCCTGGCCACCCGTGCTCCAAGTGACAGTGGCCCCTGGATCCCTCACGGGGCTTTCCCACTGCTAGCCCTTTGTTCAGCCTGTTTCCTGGGCTGAGAATGCTCTTGTGCTTATCTCCATATCCCATGTAAATGTCAAGAG
>NC_138372.1:20592044-20599844 GCF_054177405.1 Leptonychotes weddellii | reverse complement strand
CTCACCCAGGGTCACACAGGAAGTTAAGGAGGCAGGACTGTGCCTTGGTCCTCTGGCTCTGGGTCCAGTGCTCCTCCTGCTACAATGGGCGAGATGACTCAGGGTCTCCCTCGGATCTGCAACATGTCCCATCCCTGAGGATCAGCTGGGAGCTGCCTGCCTGCCAGAAAACGGGTCTATCCTTCCTCAGAACTTGGGGTCCCCAGATCTGAGTCTCCCAGATGCCCATGTTGAGATCAGCAGCAAATATGGGGTCGGGCGGGAGTGAGCGAGTTTGAGAAATGGAGACTGAGACATCGAGACAGGCTTTGTGAACACACAGCCATCAGACACACACACACACAAGCACACACACACTTACAGAGGGACAGAGACACGCACGATGAGAGATGGGGCGTGGAGATGAGGTGAGAGAGAGAAAGGGGAGAGAGGAAAGAAAAAGGAGGGAAAGGCAAATTCACACAGAGAAGGAAAAACAAAGAACCAGAAATATCCAGAGGGAGATAAAGACAGAAAAATACAGAAACAGACTGAAAGATGCAAAATCACATACGTGTACAAAGACCCGGGTAGACAGGAGCATGAAGAGAGCCATTGTGAGAGGGGCTGAAATTCAGAAAGGGACAGAGGCTCGGAGAGAGAGAGTTAGAGACACACACACCCAAGAGACAGGAAAGGCTGTGAAAGAGCCACAGAGTCTGGGGTTCACACCCCTCTCCCCCCACCCCCACCACACCCCACTTTCCTCCACCACTTGCTGACCCGGCTCACAGGAGCCCCACATGTCAGCGGGGGGAGAGGAGAATTCTCCGGGGCCCAGCCCTCCAGCCGCGGTCTGCCTTCCCCCCCAGCGCCCCTGACGAAGAGTGTGTTAAGGCGTCGTCTGCACTGGACAGAGGCTGCTTCGCCTTGAACCCGACGCACCGATGGAAGGAGAGACACCTGCCCACCTCTGCTCACCCAGCCCAGGCCTCAGAGCCGCTTGGCACCCCCCACCCCCGCTCAGATGCCCCTTCCTGGCTGCATGGCTGTGGTGAGTCACCCAACCTCTCTAAGCCTCAATGTCCACCTCTGTGAAATGGGGATAATCATGCCTACCTTGCAGGTTGATGAGAAAATCAGAAATGGGTGCTGGTAAAACGCCTGACACAGCATCTGGCAAATAGTACATGCTCAATAAACACTGGCCTGGGCGCCTGGGTGGCTCAGTTGGTTAAGCGACTGCCTTCGGCTCAGGTCATGATCCTGGAGTCCCGGGATCGAGTCCCACATCGGGCTCCCTGCTCGGCAGGGGGTCTGCTTCTCCCTCTGCCCTCTTCCCTCTCATGCTCTCTGTCTCTCATTCTCTCTCTCTCAAATAAATAAATAAAATCTTTAAAAAAATAAAAAAAAAATAAAAATAAATAAATAAATAAACACTGGCCTTCCCACATTGGGAAAGCCTGCAAAATACAGAGATAGAGGCAGGAAGTGAGGCCCAGCCAACCGGGGTCCATGGGCCTGGGAAGGGAGAGGTCATCCCAGCTGCATCGGGGCAGACTCTGGGGGCACTGGCACCAGGCCTTGGGGCACAGGGTATACTTAGAAGTGAGAGACAGAGGGACGCCTGGGTGGCTCAGTCGATTAAGCCTCTGCCTTCGGCTCAGGTCATGATCCCAGGGTCCTGGGATCGAGTCCCACATCGGGCTCCTTGCTCAGCAAGGAGCCTGCTTCTCCCTCTGCCTGTCTCTGTCTGTCTCTCTCTCTGATAAATAAATAAAATCTTAAAAAAAAAAAAAAAAGGAAGTGAGAGACAGAGATGGGCAGAGGAGGACGGGCACTCTTTGGCAGGGAGAATGGCATGCGCCAAGGCAGAGAGGCAGGGCTTGTCTCCAGGGTAGAGACCCCTCCATTTGGCCCGAGCGTAGGACTTGTGTGGGGCACGGAAGGACCACCTAGTGCAATACTCACATTTCACGGATGGGGAAACCAAGGCCTACCAAGGTTAGGTGACTTCTCTAAGCTCACACAGGTGGCAAGTGACAAACCCAGCACATGAAACCAGGCCTGGGCAACTCGGGAATTCTCCCTTTGCCAAGACACAGGTCAGGCCCGCGCAAGTGAAAGCAGAGACTCAGCTCAGGGAATCTCAGGGCTTCAGGAGGTCGGTGTTTTTCTAACAGCTGAAGTTCCCGGACTGTAAGTGTCAGTGTCTGCTGGAGAAGCAGGTGGAGGGCATCGTGAAAAGCCCAAGCTTTGGGCTTTTAGATGCCACTGGGGTGGGTAAGGGGGTCCTGTCAGGCCTGGGGGCTTGAAGGTGATGCCCAGACTGTGACTTTGAAATCCTCTCTGCATCCTGCATGAGGCATGTGGGAGGTCCTGGTGCATTTCACAAGAGCCCCGGGAATCATCTGGCCTTAGGTAAGAGCAGGTGTTGTTAACCTATGGTTTGAGAATGAGAGGGTGAGGTTCAGGAGACCAAAACCCCCTGAAATTCGGTCAAACTTAACACTACAAATACAGACACAGACAATTCCAAATTCTATAATGCTGATTATGTTCCCACGTGCCACCTACGGAGGGTGGATGCTGATAAACCAGGTGCTCCGTTCTCCTGACCAGCTGGCTGGGTTTGGACCCACACAGGTGGGGCAGGAGCAGGGAGCTGGATTGTTCTGCATGAGGAAGAGAGAACCTGAGGCTGCCAAAGGCCACCAGTGAAGGGGAGCAGGGGAAAGCAGGAGGGATAGGAGGGGAAGGCCACCATGGTCACAAATCAGGTCACAGAGTGTGCCATGGGCAGGGACTTGAGCCAATCATTTCTGGAGTGGAGGGAGAAAACGGGACCCTGGAAAGGTAGTCCAAATCTTATGATTATACAAGTGTACATTTTCCTAAGGAGAAAATCCATAATTTTGATCAGATTCTCAAAGGGGTCTGTATTTGTCAGGACAGGCTAGAATGATGCTTAGTAACAAACATCCCCAAATCTCCCCGGCTAGGAGTTTCTCTCTCTTTATCTCTCACAAACTGCACTGAGGGCCAGGTGACATCAGCTCCACAGTCTCCCATGTGTTGACCTACACTGGTCCAGGCGCTTGGAGCCTATGTCTCAACCATCTCAACATCCTGCCTCCATGATCTCTGACAAAGAAGAAAGAGCCAGAAAATCTTGCAGGGGCTCTTCACTGCTGTGACACACATCACTTCTACTCACCGTTCCCCAGCCATAAACAGTTGCGTGGTGTGCCTAACTGCAGGGGAAGCTGGGAAGACTTCCACGCGCCCAGAAAGGGGAGGAGAACTGGATAGGGATGAGTGCCGGTTATGTTGGGGACCCTCCAAAATGTTAGCAACATTAGGATGAAAGCAGTGAGTCCCAAACTCTGATTTGTAGACCACCTTTATCAGCTCTCTCCTGAAAGCTTTTGGGAAATGCAGATCCCAGGCCACCCTCTTAGTTACATTCTAGTGTCACTGAATCTGTATTTTTAACAAGTCTCACAGGTGCAGAACGGGTTTGGCAATGCCTGGAGTGGAGGGTCTTCTGATCGCAGGGCTAGGAGTTGCCCTAGAGGTCATCACGGGTTTGCATCTTAAAAAACCTCCAGCTGAGGGGCGCCTGGGTGGCTCAGTCGTTAAGCGTCTGCCTTCGGCTCAGGTCATGATCCCAGGGTCCTGGGATCGAGTCCCACATCGGGCTCCCTGCGCTGCGGGAAGCCTGCTTCTCCCTCTCCCACTCCCCCTGCTTGTGTTCCTGCTGTGGCTATGTCTCTCTCTGTCAAATAAATAAATAAAATCTTTAAAAAAAAAAAAAACACCTCCAGCTGACTTGCTCTCTTCTCTCTACATCCTTCATCCTGCCATGGAATTACAAAATGGAATTACAAAGCTCTCTGCAAGGATGACACCAGCTATCACTCAAAATTCCAGAACCTAAGCCTACGTTCCTCCTACCAGCATTAGGATGGGGCCCATTTTATTGGTGGGACAACCGAGGCACAGAATGCTATACTAGACCTGGGATTGCTGGCTCTCATCCATGTCTGGTCTAAGGAAGAAGCCAGTCTCTTACCCTGAATGCCCTAAAGTCCATTCCCAGGAGATCTCTGCTTGCCTGGTATTTTCCAGGGCAGTGGGCCTTTAAGACACAGGTGCTCAAAAGTGCTCAAATATCCCCCGTTCTGGCCAGTTCTCTCTTTGTGGCTGTTGTTTAATTCCTCTGGAGAACAAGATTAGAAAGACAGTGCTAATTTAATTTCCCAGAATGAAAAAAGATAAGACAGTAACAGAGGGTGATGAAGCGCTGGGAGCACGTAATTCACATCCCAAAACCAGGCTCCTTGCATCACGACAGCTCTCCCCACGCTGGAGCTGATTAAGCCGGAACAACTGCAGTTAATTATCTTCCTCTGTCTCCGAGGGAGGCTGGCTTTCCAGCCAAGCGGTGCGCATGAGGGGGTGTGTAACTGGGCAAATGAGGTTAAGGGAAGGAGGGAGCCGGGGTTTGTAGACCCCTCTGGGGCTCACAGATCGCCATTATGGTGGGGGTGGGGGTGGGCACATGGAGGACACGTTCATTAGTTAGTGGGTCACCAATGAACCTCCAGGGCTTGGAGTCCAGTATTCCTGGAAGTTGTTTATGGGTCCCTGAAAGTGGGTTCACCACTGAGCCTAACAAGAGGCTGTCAGGCTGGGCTGGATCCAGAGTGCAGGCAGCAACATCAATTGTGTGCACAGGAAAGCTTCTCTGTGCACACGGGGGCATTCATCTCCCTGAGCCCAGGAGGTTTTCATCCCTGCACACAGGAATGTTGCCCATCAGCTAAGCAAGGAGTCTTTTCGTGATACCTGTTGGGGTGCGCTTTGGTGGGAGGGCATGTGGGAATACTTGGGGGCTGGTTTAGCTCTGTACACATAGTTAGAAGCACCCATATTATACAGCCATGGGGGTAATTCCCTGCCCCGCTGCTAACTAGCTGTGTGATCTTGGCCAAGTTTCTTCCCTGAGCGGGACAGTAATAGCGCCCCCATTAGAGAGTTCTGGTGAGGCCTTCAGAGATGGTGCCGGGAAAGAGCCCAGCTCAGCACCCGGCCCACGGGAAGGGCTCCCTGATCACGAGCTACCATCGATGTCAGTATGGTGAGGATCACACGACTCCTTCACTTGATCTTAGCCAAAAGACCAAGAAGCGATGAGGATCACGCGGCTCCTTTCCGGGTGAATGTAGGGGGTGCGTTTACCCATGAACACAGAGAGTGGGCTCACGGTGCCAGTTCATCATCACAGCGGCATCTGCGGCCTCAGGGAGAGACCTTTCTGTCACATCCAAGGCCCCATCCCACCTCCCTTTGTGGCCCCAACGACGAGAACTCAGTGTCTGGCAGGAGGGATGGAAAGAAGGTGGAAAGCTGTTCCTCCAGGGCCAGAGACTCTGACTTTTTGCAAAGCCGGAGACCCACTTTGCTGGAACTGAAAACGGTTTGCAGCAACAGGAAAGGAGGCATCCGGGAGAGAGCAGGAGTCCCAGCGCTGACGGGGG
Organism: Leptonychotes weddellii; assembly: GCF_054177405.1. Taxonomy (NCBI): domain Eukaryota; kingdom Metazoa; phylum Chordata; class Mammalia; order Carnivora; family Phocidae; genus Leptonychotes; species Leptonychotes weddellii. Next base: position 20,594,322 of record NC_138372.1, on the reverse strand, counting down.
ACTGACGGTGGCAAGTGAATTAAATGCAGCCGAAGCTGAACATACCTGCCGGGGAGCGGGCTGCCATTCTCACAAAATGAAGAATCTGCTGGTCGGGAGGGAGGGAAATCCCCACCGTCCTGAGACGTCGTGGCTGAGTTTTAATGTCCTTTTTTGCGGAGACTGAAATGAAGACAGCTGCTCTGGGGGCCTGGAAGAGAGGGATCCTGGGCTCTGGGTCAGACAGGGCTGGGATTTTTCTGGGAGTGAGGGGGAGGGTGGAGTCGCAAAGATGAAAGGGATTTGGGGCTAGGAAGGCTGGACCAGATCTGGGTTCAAGAAGTGACCTTGGCCATGAGTGGCGGCGGTGGGGGGGGCGGTTCAGGGAACAGGAGCAGGTGGGAGTGAAGAGAGCGAGGAGGTGCTGAGCAAAAGGCTCAGGATCAGACTGTGAACAGGGGACAGTAGAAGGTGGTGCCAACTGTGTGAGGGGCCCAACCCCAGGTCACTGTTGGGCTCCATGGCCCCTCAGAAGTCTGGGCATTGTTCTGGACTGAGGAGATGGAATGAAACCACACTGACTCGGAGTCAGAGAATCACAGAGAGTTGGGGATGAGAAAGCTCCTGAAAAGAGCCAGCCCTGTAAGTAGATGTAAGGATTCCCAGGTCTAAAGATGGGAGTGATTTGCCCAACACCTCTTGAACCATTGGATTCTTTTCAGCAAATATTCGCAGACCTCGTTCCTGAGGCAGAGTGCAGTTCTCCACCCCTCTGGTGTAAAGCTTGGCCACGTGGCTTGTTCAAGCCAAGACAATGCGAAGGGACATGACTTCGCCGACTCTGAGCCAAGTCCTTAAGAAGGCGTCCTGTGTTTCTGCTTACCCTCTTGTGTTTGTGCCATTTTGGAAAAGAAGAGCACGTCTCAGGAGCCACTGATCCACAGAGGATGAGAGACACATGGAACAGACCGGAACCCCACCCAAGGCACATCCAACTCATGCCCTGGGACAGGCTGCTCCAGCGAGTCCCCAGACCCACGAACAGGACAGACAACCGCCTGACGCTGTAAGCTACTGTGCTTCGGGTGGTGTTTTACACGTCATCACGGTGGCGATAGCTGTGGGATATTTTGACTTATAATGAATATATATTTGGTCTTCAGCCCCATTCCTGGCACAGAACTCCTAAAACTCCTGGAATTGCATTAGCGAAGAGAAAGATAAATGTGACTTTTGTTATGCTAAAGGTGACTTTGGGAACACATCTAAGGATGCGGGCTGGTAGCCAGGAGAGCCAACCATGTGACGAGAGGGCTGGCGCTATCAGTCCCACCCTCCTGACCTCTGCGTGGAAAGAGGGGCTGAAGGCTGAGCCAGTCACCAATGATTTAATCAAGTATGCCTAGATCATGAAGCAGCCGTAAAAACCCAGAAGAACAGGATCTGGAGAGCTTCCAGGTGGGTGAACACCTTGAGACTTGGGGACAGGGCCTGGAACCTCCATGTCCTTCCCACGTACCTTGCTCTCTGCGTCTCTCCCATCCGGCAGTCCCTGAGTTATATCCTCTTATAATAAGCCAGCACTCCGGTAAGTACGATGTTTCTGATGAGTTCTGCGAGCCACTCTAGCAAATTAACTGAACCTGAGGAGGGGGTCGCGGGACGCTCTGATCTACAGCAGTTTGGCCAGAAGCTCAGGTAACAACCTGTACTTGAGATCAGCATCTGAGGTGGGGGGGCAGGGAGGAGTTGTTGTCAGACTAAGCCCTGAAACTGTGCCATTTGATGCCATCTCCAGATAAAGCTGAGTTGCAGGACATCTGGCTGGTGTCGGGGAATTGCTCACGGTGGGGACAACACCACACACGTCAGAACTGGGAGCAGAAGCTGATAGACAGCCACACAGCAAGTCAGGGCCTGAGCTGGACCAAATCCCAGGCCGCCCACAGAGAGCAAAGGACACCTCTGACACCTCGGTCCCACCAGGACATCAGCCTCTGACAACATCGTAGCTCACTCAGGTCTCACTCTTAAGAGGCGGTGTTGGCCTCTCCCATGGGGTGTACCTTCTCAGGAGGCCCCTGCTGAAGGCTCAGTGCTCCCTGCGCCGGCCCCTCTCCATCAGCCCCAGCAACGGGTCCCTCTCAGACCCCGCCGTGACCCTGCATGACAGTGGTGGGGTCAGCAGGTGCTGTGAGGCAGGGCAAGCCCGGGAGGAGGGCTGGGCGGCAGGACAGGAGGAGGGGTGCCCGACAGCTGGCTGGTCACGTGAGGGAGAGAGGGGCAGGGGCGTGACGCC
>NC_138372.1:20581307-20591944 GCF_054177405.1 Leptonychotes weddellii | reverse complement strand
TAATAACAGCACCTCCTTCCTTATCAAGGCAAAGACAGAAAATCCTCATAAAGTCCCCGGCACGGGGATCAAAGACTGCATCAGACGAAGTAGGCATCACCCCAAGCTGGGAGGTCTATAGGGGCCTTTTAAGCAGTGAAGCCCTGCATCCACAGAAGCGTTGTTATTCCCACAATTATCCTTCACCCCAGATGTCCCCTCCAGAATTTCACATGGGAGGTTTGTGGCTGCCCATCTCCTGCCCCTGACACCTTCTCTCTCCCATTCCATCCAGCTTTGACAGGGCGGGTCTAGCTCTCTGTGGAAATGGATTCTCTGTTCACATAAAAATCTCATGGAAAACAGTAATATCTTCAAACTGATTAATGACGAGAGCAAAAAAACTTCAGTATTCTTCCATTATGCCTTTACGAACAAACAAGCTGTCCCTATATATAAGAGGCTCATTAAAAACTATTTGGCAAGGGGCACCTGGGTGGCTCAGTTGGTTGAGCATCCAACCCTTGATCTCAGCTCAGGTCTTGGTCTTGGGGTGGTGAGTTCAAGCCCTGCGCTGGGCATCGAGCCTAATTAAAAAAAAAAAAAAAGACCACTTGGCAACACATGGCTCCTCCTTTTAAGCCACATTAGGTCAAAAGCAGTTTCCTCTCCACTACCTGTTACATTTTGCCTGTCTCTTCTTTGAAATGAGAGAAGAGAGACAGCTGGCTCTCCTCTGGGTGAAAGGCTCTGGTCCTTTGCTCTGCGAGCTGGGGTGCTAGTGACTTTCTCCCCACGAACACACACACTCACACACACATACCCATGCACGTCTATGGCACAGATTTGGCGGCAGCCCTCACAAGTCCCGCAGGCAGACACAGGAAACAAGATGATGCCCGGAGCCAAGGACCTGGAAATAGGGCTTTCAGGATGAGAGTCTCAGTGACCAGGGGCCTCCACCTCTCCTCTGAGCAGAAGCAGGGGCTGACATACCTGAGACTGTTGTCTGGTGGTCAGGCTTGGATCACGGCTGTGGAGTTGGTAGCAGCTGAGAGGCATGGCAGGCAGGGTGGGGGGGCTTTTAGCTCCTCCCCACCCCTGTGAGGTCTGACATCTTAAAATTCATGGCATCACAGCATCTCAGGGCTGCAGGGATTTCCCTAGGCACTTACTGATAACCTGCGTGGCAGGAACAGGATTTATTACGGTGTATGTATTTGCGACCATTCACACACACACACACACACACACACACACACACACACACACACGAGAATGTTATCTTTACCCCCCAGCTTCTCCTCTTCCCCTGCCCTCCAAACAAGAATGTTATCTGTGGGAGATGGTTTCTGATGTGTGTGTCCACACGTGCATGACGCCCCAGCAGGGGAATCAGCAATGGAGAGAGAACCAAAGGAGAAACCAGGAAGACTATAGTGATCGTTCCCATAATGAAATGGGGGAGGCGAGGGGGAGCCTCGGGGAGATTTGTGCGAGGCTGCGCAGCTCCCTGATGCTGCGGGATGGGGCCCTGAGAAACTGTTGTGCGGGATGCACACTGCATCTCCGTCAGTTCTCTTCAGCCAATGGAAACAAAATGGGAATTCCTTTTTAAACAACTGTTGGTTTGGTGACGCCCCTGAGTTGAGACTGGGCCGCACAGACCCCGTTATGAGGTCACAAAGGATGCAGAGCTTTTGCAGAGCTTTCCCCAAGGGCAGAGGCGGGGCTGGATGCGGGATGTGTCGCCCGGTGCCCAGGACCTGGCCTGTGCAGTTGGGGGTGGGGTGGGGTGAGGGACACTCAGCCAATAATCGCCAAACAAACGGAGAAAGAGGAACAAAGAAGTGTCTACTTTTAGGAGTTCATTTTCTAGTCAGAGAGTGTGTGGGACAAAAGTAGTGAATAAAAGATGGTCCTGAGGAGAGTGAGCAAGTTAACGCTCCCTGGGTGCCGCACCAACAGCCTCTCCACCTCCATTTTGACCTCAAACTTTCTAACGGACTCAAGTTCTTGCCAGCCTATCTTTTAACTCGGGAGGAAAAAAAAAAAAAAACCCGGCAGGCAAAGCATCCTGTGATGGGAACCGAAACTCCCCCCTCAAGCGATAGGGACGGCCCTGACCCCAGCAAGACCCCACGTGACTGACAAGACAGTGACCCACTTGACCTTCACTGTCCCCCTGCTTGGACCCACTGGCCTCTGTCACACATTCTCCTAATATAAGCCTAGAGGTAGTTTCAGCACTTCAGAGAGTCTTTAGGACACTAGTCCCCTGTCTTCCCGGTGTCAGCCTTACTGAAATAAGTCCCTTTCTTGTCCCACCACCGCTGTTTCTCTGCCTTTGGATTTTGTCAGGGGCCAGTGGTCCAACCTGGTCTGTTTAGGGGCCTCAGAGCCACCCTTGGGCCACAGTTACGTGGCTAGAGTCTGGTCAGTGGGTGTCACCCCCCACACACACACAAATGAAAAAACAGACAGACCCAAGGTCACTCAGCCAGGCAGGCTAGAGCTGGGCGCAAACTCCACCTGCCTAGCTCCACAGCCACGCCCTCTCTACCCACGCTCGGGGGCAGAAGAGGGAGAGGAAATGTACAGCTTTGGGGGGGCTAGGCAGGCTTGAGGGGAAGGTCACGTGAGCTGAACTTGGAAGGAAGCTAAGGATTCTGACAGGCAGAGGTGATAGGACTCGGGTCATAGGGGAGGGAGGGACATTCCAGGTGGAAGAAGCCACAGGCAGAACAGCCAGGAAGTGAGGAAGCCTAGAGCGTCTTGGGGAAGAGACAGAAGCGGGGCTTGGTAGGATCAGCAAGGGAGACATAACTGGAAAAGCAGGGAGGGGAAAAGTCCCTCCAAGGTCAAGGCCCTACACAACTCCCCCAGCCGGCCTGAGTCAAATGTACTGATGCAGAATCTGAATGCTCAGATCTGTTTTTTCAGCCCTTCAGACTCTATTTACTTCCCCCGCTCTGTCAACTAGTAGCCAACTCTTGGCCCTCCCGTGGCACCCTGATTTCTCCTCTAGGCCCCCAAATTGGCACGTCCAGCCTCTGCAGGCCCTGCAGACTCCACCTGGGCCTCCCCTAAGCCCATCACCCAGCCTCCTCTGGCTCTGTGCCCTGGACTGCTCTGAGCCAAGTCAGGGCTGGGGTCAGCGACAAGAGTGGCTATTTTGAGATGCTCACCCCTCCTGCCCATTGTCCAGATTAAAGCCACATCTTCCCACACACCATCAGAATGAGCCATTCCCCTGCTCACCATTCACCAACAGCTTGCCATCCCACCATCCATGGCCATCAAAGCTGTCCATGTTCCCCTACCTCTCACCACCACCACCACATCTCTCCTGGCACTCCCACCACAGGAAGAAATACAGTTCAAGCTGTGTGGGCATTGACCTACCACGCCTAAGCTACCCACCAGCCCCCGCCATTGGGCACAGACCAAGGCTGCAAACGATGCCTCTGTCTGATCACTACCAGGGCATCTCAACATCTGCTCCCCCAGCCATGGCCCACATCACCGCCATTTGCTTGTGGCCTACACTGTCTCATGGAAGTCGGGCCTTATGCTTTCCTTTAGAGCATCCACTGGGCATGGCCATTACTCACTCTCTGAGACCTAGCTCAGGGCACTCCATCTCTGTCTGTGCCTGAGTTAGAGGGAGTGCCTATGTCAGCTCGGGGGGCACACCCAGCATCTCTGGGGGAAGGAGGGCGGTTTCTGGCTGGTTGGCAGCCAGCACCTGCCAGACGCCTGGGTTTCCACCGTGAGCCCACTGAGCTGTGGGGGGAGCGTGCCCTGGGCAGAACAGCCTCACCGGAATGGAGATCCCCGTGAAAGCAAGCACATCTGCTTCCAACGTTCTCCAGTTTCCCTCCCAGTCACCTGGGGGTGTTGAGCCCCGGACTCAGACCTTGTCACTGGGCTCAGGTGCTGACGTCACAGACCGCACAGACTCTGGATCCAGAGGGGCCTGGGTTCAAGTCTTGTCTCGGCCACTCATGCCCTGAGTGAACTGAGCACGTCCTCGATCGCTCTGGACCTCAGCCTCCCACGTGTTCCTGGGGCAAAAGACGTGAGCAAAAAAATGGTCATGTGGGAGGGAGAAGAGGATTCAGCTACTGCTTATTGAACGCCTACTATGTGCCAGGCACTGTGATAGATGCTTTATGTGCATCATCTTATTTCCGTCTCACAAGAGAGTGAGCTCAACACTACAATTAGCCTCAATTTGCAGAATCGCAAGAGGAGAGAAGTCAGGCTCGGTAGTCAAGCTGGCGTGCAGCTTGAATCCCTGCTCCAGCCCTTGACCATTGGGAGATCCCGAGCGAGGTATTTAGCCACTCAGAGGCTTGGTTTTCTCATTTATAAAATGCGGAATGACGATCTTGCCGAGCTCTTTTGAGAATCCTGAAAACAAATGGGTTGGTGTCGGCCATGTACTGACTACTCAATAAATGGTGGCCTTGGTTATTCGTATTCTCAACGTTTAAGCATTATTCCTACATTATTTCCTTGACCTGTGCTGTGGAGAACCATGGAGCTGAAAGCAGCCAGAAAAAGAGCACTGGGGTCCTCATGAACTTCAGGTGGCTACAAAGAGCCAAGACTTCCCCGCTGAGGGTCAACACACACACACACGTATGCACACATGCATGCACTTTCCTTCCTGCAAGAAGTGGCGAGGTGCGAGCTCTTTCCCCATGGTTACAGACCCAGGCTCCTGGTGTGTTGCCCTGTCTGGACATGGGACCCTTTCTGCCGGCACTGGGAGGAGAGTGCATGAAGCCTGGGCAGGCCGGGGGTCCTCACTCAGCCCGAGGGGCCTGCCCGGCTATAGAGAGCCACCTCTTCTTATTCTTCTGACCTCCACTCCTACTCTAAGACAACCCTTTCCCACCCTGACAGCTAAGAACCCTCTCAACACGCAGCACAGAGCCTGGCACGACGGGGACATGCAGAAGTACTCACTGAACAAAGGCAGAGATATGAAGATTCTGTAATTCTAAGTGTCTAAGACTGAATTCTAAGATTCCATGGCTCAGCGATTCAAGAATCTTAAACTGCTATCACTTTTAACCCAGGGTCCCAATCTTGAATGCCCACAGAGGCCAGGCAGGGAACGTGTGTGAGTGACCCGAGCCAGATGTAAGTGCAAACACACGCACCGTGTGAGTAGGACAGCCTGGGAGGGTCTGGGGTGGGGTTCAATCCCCATCACATCTACAGCCCGTTCTGAGCCCAACCTGGCCAAAACTCCTGAGTTTTCAAGACATAACAGATATCTAGATTTTTTTTCTTTCTTTTTTTTTTAATTGTTGTTGTTGAATACCTTCATTTTTAAAAACTGGCATATTTTTTAAAGATTTATATTTTAGAGAGAGAGTGTGTGGGCAAGCAGGGGGAGGGGCAGAGGGACAGGGAAAGAGAGAATCTCAAACAACCTCGCTGAGCACAGAGCCCAATGCAGGGCTCAATCTCACGACCCAGAGATCTTGACCTGAGCCTAAATCAAGAGTCCAACGCTTAACCAACTGAGTCACCCAGGTGCCCCCAAACTGGCATATTTTCAAAACTAATAATAGGGGAAACTAGATGTGGGGTTTATGAAAACTCTCTGGACCATCTTTGTAATATTCTGCAGATGAAAATCTCCTTTAAAATAAATTTTTTTTGTTAAAGAACAAAACCCACTAGGGCCAAAAGAAATAGATGGGAGCTCTATCAGCCCAATGGGCAGCTCTTTGCAAACCCCGATCTCAATCCCACAGACACTAAGGCTGCACACACAGCCAATTCCCAGGGTCTGAGCACCTGCTCCCTCACACTTCCTGGCACGGCTGGGGGAGGAGGGGCCCACGCCTGGAGGCGGGGCTGGAAAGACCGAAGGGGAAAGCAGAGTAGAGCAGAGGTGGTGTGGTGTGCAGTTCTGGGCAGTTCTGGGCAGGCACGCTAGGTTGACAGGCCTAAGGACAAGGAGAAACAGGAGCCCTAGTACACTACAGGTGGGAATGTAAATTGGTTCAGCCATCACTGAAAACAGGATGGAGGGGCATCTGGGTGGCTCAGTTGGTTAAGCATCCAACTTTTTGTTTTAGCTCAGGTCATGATCTCAGGGTCATGAGAATGAGCCCTGCCTGGGCTCCATGCTCAGCGGGGAGTCTGCTTCTCTCCCTCTCTCTCCTCTGTCCCTCCCCCTACCCATACTCTCTCTCTAAAATATGTAAATAAATCTTTAAAAAAAAAAAAAAGAAAACAAGATGGAGTTTCCTCAACAACTTAAAAATAGAGCTACCCTATGATCCAGCCATCCTACCTCTGGGTGTATGTCTGAAAGAAATAAAATCACGATCTTTAACAGCTATCTGCACCCCCATGTTCACAGCAGCATTCTTCACAATAGCCAAGACACAAAAACCACCTAAGTGTCCACGGATGGATGAATGGATAAAGAAAAGGCAGTATATATATATCACATGATATATAATGAATATTATTCAGCTATAAAAATTTTTAAAAATGAAATCCTGCCATTTGCAACAATATGGATGAACCTTGAGGGCATTATGGTAAGTGACACAAGTCAGACAAATACTGTATGATCTCATTTATGTGTAGAATCTAAAAACAAACAAACAACAACAACAAAAAACCCAAACTCATGAAACAGAGTAGAATTGTGGTTTCCAGGGGTTGGGGGTGCAGGAATGGAGAGATGTTGGTCGAAGTGTACAGACGTCTACTTAAAAGATGAGTAAGTTCTGGGGATCCAATGTACCACCTGGTGACGCTTGAAAGTTGAGAGAATAGATCTTAAATATTCTCACTGCATGGGCAAGAAAAAACAAACCCTGTAATTATGTGAGGTGATAGATGTGTTAACGAACCTCATTGTGGTAATCATTTTGAAATATATATGGTGTATCAAAGCATCACATTGTACACCTTAAGCTTACATGATGTTATATGTCAATCACATCTCAATAAAGCTTTGGGGGGAGGGGGGTGGGGGCTGAAGGTTGAGGCCTATCAGGCATCCAAGTGGAGAAGTACAGTCGGCAGTTGGTGTGTGAGCCGCGTCCAGGGGAGAGGGGCCATTTTGGGAGTCGTCAATGTGTAGGTGGTGTTTCTACGGGACTGGATGGTCCCCCTTTGGGTGAAACATGGATGGAGAGGAGGAAAGGGTAAAGCAGAGCCCTGGGGTCTCCGATATTGAGAGGACAGGAAGGTGGGAAGGATCCAGCTGAGGAGACTAAGAAGGACCAGCCAGAGGGGTAGGGGGGAAGCCCAGGGTGTGTGCCCTGGACACACAGGTGATGGGGGGTAGGTTTTGCCATCTTGGGACGCTCTTCTATCAGATGAGCACTAATTCTGAGATTATTCTCAGAGTATCTGACTCCAGCAGTTGAAAGCAATGATGAGGGCCTTGAGCTTTAGAGTCAGACACATCCTGACTCTGCTCCTGACTCACCACACTAGCTATATGTGACTTCAGGAAAATCACTTCCCCTCTTCAGAGCTCAGTCTCCCAGTCTGCGTGGTAATAATTACTTTGCCTCAGCTCACGGGCCCCAGAATCTACCTGGTCCCCGTCACGTCAGGACAGAGGGCACATGGCATCTCTAACTCCAGCCCTGCTGACATCCAGCTGATATCCTCACTGGGGACACTACCCACGTTACAGGAGGCTCAGCTCTGAGGCTTCTCTGCTTCTCGGTTTCCGGCCTGGCTTCCCTTCTGGAGTTTGATTCTGCCCCTTGGTTGCAGCTTGTTGTAGGCAGAACCTTTTACTGCAAGGAGCAGAACACAAATAGTTAAAGGAAAGGTATAATGATTTTTTGGCCCACATAACTGAGAAATCAAGTGGGTGGACCTGGCTTCGGGGATGGCTGGAGGCAGAGGCTCAAACCATCCTCCCAGGGCTCTATCTTTTTCCTCCCATCTCTTAGCTCTGCATCCTTCTGTTGACACTCTTCACAGGCTGGCTTTCTCTTCACCGTGGGGAACATGGCCACCAGCTACTCCAGGTTTAGATGATCCTGATAGCTTTCAGTCTCAGAGAAAGAAGGCCTATCTCTCTCCCAGGGTCCATATGTCAAATCAGAAGATTACGTTAATAAAAGAGAGGCAGAGGACCTGGAGAAACACCTCAAAAGTCTTCTGGGTGACCTGATGCCTCCTTTACCTCATAGGCCCCTGGGAGAACAAGGGTCTGTCTCCTTGGTGTGACTGGAGCCCCACGCAGAACATGAGAGTGAGGTCCGTGGGGTCAGAAAAGGCAGGGTGGGGCTAGATCAAAAGGCTTAGAAGACACACTGAGTGGAAAACTCAAGCAAGCAGGAATCTGCTCCTGGGCTGTCCGGTTGGAAGCAGAAGACAAGACTGCAAGGACTCCACCCCTTATCACAGTCCTCACTGTCCCCACACTCCCCAAGGCCCTGTTAGAGGTGATGCCCCAGGTGTTCTCCGAGGCTCTGGGCTGCCTCCTGCAACTGGGCACAGAGTGAATAAACAACATGAAGGCGGATGCCTTAGAATACCCCAACACTGCAGAGAAAAGTATTCATCAAGGAAGCAAATCGCAAGAGGAACCAATCAGCAGGACCTCCACTCAGCTGGACCATCCAGCAAGGATCCCCAGTCAGCAGGACCAATTAGATGAATTCATCTGTTCGGCCAATCACGTGTTGAGCACTGCTATGGGCTCCTATTAACAGGCAGGTGGGCTGGCCTTGGTGGTGCCTCCAGGTTCCCAAAGACCTAGGACTTCCAGGGGGGTTGTCTCCCCACCTCCCCCCATAGAGGGCACATCCTACCCTCCACAGGAAAGACAAAACAGCCTGCCACTGGGTGGCAGCCTTTAGAGGCATGGAGGGAGGGGGACTCTTGCCTGACATTCAGTGGCATGTGGATACCCCGGCATCTCCAGGCTCCTGAAGATGTCACAATGTTAGGATTGTCCTGGGAGAAGTGATGAGTGGAACCAGGTGGAAGTAGATATAAGCCTGACTGAAGAGATGGGCTGCTAAATATGTCGCCATGGCGACCACATCCCTGCTGACTGCCCCACTCACCAAGGGGGACACCAGCAGTTGGAGGAAAAGGGGCCTGTCAGGTCCTCCTGGGGGGCCCACTCCCCAGTCTTGGTCTCATTCAGGAGACTGAGGACCTTCAACTTGGTTCATCCATTCCCACACTCAGCCCATATATTTACCCAGCATCTGTTCTGTTTTGAACACCAGGGGCTGTTCCCTGTCCTCAGAGAGCTTATAGTCGAGGGGAGGAGGGAGACATAAAGAAACAATTGAATATATAGTCAGGATGCTTATTGTGAAGGGAGAGAATGAGAAAACATGAGAGAGGAGAAAAAAAAGGACACAATTTGGGGGTCCAGGGAGGTTCCCCTGAGGAACGATTTGAACTAAAACCAGAAGTGTCAGGAGCCAGGGAGGCAAAAAGGAAGAAGAGCTTTCCCAGTGCAGAGGAAACTGAGGCAGGAAGGAGCTTGGAGCATCCCAGGAGCAGAAGCCACTAGTATGGCCGGAGGGAAGTTGGAAACAGACAAGGACCCAGTCAGGGAGGACCCCGTGGCTATGCCGGGGTCTAGTGGCTTATCCCAGGGCAGTAGGGACCGTGGGAGAGATTTAAGTGGGTTGTGATGCCCCTGGCAAGTTTTTAAAGCTCTTTTGTCTGCACTGTGGGGAGTGGACTAGGGGAGGGGCAGGAAGGGAGAAGAAAAGATTGTTCTAGGAAGGGGGAGCAGCTCAAAGGTGGATCAGACCTGAAGGAGCAGACATGTTCTAGGAACTGCCAGAAACTGGTGGCAGGCGGCATGGAGGGAGGGAGAGATGCTGGAAATGAGGGTGGGGATTTGGGGCGTTATGGTCCCAGCTCTGTCCTTCCCAGCTGTGTGGCCTTGGGTGAGCTCCTGAACCTCTCTGGGCCTCGGAGGTCCAGAGAAGGGAAGTGATTCTCCCAAGTGTGGCAGATGGTGGCGGCAGACAGCACCCGGCAGACTGAGAGCTGAGGACAGTAGGCATTAGGGTTGGCGCTCTGGAGCCCCATGGACATGGGTTCAAATCCCATCTCCCACTCACCAGCTTGGTGCCTTGGTCAGGCAGCCTAACCTCGCTGGACCTCCCGTCACCTCATCTGTAATACAGGGTCGTCCTCACTCTGCCTCCCTCAGGGTGTTGCTGTGATAGCTGCAGCAGGTGGTGCTGGGGAAGCTGCATAGTTTCTGGCACCTTCATTTTGTGCTCAGTAAGTGGTGATCGTGGTGCTGGAATCTGGGCCTTTCCCAGCCAAGCAGTGGGTTCAGAGTGACTGAGGCCACCCCATGTGCAGAACCCAGGACTGGACAGATGCTGCTTAATGAACTGGCCAAAAAGAAGAGCATTAGGGCAAGAAGGTGAGGTTCTACCTGGGGAGAACCACTGCCCCTCTGACTTTATCCCCTTCTCTGCCCAACTCACAAAGCAACAACCACAGTGATCTCCTCCCAGCCTCAGGACCTTTGCACTTGCTGTTCCCTCTGCTTCTGCTTCTCGCTGCTTTAACTACGTTCTTCCCTTCATTTCATTCAGGTCTCAGCTTAGACATCCTCCCAGTATTACCCACCCCAGCCGATCACTCTCTGACGCCCTGAATTT
>NC_138372.1:20567746-20580807 GCF_054177405.1 Leptonychotes weddellii | reverse complement strand
AAAAAATTCACGTGTTGAAACCCTAACCCCCAGTACCTCAGGATGTGACTATATTTGGAGATAGTGCCTCCAAAGAGGTAAGAAAATCAGAATGAGGCTGTTAAATGGCCCTAACCCAATCTGACCAGTGTCCTTTTAAGAAGAGGAGATTAGGACACAGAGAGACATCAGGGTATGTACATACAGAGAAAAGTCCTTTTGAGGACACAGCAAGATGGTGGTCCTCTGCAAGCCAAGGAGAGAGGGCTCAAAGAAACCAAGTCTGCCAGCACTTTGATCTGGGATTTCCAGCCTCCAGAACTGTGAGAAAAATTTCTGTTGCTTCAGCCCCCACCGTGGTATTGTGTTATGGCAGCCTGAGCAAACTAATACACTCACTGATCCTGCTTTATTTTTCTGTATAGCACTTATCAGCCCTGACATGATTTACATATGTATTTTCTTATTGTCTGTCCCCTCCCCACCCCATACACTACAATAGGAGCTCCACGAGGTGAGGACTTAGCCTGTTCTGTTCCCTGCTGTATCTCCAGACCACAGGACAGCACCTGGTGCATAGTAGATCCTCAGTAAATAAAGAAGTTGGAGCCAGATATCCCTGAGCTCCAAGTGTCTCATCTGTAAAATTGACCTAATAATCATGCCGGACTCAGAAGGGGGTGTGAAGCTATGGTGAATAAGTGTAGACAAATTGCCTAACACAGTAGCTAGCACATAGTGTACACTCCAGAAATAAGACCTGTAATTGTTGCTGTGGCTATCTTAACAGTAGTAAGGTCATTCATTCATTCATTCATTCCCGCCCCAAACCCACACTGGGAATACAGAAAAATCAGACTTGGCTTTTGACCTAGAGACGTTTGAGGTTTAGTGGGGGAGACAGACCAGGGGATCAGTAACTAAGGGTCACGGGCTTCACAGAAAAGGGGATGTTGCCTGGTGTGTACAAGGCTAATGCCCATGCTCTGTGTGGCTGGTGCAGAGCTAAGGAGTTTGGATCAAGACTTAAGGACCCTGTAAAGCCTGGGAAGGGTTTCTCGGGCGAAGAGGGGTGGGAGGACCCAACCAGTTTTGTGCTACTGAGGATTGCTCTGGGGCAGAGTGGTGAGTGGACTGGAAGAGACTGGCTTGAGAATAGAGAGGCTGTTGGTGCATACAGCTGGGGCACTGGGGGGCTCAGCTAAGAGGACCAGGGCAGGACCTAGTGGTCAGGACGGGCCCCAGGTCAGCTTAGAAGAAGCAGCCAGGTCCGTGGGCTTGACATGGAAACGTCTGACCTTCGCAATGGGTTTCCCCTCCCAGGCAGAGCAGGGCTGACGGGTAGGACTTGGTGGCTGTGGGGTCAGAGAGCTGAGGAGGGTCAATCAAGGCATCATTTTCACAATTCACAAAAACATCAGGAAGGAACGTTCTGTCAACCAGAACCAGGGCAGAAAACTGACAGGACTAGAGAAGTTTCCTCCCACCTGAAGGCCAAAGGGAAACACATTTGTTTCCATGACACACTTAGGTTTTCAGGAGACCACGTGATTGTTTTTGCACTGGAAAGCCGTGAATGGAAAATTCCACCTGCTGTTCCTCCTCCAGGCGCTAAACAATAGAGGAAGTTTCTGTCCCCAGTTTACTGGTGCCTGAAATTCTACCTTTGGAGCTTCATTCCTATGGCTTGAGGCTTTGTCCTTTATTAAAATGCAAACAACTGCATGGAAGACATGTCTTCAACACAGACTTATTTTCATTAATTCAACAAATATTTATTGACTTCTTGGTCTAAACCAGGCAGTACCTAGAGGCTGGAAATAAAGGGATTAATTAAGACTTGTCCAGTTTTTTACCTTTGTTAAAAAATGATTATAAAAAGACAATTTAGGTGATACAAACTTTATTTAACACTTCATGAAGCAGGCAGTCTCTGTTCCCAAGGGTCCAAAGAACTGCAAAATAGGGCAGAAGGCAGGAAGCTTTTATAGGATCAAGATTAAGGAATAAGAAAAAGAAAAAATAGAAAATGAATAAGGAACAAGAAAATGAATGTATAGCCCAGAGATGGCTTGGCATTTAAGGCTTGGCTGACTGAACATACTGCATTTCCGGTCAAGGAAAGCACTTACAGGCACATGAAAGTTTTCTGAGTTTCTGTTTGCTGACCTGGCACCCTGGTCTGCAACAGCTCCATCTTAGAGTGAAAATTTATTTCAGCACCTTCACGAAACTAGCAAACTCTGTGTATGAGGGCTGGGGTGGAGGACCATAGGAACCCTGACCGTAATGGAGCGGTGAATGATGGTGGTGGGAGCCCCCAGCAGACCCACATATGACCCATTTCATAATTGCAAAAGGTGGAGCTTGAGCTGCAATCTAACGGATGAAGGGCGGGTGGGGGGTGGTTGAGAATCCCGCCGGGAGGGTACAGCCAGGGCAAATGAATGGGGCCATGAGCCAGTATGGTGGGCTCTGGGGACTACATGCCACTCATCAGGCTTGGACATAAGGTAGGACATGGCAGGTGGGACCGGAGTGGCAGGGATTGGATGCTACTTTCATTTCAGGGGGTAGCCTCTGTCCCAGCGCTTTGCTGCCTCCCCAGCTTCCCCCTCACCTCCTCCCACCAAGCCCACCAGACTCGCCTTTGCGAAACTGCCTTGTGCTCCTCTCAGTCACGTGGTCTGGATGACCCACCCCCAGCCCCAGGGGTGGAGCCTGATTGGCTTAAGGAGTCAGCCTACTCCCATCCTGCTGGTGCCTGATTGGTTCGGGAAAGGGCATGTGGCCAGCTCAGGCCAATGAAAGGCCAGATGTTTGCCGGGGTTTCTGGGAAAGGGATCTTCCCCTCTCCTTCAAGGTTGGTAGCTCCCAGATACACCTGCACTCTTCTTCTGGCTCCACAGAGAGAGGTGTTGGAGGCCAGGGATGAAGGTGGGCAGAGAGGCAAGAACGTCAGAGAAATGAGGTCTGGGTAGACCCACCGCTGCTGTTCTCAGCTGAGCCAGCAAATTCCCATTTGTTCAGCCCATTTGTTGTTACTTTCGATTGAAAAGTTCCTCACTGGTGCAGGGCATTTCTGGGGGAGAGCACTGGGTGGAGCTGGAAAAGGAGCGGCCAGCGGTGCCTGGACCTGGATGGGGTGGGGTTGGCCAAATCCTTTTCCTGTGGATTCCGCCTCCACATACAGTTCTTATCATGAGAGAAGATCTTTCCCCAGGAAACATCTCCTGACACTGGCGTGACACCTGGATGCAAGTCCTGGGCGGACAGCCCGGCATTAGGGATCCTCGGTTCTATCCTAACCCAGCCCCCTGTCTGATTGTAAGGCCCAGTGGAATCATGCACCCTTCTGGTCTTCCATTGGTGAGCCATCCACCAGCCCCCAGACTGAGCTCCCCTAGGGCAAGGGTGATGACCAAGCCAGCCTTACAGCCCCAGAACCAAGGACAGAACAGGTGTCAGTGGGGCTGTTGACCTATCAATGCAGGAACTGTACCTTCCTGCACTAATCTCCCATGGTCAGGACCATGTGTGATGCTGACAGGGACTAGCTGCTATTCCTCTGTCCACCCCAAGAGAGCCTCCTGAAGACCCTGGCCCCAAGTTAGAGTAGCAGGAAAAGATTTAGCATTGGGGGTGCATGGCGGAGGCCTCATCTCACACAGAATCTCTAGTGCTGTTGAAGGCTCACTGAACCACAATTACACTGCAGGGTAAGAAACAAAAATATCCCCCCAAAGCTCAACTCTACTTTCCAACCACGGCTGATCTGGACAGTCACACTCTCCTCAGTCAGCTCATCACAAGCAATGATGAAGAGGCCCATGCTTAGACATAAGACTCAAAGAATAAAATATATCAATGGGGTCCAGCCCAGGTTTATTCCTTAAAAACAGCAAAGCCACTGCCCTGCTGTGCTGGCTGGCATGGGCTGCATCTCACAGTGCAGGACACATGTCTGCATTCACAGACAGGATCAGGGAAGGCAGGCAGAGGGACTCACCTTCTCCCATGGAGATATGATACAACCTGAGGGCACTGAAGGGTGGATCAAGGGCTCAAAAGGATCCTATGTATGTGTGGGATGTGTGTATGTGGTGTGTAGTTCTTGTGTGAGATGTAAGAGTGGGTCAGCGGTGAAAGTGGGGAAGGAAAAGGAGGAAATGGTGGATGATTATATGAATTCCAAGCTAAAGTTTTGAACTTCACCCTGTGGGCAGTGTACCCCACCACACATACACACACCCCAAAGGAATCTGGTGGTGTGCCCAGCAGCCAAGAAGCCATATGATAGTCACAGAGCATCCTTCCTCTGTGCCAATTTTACTCCAAAAACATGGAAAATGTCCATTATTTTGTATTTCATGTTGAAACAATCATGGATATATGATAGAAGACAAAATATGCATGGATTTGAAACATTAAATTGGAGAATTCAAAGAACCTGTGAACTTGTGGCCAGGGTCTAGACGAAGCACTGTCTGGATGCAGATCTTTAGGGAACTTGGGTGTCCCCACGTTCTGACACCATTAGCAGGAAGCTCCCCATTTCTCCTTCCTTTTTAAAAAATTTTTTATTTAAATTCAATTTAATTGACATATACTATATTATAAGTTTCAGGGGTAGAATTTAGTTATTTATCAGTTGCATATAATGCATATAACATGCTCATTACATCAAGTGCCTTCCTTAATGCCCATCACCCCATTACCCCATCCCCCCACCCACCTCCCCGCCATCAATCCTCAGTTTGTTTCCTGGAGTTAAGAGTCTCTAATGGTTTGCCTCCCTCTCTGTTTTCATCTTATTTTATTTTTCCTTCCCTTCCTAAACTTGTCAAAATCAAACTTGAGGCTTTTCCAAGAGTGGGGGTGCTCTGTCCGTGGTGCTGAAACAGGATACAACCATCTCAACAGGTGAGTTCAGACCTTAATGTTTCTATTCTGTCTCCATCTCTTGGAAAGGTATGAAAGATGTAGGCTCAGAGAAGACCCCCAAGAAGCTAAGCACCCCTAAGAGCCAGGAGTAAATATTCCTTATTATTTCCTCTTCAGTTCAGGAGACAGAATCCTCAGGGCAAGATAGGGCTAGAGGGTAGCGGAGGGATGCTGGAGGAACAAGATTACAATTACTATGTATGACATTCACAGATTCCAGAAAAAGCATTTTCTTGAGTTTGGAGACTTTTTCTGCTTCTTAAAAACCATTCAGGGTCCTTGGAGAAGGAAAACAGCCTCAAAAGCCTCCCTTTGTAGGCACCTGGTTGGCTCAGTCAGTTAAGCATCTGCCTTTAGCTCAGGTCATGATCCCGGGATCCTGGGATTGAGTCCCTCATTGGGGTCCCTGCTCTGCGGGGAACCTGCTTCTCCCTCTGCCCCTCCCCCCACTTGTACATGCTCTTTCTCTCTCTCAAAAATAAATAAATACAATCTTTAAAAAAAAAAAAAGCCTCCCTTCATGAGAGAGAGAGAGAGAGAGAGAGAGTGTGTGTGTGTGTGTGTGTCTATGCATGCAATAGATTTTGTGGGTGATATCTCTCATATTTAAAAAGCTATCATCTAGGGCGCCTCGGTGGCTCAGTTGGTTAAGCAACTGCCTTCGGCTCAGGTCATGATCCCAGGGTCCTGGGATCGAGTCCCACATCGGGCTCCTGGCTCAGCAGGAAGCCTGCTTCTCCCTCTCCCACTCCCCCTGCTTGTGTTCCTGCTCTCGCTGTCTCTGTCTCTGTCAAATAAATAAATAAAATCTTTAAAAAAAAAAAGATAAAAAGCTATCATCTCATAATTCAATTACTGAAGAGGGAAACTCTAGGACAAATATTTAGCTGGCATTTTATCCCAGTTCAAAAATGTATGCATCCTAAGTTCTTCCATCTCCACCCACAGCTCTGTGGTCATAGCCACCTGGGCAAATCTGCTAAGAAGAGAAAGCTCTGGCATCCATGTGGAGGGGCTGTGCCCCTACTGAGGGTTACTGAGAGGAAATCCTGCAATGATTTCATAACCCCAGAGAGCTGGAAAGCCCATAGCTTGGCGCATCCATCCATCTGGGCTTGCAGACATGGTCCATGGTTATACTTCCTGTCCAGCCCCTCAGGGCTCCAGGGAAGTTTTCTTCATCCCAGTCATGAAACTCCTCAGTTTATGGCTGCTCTGTCTCCCACTCCTGCTGTGTCAGAGGTCTGGTAAGGTCCAGTCTGAAGACATGGTGTTGGCCAACTTTGATGACTGGTCAGAGCCTCAGCTTTAGACAGCAGGGTTGGAGTCTGGGCTCCACTTGCTCACTGTTTGGGAGATGTTACTTCACCTGCTGTGCCCCATTTGGTATCAGTTGCCAACCCCAGCGAGTGCCCCAGGGTGGCTGCACACAGTCAGTGCCCCATCACTCCCTCTCCCATCTCTCTAATATCACACCTATTGCTTATACACATGACAGTCATTTGATCATGGTTCTCCATTGACATTTCTTTACAATTGATCTAGTGACATGAAGCTTGCCTTATTATTTTTTTAAGTAGGCCCCACACCCAGCGTGGTGCTCAAAGTGAAGCTTGAACTCACGACCCTGAGATCAAGACCTGCACTGAGATCAAGAGTAGGATGCTTAACCAACTGAGCCACCCAGGCACCCCTTAAGTATGCCTTATTATTATAATCAATTTAGCCCCATTAGCACGTGAATTGTCCTTACTAACATAATTGCTGTTAGCCAGATAAGAATAATTTCTACTATAATCAACATAATAAAAATTTGTTAACTGCGTTCCTTTGTGTAATCCAAGTTTCCATGCCTCTCCAGGCTTCTCTCAACTTGGACAAACCCACCTTCTCTTCTGCATGAACAAGCCCTCTTGTCTTCCTGTATCCAGTCAGTGGGAGGGATTCTCCAGAGCCTCCCTGAATAACACACTAATTTACAGATTTACAGCTACTTGCCCTGCTTCTGCTGCCACTTTATCTACTTTGTATAGAGAACTTACTCTGGGCCAGGCATGGTACTAAAGCACTTTGACAAGATCATCCCTAAGAAAGAGACACTATTCTCATCCCCATTTTGAAGATGTGGAAACTGAAGTTTCGAACAGTTGAATGATTAGCGCAAAGTCCCCCTCCCCACTCCCTGCACTGAGTGGTGGAGCTAGCCTTTGCTCTCAGGTCTTTCTGATTCTAGAGCCCACACTTTCTTCTTGCATTTTGCACCACAGAATGAAGATAGCCATCCCCCTCCAGATGTTCCTTCTCCTCTTCTTTGTCTTCCTCTTCCTTTTCTCCCTTTTCCCCTCACCCTCCTTTTCTTCCTGTCCATCCCCTTGTAAATCACCTCTTTCTCCCATTCCCTCCCTCAGCTCTTACCCACAGCCTAGCTCAGTTAAGGTCCCCTTGCTCTCAGGCAGCCTGAGAGCTGACATTTCATGTCACTTGCTGGGACTGAAAGGGAGATATGGCTTCAGAGACACTCTCCCTTCTGGGGAAGAAGTTCAGGGTCTCTAGACTTAAACCTACCCTGGACCCCTCCCCTGGCTCCAAAGTCACTTGGCTGGGAGATGACACACTGGTTTTCCCTTCACTCAGATATGCACGCAGGGCAAACGTGAGCATCACCTCACTGCAGGGGTGTGAGTGATGACAACGCTGTTTGTGGAGTAATTTTCACACCGTTGTACCAAGGAGTATCTTTGGGCCTCATGTGACCC
The DNA here is from genome assembly GCF_054177405.1 of Leptonychotes weddellii. NCBI lineage: Eukaryota > Metazoa > Chordata > Mammalia > Carnivora > Phocidae > Leptonychotes > Leptonychotes weddellii. Next base: position 20,573,128 of record NC_138372.1, on the reverse strand, counting down.
TCAGGAAATCCTGAGAAGGAGAGCATTAGGCCCCTTGAATGGGAAAACAGGCTCAGAGTGATTTTTGAAGCCAAAGGACTCTAGAGAGCCTTCATCTTCTCATTTACAGATAAGGAAGCTGAAACCAGAGAGCAGTGACCAGCGAGTGCGTGGCAGAACCAGCCCCCAATCCCAGGACCCCTTGTTCCCAGGCTGCTGCCTACACAGAATGGCAGGCACGACCTGTGAGTCAGTCTGGGATGTGGGTTATTTTTTGTTTGGTTTTGTTTTTAGCTTCGGCACAGTTCCCAGCCTGCGTGCCCTTCTGAGAAGCTGGAGGGGTGGGGGCAGATTTGTCCGGATTCTGATCCAGGTCCGCCACAGCCTCAGGCTGTGTGACCTTGGGCAGACCCTCCTTTGCCCCCACAGGCCTTGGTTTTCTCGTCCATGAAACCGCTCACAGAACCAGGGAGCCGAGTTTGCATCGCTGGCGTTCTGGATGTGCCCTGAGCATCCCGTTCCCCCAGGGGTTTCAAAGCTGGACGCGGTCGACACAACTGCTTGCCTTGACCCCAACTGCTTCACTTCCCCAGCCATGACTTTAATTCCTCCTGCTGGAAACTTGGCTCCGTGCACTTGGGCTGAATAAGTTGATTTGTGGAAATTACCATTTCCTGGGGCTGCTCACATAGGAAGCAGCAGGTGGGTTCTCTGAGTGCTTTTGAATGAGCCCCCGAGTCCAGCTGGGACAAATCTATCCCTCTAAAGCGACATCTGCTGGAAGGTGGCATTGAATTATGTCACATGATAAAAGCATTTCACTTGGTTCCGGTAATCTTTATTTAACTGGAGGCGGGATCTCCCCTCGAGAGGCCCACTTCCCTGTCTGGGGACTTTTCCTGGCAGGAGGGGTCCTGGGAGCCCACTGTGTTAGAGAGGACAGAATGGATGAGGACAGCCAAGTGAGGGGCCTCGGAGTGAGGGCAGGAGGCAGGGATTGGCCCCCTGTTGGGAGAGGATAGCCTGGCTGAGAGGGCCACACCGATGGGATGACTAGCTTTGCAGGGCCTGTCACCCAGTGTGGGCGCCCTGGAGATAGCTTGTTGTTCGTCCATTCACTTTCTCACACACTCACTCAACAAACACTTGTTGGCCAGGCATGGGCCGAGGAATGTGCCAGGTGTAGGGGATACAGAGGTGAATAAGACCTGGATTTTACCTTCAAGGGATTCACTTACACAAAAGACAGACTCTGCCTCAAGAATTACAATAATAGACACCAGGGGGCAGGAGGAAGGAGCATGAACTCCCGCTTGGCGGGTGTGGGGCATGTGTGGGGCAGGTGGGACAGGTGTGGGGTACATGGGAAAGGTGTGGGGAAGGTGGGGCAGGTGTGGGGCAGGTGGGGCAGGTGTGAGGCAGGTGGGAAAGGTGTAGGACAGGTAGGGCAGGCATGCACCTGAGGGTGGGTGCCCAAAAGCAGACCCCGAGACGAGTGCTCTGGTGCCTATAGTTTATCTGGGAGGTGAGCCCAGGTGAGGGCCTGGAGAGACTGAGCAGGGAAGAGAGAAAAGCCAACAACACATGGATCAATGAGTGAGTCACAGCAATGGGCAACTGGGACTCAGTCCTCCTGGGGATGCTCTGAGGACCATGTGGAAGATGATTCAGAACCATCCTCCTGGATGAGGGAAAATGGCATTTATCCCCTGACTCAGGGCATTAACTCCTCCTGTCCCCTGTACTTCTAGGTGGGACCTACTACACACACCTGTCACACAGAAAAGCAAGTTCTCCAGATGCTAGAGAAAGAAGAAAAGAAATGCAGGCATTTGATGGGGGGAGCTGTCAGCATGCCCCAAGTTGTCTGTAGTTATAGGAAAACTCAGAAAGTTGAGGGCAGATGGGGTAGGACATTAAAGCATCTGCTGTGGCGTCTTAGAAAAGCTGACATTTGAGCTGGGTTGAAAAGTGAGTAGGAGTTTTCTAGCTGGAGTGGGCATGGGGAGTGGCTAATCCAGGCGGCTGGAACAGTATATGGATGACAGGGAAAGAAAGGAAAGTGGCTCAAAGGACCCAAGGATTTTGAGAAAAGAATTTATTTTAGAATTAATTAGGGGGGAGATTTGAGCAGTCTTTATGCAGGGAAACCTTAGGTGGTAGAGTTGGAGGACCTGACAAGTGGAAGAGAGATTGAGAGAGAGAAAGAGAGAAAGAGTACTCATTAGGGACAGCCCCCCGCACAGGCAGAAAGGAATGGATCCAGAGGACAGGAAGAAATTGGCTTTCCACCAGGAGAGAAGAATTCTGTTCCTGAGCTGGTTGACAGTAGGTTTAACTGTAGGAGAAAGGGGAGTACTCAGGGGAGTCAGTTACCTATTGAGAGTGAAGGAGTTAATGGTTGGTGGGAGAGGGCTTGGGAAGGGTGGAGGACTTGAACAGTCCTTGAAGGTGAGGGGAAAGGGAACAGACTTCAGGAAGGTCAGAGGAAGGATGGACAATGATGGAGCCAGCTTACATTGGCACTTACTCCTTGGCAGTGTTGCCAGGACTCACTGAGCGTGGTGTTCTCAGCAGCTTCCCAGCAGCTCAGAGCAGGAGTTGAGAAAGCAGATGGTTGCATTAGGAAATGGCTGGGGTTTGGCAGGGCAGGGGTGGCAAGAGGAGAATGCCGTCTGCCTGCAGGCACAGTATTTCTGGAGGCAGGAAGCCTTACTGGCTTCCTCTCTCTTTTCCTACCTTTGCACCAGGGAGAAGAATGAATGAGTGTAAGAGTTGAAAAGACCCCAGCTCAGAGTTAAGGGACCTGGGCTGTCATCCAAGCTCTGCTGCTCACTTTCTGTGTAACCCTGGGCAAGTCACTTCCCTTCTCTAAACCTATTAATTCAGGACTGCTCAACCTCAGCACTGCTGATATCTGGAGCCAGATAATTCCCTATTGGGGGAGCTGTCCTGTGCAGTATAGGATATTCAGCAGCATCCCTGGCCTCTACCCACTAAATGCCAGTAGCACACAGAGACACCCATTATGACAACCAAATGACCCCAGAGAAGCAAAAACTGCTCCAAGTTGAGAACCACTGTATTAATTGGAATAATTGTAAGAAGTAGACCTATCCAGCCAACCAGAAGAAAAAGGGGTCTCATGAACAACACACAAAAGAATGAAAACTAAGGCAGAGGGGACCTTTGACAGCTGATTAGAGCAGCTTGGATATAAGTAGTTATTTATCACAACTTCTCTTCCATTTTCCCACCTGTAAAATACATGGATCAGTGGCTGAGCTGGGTCTACAATCCAGGCACCCTGCTCCCAAGGTGCAGGCTCTTTCCACTCTACAAGCTTTGTGAAACCCCACCTTTGTGCAAGACATTCTGAGAGGATGCCACATCCTTGTCTTTGCATGTAACTGGACTGTTCCCAAGATGGATCTGAGAGAGCAGAGGTGAGGAGAAAGGTCAAGATGAGAAGAACAAGAGGCAGCCCAAATCTTCCAAGGACAGAGATGGAGGCTACAAAGGAGACCAGACATCAGGATGGAGAGTACTGAGTCAGGGTCCACTCAGGAAACAGAGAGCACACCAGTAAGTTGAACATGGAAAATTTAATGTAAAGAAGTGATCATTAATAAAAGGGGGTTAATTACTAAAGGGAGTAAAAGAGGACTCTAAAAAACACAGGAATAGCAAATGTAGGGGAAACTTACAACCCCTAGCCATGCCTGAGGTTGTGGCTGCAGCTGATCTGTAAGAGTGTCTGCTAGGTGAGGAGAGCATAGCCTGAGGAGGGTATGGTGGAGCTGGTCCCTGACGGCTGCTAGGCTGAATGTCGCTGGACAGCTCCCACACCGAATAAAAGAAAATAGGAGGTCCAACACCAGAAAGAAATGTGCCTTCCGATGCTGTCACCTTGCAGTATCCCTCCAGTGCCCTCTGTTGACAGATATTAACATTGCTCCAGGTGGTGAAGAAGAAATGTTTGTAGGGTCCAGCTCCAGTATCACTAAGCAGGGCAAAGAAGGGTAGACTCAGAGCTGAGAGACAAAGTGATAGTTGCCACAGTCCCTGCCTTTGGCTAATCAGCTTCCACATACACCTTCTACACACTTTTGAACTTCCATTCTCAACACAGCAACTCTATGTTTCCACCTGACAAGACACAGTTGTCCTTTGTACAAATAAAGAAGCTCTTGCACTTGCCTCAAAACGAGATACATAGTTCCAACATCACTGTATCCATCGCTGGCTATGTGAATGACTCCTCAAATTCAGTACAGTCAGGCTATCTTGTTTATAAAGTTAACCTCGAATAACCTGTATATAAATAATAATGGAAAGGAGAGAGAAGAAAATGGTTAACATATAAATATAAATTTAAGAACATAACAGAGAAAATATGCAAACCTACAATAGTCCTCACTTCTGTAATTGGTCACAAAGCCATTATTTCTATCTGTGGCTTCCTTCTTCCACTCCCCATTCCACATTTCCCCCACCCTCAACCAGAGCCTCATCTACTTGGGGTTTTTTTTACCAGGAAGAGTGAGCCAAACCTTTACTCCTGAATCACATGAGTCATCAACTATCCTGCTTTGCTGGGTTGCTGAAGTTTTCCACTAGCCTTTACAATTGGAAATGGAAGAACTAAGAGGTGTCCCAGAGAATCCTAAGTTCCAGATGAAGTCCTCTGGGCAATCAGGATCAGTCATTCCATCCAGTACAGTAACCCTTTTTACAGCTTCAATGCTTGTCTAGTGACACAAGGGCCTTAAATGACTAGATGGCAGTCTCATTCTTCCATTCATTGGAACCATCACTGTGTCCTCTCATATGCCCCCCCTTGGGAACAAAGGTCTCCAAGCCAGCAGAGTTCAAATTTGCTGAGACAAGAAGCAGAAATTCTGCAAGTGGGTGATTAAGAACAATAGTGAGAGGGGCTTGTGCCAGGTGTCATCTCTTGCTTCTCAGCTCCAAGTCCACCCTTGTGGTACCGGAACTTTTTTCCCTTGCAAGCATGATGTTAATCTTTGTCAGTAGGTGGCACTGGTGGACACTCTAGCTGATTCCAGCATACTTTGCTTCTGGCTCCTGCAGCACTAGGTGTTTGTAGGGCACTCGGTGGAGCACATGCCTAGTGATATCAGCAGTATCCCCACAGCTGGCTTCCCAAAGGCAAGATTGTTGGGAGCCCTGGCTCCCTTCCAAGCGTCTTCTCCATGATGTCCCCTATTCCCCGCCCTCCCCACAACTCGGTGAGAAACTTCTTGAAGCCAGTACTCCAACTGGCTTCCCAGAAAGTTCAACAGCAACCCCCATGAGCATCTTCTGAATTTAATCAGCTCCTCAGCAGTTCTCTGCCCACTAACCTTGACCGTCTCTGTCCTGAACAACCTAGTGAACTTT
>NC_138372.1:20561673-20567646 GCF_054177405.1 Leptonychotes weddellii | reverse complement strand
ATAGCAATGAGCCCACTAAATCTCAGGTTGCATGGTACCTGATGTCCTATAGTTAGGTACTCAGTCTCTACCATAGTCCAGTAGCAAGCTAGAAGCTATTTCTCAGGGGGGGGGGGGAGGAAGCATTATCTGCATAAGAAGGAATATATTTACTCTAAAATTCTAGAGTCTCCACTGTGGTACCCCTTTGGGATCTTGTCTGAGACTCTATACAACATTCCTATTTGCTATGATACCTTTGAGAATCATTGGATCTACTGGATTATAAGGACCAAGTGGTAGAAGGAGTTATATTGAAGCCTTTATTTGCTGCAGAGCCTTCTTGTGCTATGGTCCACACTCAAAATTGACAGTCTTATGGGGATTTTGCCAATGGGTCAAAGTAGCACACACAAATGTGAAGTTTCTTCCAAAATCCAAAAAGCCTACCAAGTGTTGTCCTTCTTTTTTCAAGGTAGGTAATATAAGGTACAACAACTTGACTTTCACCTTGGAGGGGATATCTCAACCCTCAGAGACTTCACTGAGATCTCTGAGATTTTCTGGGATGTATTTCCCACTTCCTTGTTCACATGTGTTGTAGTTGCAACTTCCTATTCATCAGATGCAATCAGCTTGTCATCAGTGGAGTACACCAGTGTGAATGTCAAGATGATCACATTATCTGTGGACTATATAATGGCAGAAAGCAAGAGAATGGATTTAGCTCTGAATCAAGACTCTATTGGTATACTGTTAGTCCTTCCAGGTAAAAGCAAACTGTTTTTGGTGATCCTTCTCAATTGGTGTGGAGGAAATGTCAGTAGCTAGGTCAATGGCTACATACCAAGTGCTATACTAAGTTGCTTCACGAAGGACACCATATATGGGACAGCAACTGCAACTGGAGTCACCACCACGTGAGACATATGGTAATCTAGCCATTCCCCAAAGCCCATCCAACCTCTGCACAGGCCAAAGAGGCAAGCTAAATGAGAATGGGATAGGAATCATCACTTCTGGATATTGCAGCCTTTGTCAATATCTGAAATGTCCCCACAGATAGGGAAGTGCTTCTGGTTTTCTATCATGGTAGACAGAGGAAGTTTCAGGAACCTCCATTTAGTGCTTGCTTCCATAATTGTCTTCATTTCATGAGCCAGAGATGCCAAGTGGGAATTCTTCAGGTTGCCAAGTATGTCTATTTCAATTATGTGTTCAGAAACTAGGGGGGAATGACCCACTGGATACACTTGGTCTAAATATCTATCACCTGAATACCTAAGTCATCACTTTGACTGGTAGGCCACAGTGTTATTTTGCACCCCCAAGAAGTATCATAAATTCAGAGCAGTGTCTAGTAATCTCCAAAGGCCTGGGTACCTTCTTTTCCCAAGTGCGGTCACTCTAGTAAATAGCCATGGGTCCTTCCAGTGAAGGCTTGGAAGAAGAATTTGTGGTACATACTTATAGCACTGCTGCAGGAAACATCTTCAGGAGGCCTGGCCTCCTCTTCAATTAAGAGGCTCCGATCTGAGAATTGGCTTAGATCTGGAGACTGAAGAGAGGCCACAACTCTCCAACATGGTGATTCAACTCAGGTCTTGACCACCAGTCCCAGAGTTTGGTTGGTTGGTTGGTGGGTTGGTTGGTTGGTGGGTGGGTGGGTGGGTGGGTGGGTTGGTTGGTTGGTTTTTCTGCTATATAGATCAAGCAATACTCTAGTAGGCTATCCATCTATTTCCTTCCTAGAAACACACTGATCAATTAGTTACCACTAAAGATCCCTATGGGCCAAGGCATTCTGATTGCTAGTACATCCCTGCTGCCCTTCATGATAAATGCATTCTTCTTGTCTTTGGCTATTGAGTACTGACACCTAGCCTCTACCACTCCAGGATCCTATCATCCCCGTAAAATCAGGGAGCCCATCTTAATAACAACATGCTCCTGACAATACCTGGGCTACAAAGCTGGACATTTACAGAATATGTTAAGGATGTACGTTCTCTTCTCACTAATATATTTCTCAATACCTTAGTTAGGAAAGTGTCTTCTGGGACTTTTCATGGAACATAGTTTGGGGGTGGCTGTGCAGGTCACACATGATAAATCCACTCCAACATACACTAAGCTTAAGCCTTTGGGTTCCCTCTTCCACATTATTCCATAGAAGCTCTGGCAGATATCTCCGTTCATTAAACAAAAGCCACCTTCAGATCCAAGTTTCAGTCAACCAACCAAGTAAACTGTTGGATCCACCTTCAGGTGCACAAGCTAACACATTAAATCCCAAATCCACATCCATGAATTCAAAATGATTTAGTATTATGTTCCACCCTTAGAATCAACTTCCATATATATTCCCAGTATTATGTCAAATCTTGCCATTAGTAAAAATCTTGCCATTCTTCTATTGCATAAACTATCTCCTCCTGGATCATAGTGCATACCTGACCTCTTGGAACATGTTGAGATTTGACCTTTGTTATGGATCTAACAGCAACAAAGGGTGCTTGTGGCATGTCTTGAGGAGAATGTTCATCCCCTTCAAGGCATCTGCCCCATGGAAAGTTATCACAGGGTTTTCAAACAAAAGAAAACTAGTCTCCTCAGATACAAGGGGAAAATTCTTTCCACTGATAAAAGGAGGCTCAGAGTGATTCTCCATTTCATCTGAGTCCAACCAGATGTCTCTATCTCAAGTTTCAGGATCCCATTCTTTCCTAATTTGTGCCCAAACTCTTGTGTGAACAGATTGGTGATGCTGTAAACTTAACTGATGTTTAAATTCTGTGACCCACACATTTAAAATTTATGTTTGATTTTCAGCAATACCAGACCTGTGGCTACATGAAATAAGAGATTCTTTCAAGGATGCCATGGAAGTTCTGTGGTTCTCAAACCATGATTTGAGCTAAGAATTAAATGACCCGAACTTATCATTTTCTTTCCAGTAAGTGCTCCAGTACATTCAAGAATCCATCCCACGCCACAGTCCTTGCAGTCATAATTAATGATGTGATGGTCAGGTGCAGTAGTCACCTGGGCTCCCAAGACACTTGCTTCAGTTGGCATTGCATCAAAATCCATCACAGGTGATAATATAATTATGATGCCACTACGCCGTGGATTACTAGCATCCCAGGTCCAATTGACAAGGAGCTCAGCACCATGCTCAAGCCCAAGGGCACAACAAAACCAATCAAAATCCTACATTTGAGAGTCTGCTTCCTGGGACTACCCCTACTTCAAATTCTATATCAATTATGACCCAGTTAGGAGACAGAATTCATAACCCATATTTTGAAAACTTCCACATGGAAATTTTAATATAAATAATTGTTAACTAGCAATAGGTAGTTAAGTAAAATCTAAGGGGCCCCCAAAACCTCAAGAAAGGAGCATCCAGAAGAAAGAATGTTCTGGCAGGGGGAGGAGAGAAGCAGCTATGTCTAGGCTGAGGGAGAGTGAATAACAAATGAACTGAAGACTGAGGAGAAGGTCTCCCCCAAGACTGACATTCAGACCTTTTTAGTGAGGGAGTGGTGACCACAAGAACATTCAGCCTCTAAGTAGCTAAGAAACTTGCCAGAGAGTGTGGGCTAGCACTGGTCTGTAGAAATGGAGAGTGGGGCCTGAGGGTACATCTAGAGCTGGGCCACAAGGGCCACTAAGGTCTTGGCTCCTATGCTGAGTTTTTTTTGGTTTCTGTTTTTTAAAAAAAAGGAAGGAGGACCAGAACTTGGAAGGCAAGTAATCATCTTACAGTGTCCCTCTAGCACCCTCTACTGACAAAGTCTAGCTTTGCTCCAGCTGACAAAAGACAACTGTTCACAGGGTCCAGCTCCAGTATCACAAAGCAGGGCAAAGAAGGGCGTATTTGGAGCTCAGAGACAATAAATCAGTAATCACCATGGAGGCAAGGCAAGGGAGCAAAGCGTTTGTTAGGGAAAGCAGCTAGAGGAGCAGGGGTTTCTCTGCCTGTCGTGGGGGGAGGGGAGCAGGCAGGGACTGGAGCCCTGGAGAGAGAAATCTGTCCTCAGCTGTCTTCAGAAAGAGAATGCAGTCATATAAATACACACAGCTCGAGAAAGCCCCATTGTTCAGCTTTCAAATGAACAGAAAATAAAATTCCTGGACAGATTCCCTCTTCCCACCTCTGGGAATAAGTAGGAAGTGAGCTGAAATGCATTTCATTTTTCTCCAAGAGGCTTTCTCAACTCAGTGGCTCCCGCTGACTCAGGCCAGCCCCACCATTTGCAGATTCAACGACGCTTAAACACTCATTCAACAGCATTTTCTGCAGACCTACTAGGTATCTGCCACTAAGCCTGGGAGGCTGTTTGACGCCTTCCACAAGCCAGTCTGCACCTGTCAGTGGTTGAGCCAGGCTTAGTGTGAGGAAGGCAGACTGATTCACAGACAAGATAAAATGCAAGTAGCTGATGTGGCTCAGGTTCAGATTTGCCAGGATTTCTGTGATGATTAAGGAGCAGAGGCTTTGGAGTCAAGTGACACAGATTCTAATCTTGTCTTGGTTCTTTTCTAGCTGTGTGACCTTAAACAATGTGCCTCACCTCTCTGAGCCTGTTTCCTCATATCAAATGGTCTTGCTAATACCTACCTCTTGGGATTGTTGGGAAGATTAGGGACAATGTCTACACTAAGTATAATGCAGGGACCTCCCAGCATAGATGCCCAGACTCATCAGACTAAAGCCCAAAACACACCCAAGGTTTCACCAGACTCAGAGAGTGGATGCATAGGCCAGTGGCCTGGCACCTCTGAGCCATGTCAGCTCCAGTGTCACTGAGGTGGGACTAATGGTGCCCTACTTAGAACGGGCTCTTAGAGAGCACGTATTCCTCCTCCTCACCGGACAGATCAGAAGACTGGGCTCCAGAGAGGGCAGATGTTTGCTCAAGGCCACACGGCATACTGAAGGCTGAGCCAGCATTGGAACCTCACTCCATGGCACTGAACCATTTGACCATCTGGAAGACTAAAAATAATATGCTTAAGAGTATGGGCTTTGGAGGAAGACAGTTTGAGTCCTGGCTCTGCCCCTGTCATTCACTCTGCAAATCGTCACTGAGTGCCCGGCATGTGAGGCACTGTCTCAGCGCAGGGGACCCAGGGGGACCCGATGCACATGGCCCCTGCCCTCTCACAGCCTGGCGGGGGAGGCAGTGAATGACCAACCCATGAAGAGCCAGCTAGTCACCCACACGAGAAGGCCACCAGGGGCCTACACGGGGCAGGGCCCTGAGAGTGACAGGGACAGTGGGGCGGGAGGCCATCTCAGTGCATTCAGGGAGGGCCTCTCGAGGACGCGCTGTCTGAGCTGGACCTGGACACCCAGAAGGACCAGCCGAGCAGAGAGTGGCGAAGGGCATCCAGACAAAGAGCTCGGGTGGATGAGAAGAAATGAGGCCAGAGCGAGCAAAGAGCGGGCAGGAGGGACACGGGTGGAGGCAGGGCCGAGGCCACGTCGGGCGGGGCCTCGGAGGTCACGGCCAGGTGCTCAGCCGTTACTCACAGAGCAGGAGGTCACTGGAGGCTGAGTGATCTGGCTTACTCTTCCCAAACGGTCACTGTGGCTGCTGCAGTTTGTGTGACACCTGGTGGCTCTGTGACTTTGGGCAAGTCACAGGCTCCCTGAGCCTCGATCTCTCCATCTGTAAAGTGGGGATGACAGTACCTACCTCACCGGCTTCGTTGGAAGCTGAGCCGTGACAATCCACACGGAGCTCTTGGCAACGTGCCCCCGGCCTGGTGAGTGCCACATGAGCCGCCCTTTGCGACCTCACCCCGTCCACACCCCCGGGATGTAGCCCGGCCCACACCTGTGGGAACCGTGGCTCCCTGCCCCCCGTCCACACCTCCCGGCCTCCCCGGCCCTGGGAGCACCACGGCCCGTGGCTTTTTCTCCTCCCACGGCTCAGATGAGGCACGGAGGCCCGCGGAAGGTGAGGACGGCCTCCGTGCCCC
>NC_138372.1:20536670-20561173 GCF_054177405.1 Leptonychotes weddellii | reverse complement strand
TTTTAAACATTTTATCTCTAGACTTCCTGCAAGTAGGTATCGTTATGTTGATTTTCTAGTTTAGGAAATTGAGCCAGGGTGGTTCGGTGCAAGGTCACCAGCTGGGGGCTATGCTGAGCTGGGGGTGGGACCTTGGTTCATTCTGGGGCAAAGAGTAAAGCTGCAACCACACCGCCCAGAACATATATGTATCAGCTAGCTTTTGCTGCATAACAAACAATCCTAAAACTTTGGCTTAAAAAAAGAACAATTTATTATCTCTTTCAGTTCTAGGGTTGGTTGGGCAGCTTCTGCCAAGCTCAATCATGCAGCTATACTCACCTGAGAGGCCTGCCAGGCTGGAAGGCCCAAGATGGCCCCATTCGCAGGTCTGGTAGTTGGTATTGGCCTTTCATGGGTTGTGTTCTTCTGGTTCTTCCATGGGCCCTCAAATCTTCCAGCAGGCTAGATAGGCTTCCTTACATGGCAGAGTTCCAAGAGGACAAAAGCAAAAGCTGCATTGCCCCTTGAGGCTTAAGATCCAGAACTCACTTGACATCACTTCTGCCATCTTCTACTGGTCAAAGCAAGTCACATTCTATTGCTTGGCCAGGATCTGACATACACTTGTGACCATCAGGTAAGGCTTAGTAGTCAATTCAGACTGAGTGTGTGTGGGGGGGGACGCTCATATACCCTAGATAAGTGGGATCATAATAAATTCTTAATTCAGATTAAAAGATGTTAGATCCTGAAGTCATTGGAATGGGTTATATTCTCTTGCCAATGGAGAAACTGAGGCACAGGAGTCAGCCAGTGGGAGAACAGAATCAGTACATCAAGGAGCCAGTTTCCATATGAAGAAACGGAGGCCCAGAAACACGATTTGTCTTGCCCAAGATGACACAAGTTTATGACAGAGCCAGGAGTGACTAGGATCCCTACCAGCTAGCCCACTCCTCCTCCACTCCACCCCTAGCAGAAGCCCGAGGCTGGGAATGGCTGGGATGACCATCATAGGCAGGGTGTGTCTGTCTCTGTTGTGTGTTTGTAAACAGAGCCCTTTCAGCATGCCTGGTACCATGCAAGGCACTTAATCATGACCTCTTCTGATCCTACCAGGGTCTTACTCCATTTTACAGAGAGGGAGCTGACTTACCCAGGGTCTCACAGCTGGTGAGGCCCATCCACCTGATCCCAAAGCCTGAGCCTCCCATGCTGTCCCCAAAAGAGCTCAACCCAGATCCAGGCCCCTGAGGGGTGAGAGGCAGCTCTGTGGACCTTTAGGGGTCTCAGGATGAAGCCCACTACCTGAGAAGCTGCTTCCAGAGGCCTGGGTGGAGGCAGCAATAGACAGAGTTCTCTAGAACCTGCCCCCGCAAGAAGGCCCCTGAGCGATGCTCTGATCCATACCTGACCATTATATGAATGGAAAAACCAAGGCCTAACTGGACCCAGGCCTCTGCCTCCCAGCCCAGAGCCCTCCCACTGCACTAGGAACCTGGGGGCAGGCGAGCAGGCCCCACTCAGGCTGGTCACACACACACAAGGCTGCTCTGTGGCATTCAGAGAGCACATTTATTTACAAAGCGCTTTACAAACATCAGCTTATGCCTCCCCACAGCCCCCTGCGAGGTAGGTCAGTAGTCATATCTACAGTTTACAGATGGGGAAATTGAGGCACGGAATGGGGGTGTGGCCTGCCCCATTTTAAAGAGATTTTCCCACCCACCCATCAAAAAATCATAAAATTAACAAAAGAGAATTGTTCCTCCATCCCAAAATACATGTTCTTCCTCTGAACTGTAGAAGTTGCAAGCACCCCGATCTAGTAGGGCCCCGTCCCCAGGGGGCAGCCTGACCAGAAGTCACAGAGACCTCAACCCCAAGGGCTGTTGTTCAACCTTGCAGATTGTCACTGGCCTAGGCTGAGCAGGACCCACCAGTGAGGCCTGAAAGGTACAGGAAGAAGGGCTGAGGTACCTTCATTCTGCAGACATTGGGTCAGGCAGGGAAAGGGCCCCCATGGAGAATAGGGCAAGGGAAGGGCAGATCTGGGTTCAAGGAAGCTCAGAGCACACATCAAAGAAGTAATAGTGGGAGGGACCATAAGCAAAATATCCCCGGGGCTGGGGGGGGGGCAGCAGGGTGGAGGAGGGGACCATAGTCCCCTCTGGGGAGGACCAGTCTGATGTGCCCAGTCTCCCCAGGACCCTCAGGGGCCAGGCCAGGTGGGATTCCAGATGCCAAGTCCCAATGCACCCTCTATCTGTGTCAAGAGGAAGCCACGCTGGGTGGAAACCTTGGCCAGCCGCAGGCTCTGCAGGGGCTCACTCATCTCTGCCAAGGGCTGGGACAGAGTCTGGGGCTTGAGCCTGGAGTCAAGGAGCTTGAGCCTGGGTCCTCCCAAGCTGGTAGCCCTGAGCCCCTGTCACTCCACCAGGCAGTGCCAGACTCACAGTGCAGACTTGCAGGACCCTGTGGAGGGGGGCTGGGCTGCAGCCGCTAAGCTCCTCTGTGGCCCACAGCTTGCCCATCATCGGACACGTTGAGAGGCCCTGCCCACAGCGGAAAGGGGCACCAAGATGGCCCAGGGCCCACTCTAGTGCTTTCCCCGTGGGAGTTGTAGTGGAGCAGAGTCGGGGCCCAGGTCTTCCTCGTCCGTGCTGGGCCTGGCCCTGAGTGCACAATGCGTGCCCCAGGCCAGGGCCCCGCTATCTTGACTCCAGACCCTCCAGGTACTCCAGCGCCACATCATAGCAAAAGTGGTACTGATCCTGGGGAGAGGGAGAGAAGGCATCATGAGCCTGGTCCCTCTCTGGTACTGGGGAAGGGGAGAATGAGGGTCCAGAGGGCAAGCATGAGCCCTGGCCCATCTTTGGGGGGAAGGGGCAAATGGGTTTAACTGTCTTGGCACCACCGGATCAGAACCCAAAGCCCAATGGGAGGAACCAGGTAGAGGACAGTGGTGTGGAGGGACCTGGCCGGGCATGGACTGGCAAGTTGGAAGTGGCTGGGCAGAAGGACAGGGCCTCTCACCAGGGTTTCCACCATATTGGGCTTGTAGTTCCTAAGCGTTTTGGCAGCAAAGAAAACATCCACCAGGTTGTGGCAGCGGATCATCTCCAGGACTGTGGCACAGGCGCAGAAGGTGCCACTGCGGCCGCCCCCGTTTCTAAATGAGACACACAGAAGGTTTGGGGTGGGGCTCAAGAGGCGGAGGGGCTCAAGAGGGGGAGGCCCGGGGCCAGAACACCAAAGTGACTGGCAGGACCAAGGAACCAAAAGGGAGGAGGGTCAGGGCCTGCGAGCCCAGAGAAGAGGGGCGGAGCCAGGGTACCCCAGAAGGGAGGGGCCAGGGAACGCCCGAAAGGAAGGGGCGGGGCTTAGGGAACCAAGGAGGGAGGGGTCTGGGAGCTCAGACGCTAAGACTGGCATCCAAAAGCTGTAGGCAACTAGGGAGGTAGCCTCCAGGAGAAAGACAGCAGGTTCTGAGGGAAAGGAGGCCAGACACACTCCAAGAGAAAGCCACGGAGACAAAGATGGAGACGGAGGAGGGGGGCAGAGCAGCAAGCAAACCCCAGAGAGCAGGATGGAAAATGAACATTGTGAGCACCAGTCACCCCCAGCAACACAGACACATGGTGAAAACACACACGTACACACCCACACTTCAAGGCAAACCAGCAGCCAAACACACAGAGACGCTTCCTATCCCGTCCTTTCCCTCCTCTGTTCCCTGCAACATCGGGATGTGGGGTTCCCCTGGGGAGATGGGGGATGGACTAGGCCCTCAGCCCCCATTTGAGGGGTCTCTCCCACTAGAACCAAAGGCCACCGAGGGCCAGGCGCTGCCTGACTCAGCTCCCTATCCCTGTCCCCGGAATGCCTAGCCTGGCACTGGAAGGGTCGGTAAGCACTGAGAGCATGAGGAAGTGGGGGTCAAAGGAGCAACTGCACCCAGACAGGAGTGAATACATGAATTTATGAACAGGGCATGTGAAGGGACGAATGACAAAAGTTGCACGCGTGCATGCATGAACAAAGACTGGAATTCTTTTGGCTTAAAGTGTGCTACTGTCTCACGGAGCGAACAATTCTGACAGGACTCTAATTAAACAGGCAAAGTCAGACATCACACAGAGGGTGCTGGGCAGTTGCCCAGGGTTGAGTCCACACCCTGGAAACAGACTGGGTTCCTCCAGGGAAGATGGGGCCATCCGGAAGCCCCGGGGGGTTTAGTGGCAGCCTTGAGGCCTCCCCCCTCAGCCCTGTGTCTCCCGGCCTCTCCCCCACGCCAGCAGGGCCCACACTCACAGGCAGTGCACGACAGTGCGCCCGTCCCCACTCTCGGCCTGCCACTTGTCCACCTCGGCCAGCAGGTGCAGGAAGGCCTTCTTGGAGTCAGGCGTGTCCCGGTACGCAGACCAGCGCAGGAACTGGAAATGCCGCACCAGCAGGTGCCCCTCCTGCAGCTGCGGGCACAAGTGGCCAGCCAAGGGCGGCGGGGGGGGATGGACATGAGCCCTGGGGTGACCTCAAGAGGGTCTCGTGAGGTTGCCCCCCAGCCACCACCCAGGTTCTCACCATAGGGCGCCCAGGTCACTCACCCGAGAGATGTTCTGCACCCGGAAGACACGGGCCACCAAGTCTTCATCCACGGAGCCCGACACGAACTCCACCTCCATGAGGCCGTACTGCTGCCGCCCCGGCTCTGGCCAGTACTGCAGGCAGGGCTAGGGACACAGACACGGAGGGGAGCGCTGAGCCGAGCCAGGCGGGGGCAGCTGCCGCTCCTGCCCACCCCGAACCTCCACCCTGGCTCTGGGGCTCCCACACATCCTGACCCACTCACTCCCAGTCCACCTGCAGAGTCCCCCCAGCTTCCGCCACTCACCCATCCGAGCGCAGGGCACATCTGCCCCAACGTCTTCTGCACGGACCCGCTCAGGTCAGCAGAGACAAACCCTTCATAGGTGCACGGGGACAATCCTGACTGAGCAGCTCCACAGCCACACCTAACACGCTCACACACGCGCGCGCACGCGCGCGCACACACACGCACACACACACACCCCTGCATGAGGCCGCCTTCTTCCAGGGATAGGCCTCAGACCACCCCCGCCCACCCCATCACCGCCCCCTCCCGGCCTTCTCTCTCACTGCCTTGCTCGCCAGCATCAGCTCACACAGGTGGGGTGTCCCTGAAGCTGCAACACAGCTCAGAACCCCCACTCCTGCCTAGGGCCCTACCATGGAGTCAGGGTCCCACGTGCAGCCTCCCCTCCAGGCCAGACTGGAGACAGCGGAGGGATGAAGGGAGTGTCTCCCCCTCCACACACACACACACACACACACACAGAGACACATGTCCTCCAGGCCAGTAGGTCCAGAGCGCCAGCTTCTAGCCTCAGTTCTGCCTGAAGTCCAGGCGAGGCTCTTCCCTCCTCTGGGCCCCGTTTCTCCATTTGTGAAACAGTCCCCAAGCTCCTTCCAGATGACTCCGTGCTCCATCGGCTTCCCTCTCTGACCACGCCCACAAAGAGGGCACTACCTTCCTCTTTTTGCCTGGGGTCCCAGCCACTCCTTGTGTTTGGGCCTTTGCACATGCTGCTCCCTCTCCATGGATCACCCATCCCCCCTCTCTTCACCTGCTCAGCTCTACCCTCCCTACACAGCTCAGCTCAGATACTGCCTCCTCCAGAAGCCTTCCCTGATACGCTCTCCCCAGGCTTCTCTGCAGGGAGACCAGTGCCAGCTCCATGACAGCCCCTTCCCGGTGTGGTGCCATTGTTGGGGGTTTGCACCCCGAGTCCCCCTGGACCACAAGATCCGAGAGGGGCGGTGTGTTGCTTCCTCCGTCTCCCCACTGCCTACTGCAGGCCTGGCAGGGAGTGGCCAGTGGAGAAAGGTGGCTGAATGACATCTGTGTGAGCCTCCCTCTGGGTCCTTCCCCTCTGCCTTAGCAAGGGCAGGTTCTTCCCACGTGAGATTCCCCCCAGATCCGTGCCAGGGACAAGAGCCCATTACACTGCAGTCCTTGGTCATGTAGACCACGTGCCTGCCTCGTAAAGAGCCCCATTAGCAAGTCTTCTCAGCCTTTCAGAGGCTGTCAGGCTCATTTTAGAGCAATTCTTCCCGGCCGCCTAGGACACGGACGTGCAGAGAGGCCCAGACCTAGGGGGTATGACCACGCGGGGCTGGAAGGCTGAACATCTGTACTTCCTGGCAGTGCCAGCTTTGGGGACCCCAAAAGAAAACCGGGGCAGCCCCCACGCGGAGCTCACCAAGCCAGCGTCTAGACCCACCTCAGCCACAATTTCATCGTCTTCATCCCTGCCACGCACTTAGCACCTACTGTGTGCTGGGCAGGAAAGAAACTGAGGCTCAAAGAGGCAAACGAACTTACCCAAGATCAGTCAGAAAATAAGGGGGCTGGAGTTTTGCCCAACCTCAAAGGCCCCCACGGTGGGCAGCTGAGTCCACCCACAGGCTCTGAAAGAAGGCAGCCTGGGGGAGGGGCACAGCTCTGCCACTTCCCAGCTCTCTGGGTCTTAATCTTTTCACCCGAAGCCCGTAAGTGCAAAGCAGAGTCCTGGGCATACAGCAGATACTCAATACAAAGCAGCTATTTCCCTCCAATCTGACAGCCGCATTCTACAGAGGAGGAAAGCAAGGCTCTGGGAGGGAGCGGGACCCATCTAAGGTCACAGCTGGGATCCAATCCTGGGCTTTGGGGACATGCCCTGGAGCACACGAGGCCCCGAGCAGCGGAGGCCTCACCCAGGCAGTGTTGGACTGGTGCAGCTGGTTGAGCATGACAATGGAGGTGCACCCGTAGTCGTAGACGAGCCGCCAGAAGTCCGGCGTGGTGCTCTGCAGCGGGTGCAAGGTCACGATGAAGGCCGCGCTCCGCGTGTAGCTCTGCAGGGAAACCAGGACTCAGCCAGGCCTGCTCACAACCTGACAGGGCCGGAGCCCCCCGCCACAGGCCGTCCTCCCGCTCTGCCCACCCTGAGCTGGACAGCTCTCCCCTCGGGACCAGGCTGCCTCCGGGGGTCCATTTCAGAGCTTGGCTGGCACACTGAGGCCTGAGTGTTAGGGTGAGCCCCCCAACCCCCAGGCCCCTGGTGTCCAAGCCCATGGCCGCTGGAACAAAATACGAAACGTTCCCAAATGTGTGGTGACGGGAACATGGGCAGGGTAGTCAGAGGCTGGCCAAGCCTGCTCCTTGCCTCAGGGCCTTAGCACCTGCTATTCCTGTTGCCTAGAACAAATTTCCAAATGTTTACACAGTTCTCCCCCTCACTTCCTTCTGCTCTTTGACAGTCACCTCCTCAAAGGGGCCTTCCTTACCACCTCATCAAAAATAGCTATATACACACACTCCAAAGCCCACATTATATAGTTCTCCTGCCCAGTAGCTTTCTGTAGAAATTACCAGTGTCTCACATGCCACTGTATCTTTGTGTACTGACTGCCCCAACCCATCACCCACATACAAGGTTCAGGAGAGCAGAGATTTGGGGGTATGGGGCGTATGGTCTGTGCCTGGCACATTGTAGAGGTTCAATAAATATCTGTGAATAAATACATCTCTAAGTCCCTTCCAACTCCATGGAGGGAGGGTCTGAGAGCCCAATCCAGGGCCCCAGACAAGTGACAGGCGCTGACCCTGCTCCTGGTCCACCTGCAGAGTACCCCTAGCTTCCCCCCTCGGCTCTGCCCCCCTGGCTCCTGAGCCATCCCAGGTACTGCTGGCTGAGGGGGTCCCCGAGCCCAGGGCTGCCCGAGCCCTCACGTCCGTCAGGGCCGCATTGATGTAGTTGTTAGGGTCCCCGTCAGCAGAGATGAGGAAGGGCAGGCAACGGTCGGGCGGCAGGACGTCCATGCTGCGGTTCCTGTCCCGGTTCCGGGGCAGCAGGGCGATGCTGCACTCTTCCACATCCAGAGGCGGTGTGACCGAGTTCAGCGTCTACAGGGAGTGGAGGGAGCAATGGGGTCAGGGGGGAGGGGTGAGTGTGGACCTCCAGTGTTCGCTGGGCCTCTTCACGGCCCCATGAAGGACACTGAGCTGGGCTGTTAACCCCATTTCATGGATGGAGAACTGAGGTCCAGAGAGAAGGGGGCGAGGACAGGGACCCCAGGCTGGCTCCCGGTCTCCAGACCACACAGGCTCTGAACAGAGCTCTGGAGATCGAGTCTGCCTCCTCGCTCCCTGTGTAACCTTAGACAAGCTACTGTATCTCTCAGCATTATTGTTCTCAACTGGAAGGTGGGATAATAATACGCCTGCCTCAAGGGGTTATTGGGAGGCTTGAGTGAGATACTGCCAAGGTCCGAGCACCGAGCCTGGCAGATGCAAGGCTCCCTACATAAAAGGCACATGAGGATCAGGTGCTTTCAGGCAGACAAGCCCTGAAGCCCCACATCTTCCACAAAGCGGCCTGCGGGGACCTGGCGGAGGCGGTCAGCCCTGTCGGAAGAGAACACAAGTCCAGGGCACCTGTCACACAGCAAGCCTGGGACTCTGGGTTATCTCCTCCACCTCATGCCTCCTACAGCCTGATCCATGGGGTCTCCGCTTCTTTCTCTTGTCCTTGAGGATCGCTAACAGTGAACCCCAGTCTCTCATGATCCCCAACAGGGCTCCAAGAAGCAGAGGTGGCATTTCCTATGATACCATCTGTGCAGGCTCTCCAGCGTCAGGCGTCTAGAAGGGGCCAGCCCGCTGAACCCTGGCAGGAACCTGGAGTGTAGAGGACATCTGGGGCCTCTGCCTGCCCACGGACCACTCTGGGACTTCTCAGGAGAACCAGCCTTCCTCCATCTCTGTCATTTGACATGCGGACAGTGGCTCCAACCTCAGAACCAGGCCTGGGCCAGTCATGTGTTCCTACTCTCTGGCCCAGGGACTGGCTGAGGGATGGCACAGGAGAATCTGGTCTAGGACTTCCACTGGGACTGTAGGGAGTCATTTTTCCAGTCTCCTGACAGTAGGGATGACATGAGCCTGGCACTGCTGGGGGCCAGGGTACGGGTCTGAGAAAGAAGCCGAAAACAGGACAGCAGAACCAAAAATGGACGGAGACTACGTCCTGGCATCATCGTTTAAGCCCCTGGATCCAGCCATAACTGAAGCTGCACCATCCTTGGACTTTTCAGTTTCAAGAGTCATTGAGCCAGATTTTTGTCACTTGCGACCAAAAGAATCCTGATGAATACAAACACTACGAGGGCAATATTGACTTTCTTTCCTGGGTAAGAAAAACCAAAGCTTGGGGAGGTAATGTGAGTGCTCAAGGCTACTCACAGCTCTTCACTGAGCCAGAACTTGAACCTGGGCTCCCTTGATTCAAAGCATAGGCTCTCAGCCACTTGGAGGGACCACCTCCTCCACTGTCTCCAAGTCCTCCCCAGTAGCCCTACTGTCCCTCCTATAGCACTGAGGAATTCCCAATACACACACACACAAACACACACACACACACTCACAAACCACACACACACACCTAGACACACACACTCCTGCCCCACCTGGAACTCTTCCCGCAGCTGGGAGGAATTACTCTGAGGGTCAATGCGGATCATCTCCTTGTAGGTGGCCTTGAACTCGCTGACAGGGATGGTGGTTTCCCCACACAGGCAGGCCTCCAGGATTGCATCGTGAATGAAGATGTACTGCTCCTGGAAAAGGAGGAGAGAATATGAGGAACCTGGAGGGGACTAGAACCTAGAGATTTGGGGGAGATGGCAGCAGGAAGCAAGCCCAAAGTTGAGGCAGGGATGCTAGAGTCCAACTAGGTATTAGTACAGGTTGGACCAACCCTACCTGGAACAACCTTCACAGATATGTTCACTTACCTCATGTTTCATCCCTCTAACACCCTGTAAGAAGCTCTGAAGGTGAAGGGAGAGCCCAGGGTCACACATCTAACGAGGATACGAACACCAGTAGATCTTACCTGCAAAACCTATGACCTTGGCCCCTTGGCTGTTTGACCTCACCCAACTGAACACAGTGGAGCTGACTTTGGGAAGACCCTCAGAGGTTGGCAGGCCAAGCTCAGGGATCTCAGCTCTAAGATCCTCCGACACCCCTCTGACACACTCCGCCAGCTCTGAGTTCCTCCATGAGGGACCCAAGTCCCAGAGCGGGCAGGGAGGGAGGGCTGCGTCCCCCACCTCTGTCTGGATCATGTTGACGCGCCGGGAGCAGAGGGTCTTCACGCAGTTGTAAATGTCCACGACGCCCTCACACTCCGCCATGTCCAGCATCACATCCAGAACAATGTAGCAGCCTGTGCGTCCAGTGCCCGCGCTGGGGAGAGAGCAGCCAAGGGCCCCATCAGAGCCTGGGGAGGGAGCCCGGGGCCAAGAAGAAGGGAAGAGGTGGCCTGGGGTGCCTGGTCATGTCTACACCACACAGGGGCTGGGGGACAGAGAGGTATCCCACCCCAGTGGCGAGGAGGAGCCGGGAAGAAGTCTGCAGCAGGAGCTGTGGAAATGTGATGCAAGACCGAGCTGGGGACGGGCCTCGGGAAGAAGAGGAGGGCAAAGGGTAGCAACTGAGATGGGCAGAGGACAAAGGTGATGCCCAGGGCTTAAACTAAGAATGTTCTCGCCTCCTGGGTAGCCCCAAATCCACACAGCCTTCAAAGCCCCACACACTCACACCTGCTCACACACTCAGGGGAGCCTCCCCAACCCTCCCAGCAGATGTCATTCTTCTGAGCTCCCAGAGGAATCCCGGCAGGCTCTTGTCAAACACTCTTCCTGCCACATGTAGCTGTCTCCCTGACCGGACTGGGAGCTCATCCAGAGCTGGGCTGTGTCGGACCCATCTCTGGGATGCTCAGGCTCAGCCCCAGGGTGAGCAGAGTCAGGGGGCAGAGAGAGGACAAAAATGACTCCAAGATTTCAAGCTTGAAAATGGTGGCAAGAACGCGTAGTATTCTACGTGGCAAGAATACTGGCAAGAATGCGTAGTAGCGGGTCTCCTACCCGCCCCTGCTGGCGGCTGAAATCAGTACGACCACTTTGGAGGACTGGCAGGCTCCACCAAAGCTGAATGTCTGCCTGGCAGAACTTCCACCCCTACGTACATACCCCCCAGAAACTTCACATGCGTACTCTGGCCCACACACATGCCTTAGAACGTTCTTAGCAGCTCTAACCATAATAGCTCAAAATGACACAACCCGAATACCTATCAGTAGCAGAATGGATAAACACATTGTGGTTTACTCATCCAGCGGGACAGGATATAATATGGATGAATCCTATAAACATAAGGTGGAGGGGAAGAAGTCACACACCAAAGAGCACATGCTGTGTGATTCCATTTATACAAAGTTCAAAAACACACAAAATGAATTCACGCTTTAGAAGTCAGGATGGAGGCTGCTCTGGGAGCGAGGAGGTGGGTACAGACTGGAAGGGGGCTCAAGGGCGCTTCTGGATGCTGTTAATGTTCTATTTCTTGATCTGAACAGTGCTGGTTATTTCACAGGTGTGTTTAATTTATGAAAATGGATGAAGTTCTATATATACTTATTCTGTGTGCACTTTGCTTTAAGTATGTTATACCTCAATGAAATCTTATTTTAAAGACAGTATCTTAGGGGCGCCTGGGTGGCTCAGTCGGTGGTGCATCTGCCTTCGGCTCAGGTCACAATCCTGGGGTCCTGGGATCGAGCCCCACATCGGGCTCCCTGCTCAGTGGGGAGCCTGCTTCTCCCTCTGCCTCTGCTGCTCATGCTCTCTCTCTTGCTCTCAAATAAATAAATAAAATCTCTATTAAAAAATAATAAATAAAGACAGCATCTTAAAGAAGCCTAAAGAAACCTGAGAAGTGGTGTGAGGGGGGCGGGTGAGGGAGGTAGGGGGTCTGCCACGTGGCATTTGGGAAGCTGAGAGGAATCCAAGCAGAGGAGCCAGGACCAGATACAGAGGCCGAGGACCTGTGGGCCCAGGGGAGTCGGTGAGACCCCAGGGTCAGAGGGGAAGCTCCCCAGGAGGAGAGTGGGGCAGGAACAGGACAAGGCCCTTCAGAGGCAACAGAAAGCTGTGGAGCCGGAGAGGAAGCAGAGCAGAGGAAGGGCAAACGGGGGGTGGGGGGGCCACAGGAGCCAACGAAGGCAGGACTTGGAAGAGAAAGGAGTGATGCTCAGGAGCTGCACAGAGCATGAGGGCCCCGCAGTGATGAAAGCCCTCAGGATTCAGAGAAGAGAAGGCAAAGTCCTTCCCAGCACCTGGGCCAAGCCCAGCACGCAGGTGTGCAATGGACACTGGCTGAACGGAAGCAAATGGAACCCAACCTGCCTGGTGCCTCGCAAACCCTTCCCCCCCACTGCCTCCAGGGCCTCCACAGCCTCTAGGCCCAGGGCCTCCACAGGTCTCGGGCAGCACACCAGGGCGCCAACCTCAGAGCCACAGTTTGAAGGGCCCTTGGGGGTCAGTCTCTCCTGTCCTCTGTCTGTGAGTAGGATGAACCCAAGCCTCCTCTCCTTCAGGGACCCAGAACCAACCCCACGCCCAGTCGTCTCGTCCTTGGGATCGAGGCCTCACCTGCAGTGGATGACAACGGGCCCAGCATCAGGCGGGGTAGAGGCCTTCACGCGCCGGATGAAGGCCAGCAGCCCTGTGGCGTGGTAGGGGACACCGTGCTCCGGCCAGGCGGTGAAGTGGAACTGGCGGACCTCGTGCCGGGCAGAGTAGCCTCTCTGGCGAGACAGAGTCACTGCTGGCTCCCCTTAGTCACCTGCCGGTTGCTCACTGCTGGATCTCAATCAGTTAACCCCAGTCGTGAACCAAGCTGTGGGTATTACTGACTCATGGGAGCAGCAAGAAAACCAGGGCCCAAAGAGGAGGGACTGCGGGTCCGAGGTTAGACGAGACAGACACTACACAGGAGTGGGGCCGGGGCCGCCCGCCGACCCCCCGCCTCTGCCTGCACGGGGCTGTGCGACCTGACACGTCACTGTGACTCTCTGGTCTTAGCCTAGGGCGGCAAGTGTCTCCTTTGAGGATTTTTACAGAGGATCACAGACAGGAGGACTCGGCCAGTCACCGGCCACGTGGCCTTGTGCGTGACGCCCCCCCTCCACCTCACTTTCTTTATTTGTACAATGGGACTAACGGAAACACCTAATCCCGGCGCTTCCCGGGGCTTAACCAACACAGGCTCCACACGATGCCTGGCGCCGAGCAGGACCGGCATCACCAGCCGCTGCCTTCAACTCTACCCTCTCAACGTCCTCCTGGGGTCGCCGGCCAAGGCGGTCCCCGTGCGGTCCCCCCACAGCACTCCCTGCAGTGACGGAGCGCCTGCCTTGCTGGGGAGGACAGCCGAGCCCCCTCCTCGCTGCTCCTGCTCCTGCCCTGGGAGGTGGGGAGGTGGACTCTGCCCCCCCCTCCTCAGGCACCCCTGCAGGGACCAAGGTAACAGGAGACTCACCCGCTCGAGGGCGAAGGTGCGCACGACATACTCAGCTAGAGTCTCCGTCTTCACCAGCGTGATCTTGATGTCCCCGTACATGTCCGAGTCCTCCGGCCAGTACCGTGAGCATTTCACCTGGGGTCCCCACAAGCGGGCTCAGTGGGCTCTTTGCTGCCCCTCCCCCGGCCCGCCTTACCCCCTCACCCCAAGGCCCTGCTTACCCTGCCCACCTCCACCAGCTTGGTGATCATGACAATGCTGGAACAGTGCTCCTGCCACACCATGCGCCAGAAGTCGTAGACCATCTCGGGCTTCGGCCCTGGGGCGCAGAGGGTGCTCATCCCTGAGGCAAGGTCTCCACCCAGGGCCAGCGCACCTGCTGCCCAGCACCCCCACCCCAGGCCAGGAGGCTCCTGAGCCCCAGTGAAGGCGTCATGCTCACCCCGTGCACACCCCACCCAATGCCAACTCGTGCCTGGGGGGCCCCAAGGGTATGGGTAGGATCAGAGAGGGCCTGGCTGGCCGGAGACCCCAATCATCCCGACTGAAACCCAGGAGGCAGAGCCGGAGGGCTAGATCCTCAGTCTACAGCCCAAGTCTCTCAGAGGAACGGACAAATGAACGGTTGGGGGCAAAGACAGCCAGAGGGACCCAGGCAGCCCCCAGAGCCAGAGGCACCATCCACACTTGGCAGGACTGAGCTTGCCTACCCTTCTGCATGCACCACCTCAGAGACAGACAGACGACCAAGGGAACTACACATGCACTGAGCACATCGGGGAGACACGAACACAAAGGAGCAGAGACTGGCGGCCAGAAGCCGCAGCCAGACAGTGGGACTTGGACAGAGAGACAGCAGGGAGGCAGACAGGGAGCCAAGCAGGTCAGAGGGAAGGCAGCAGGGCAGACGGCACTCAGCACACGGGCGCGGGCAGAGGTGCAGGTACCTTGAGCAGCTATGAAGTGGTTTGACCTGTGGTAACCCTGGAACGGGAAAAGAGGCTGCAGTGAGACCCCAGGAGCGGCCCCTCGCTCCCTCCGATCTCACGTCCTCTGCCCCCCTCTCCCAGGTGCAGCACAGTCACCCACGGCCAGCTGCCCGCCCTCTTCCCTGGGACCTCCTAACCGGGGGAGGGGGGAACCTGTCCTCCAGGAAGGACAGAAGAGCAGCTGGGACACCAGTGTCTTGGGTCCAAACCCATCTTTGCTGTGTGACCCCACAGAGGACACAACTCCTATATGGGCCTAAAGGGTCTCCCCACCCATAAACTGGGGGGATTAGCCACAGTCAGCTTACGGCCCAGCTGTGTGGATACAAATGAAGTCCACGGTGATCCTGCCCAGGTTACCAGGGGGTCCCCGGACCCCAGGCTGGGTCTCATCAGCCATCCCAGCCCCCTCGGGGCAACCGGGGGGCAGTGCCCCCTCCCCGCCACATGTCACCCAGAGCTTGGGGGACCCAGGGGCCCAGATGAAGGCTTCAGGTCGGAAGCAAGCGAACACACGGGTTACTCATGGCCCTCAGATAAAATGGTTTTTAAATAATAATCATTTTTGAGATTATGATCTCAATTATGATCCCTATTATGATCACATACTGTGCTAAGCACTTTACCTACATGATCTCCCACAAAAGAGAGGGCAAGAGCTACTTCATCCTCCATCCGCAGAGCCCTCAGGCTGCAAAGAGGACCCAGCCAGCCCCAACTCCCACCCCGGGGCCACAGCCAGCCCTGCCACCCTGCCCTCACACTGACACCCAGGGCATCCCTGCGGGCACCACAGGAGGGGTAAATGTGCAGCAGTGCTGACACAAGAGAGAACAATCAAGTTCACGCCCGCAACCCAGCTCCCCGCACCTCGGTCAGACTGCCAGGGTTCAAGTCCCAGCCCTACCTCTCGCTAGCCATGAGCCCACGGGCAGAGCCCTTCATTTCTCTAGGCCTCGATTTTCACATCTACCAAATGGGAACGATTACGGTATTTACCTCCTTGGGCTGCTGTGAGGAGTCAACAAAGTAACATACCGTCAAGGGTCTGTCGCCACGGCCAGCACAGAGTCGGCACTTGGTCAATGGTACCTATTATAACTGCTACTACTTTCAAGTTCAAAGAGTAGCCCCGAAGATTCCAACTGTCAAGAATGGCTGTCAAGGATTCCTCGGGCAGAGGGTGGTTTCCTCCAGGGGTTAAGAATCTGCGCTGGGGGGCACCTGGGTGGTTCAGTTGGTTAAGCAACTGCCTTCGGCTTGGGTCATGATCCTGGAGTCCCGGGATCGAGTCCCACATCAGGCTCCCTGCTCGGCAGGGAGTCTGCTTCTCCCTCTGACCCTCCTCCCTCTCATGTGCTCTCTCTCTCTCATTCTCTCTCTCGCAAATAAATAAAATCTTAAAAAAAAAAAAAAAGAATGCGCTGGGGAGTCAGGTGGATGTGGGTTCCTATCGCAGCTCTACAGAGCAGCTAAGTGACTCCGGCCACGTTATAAAAGGGCACTCCTTGGTCTTTAATGTACACCCGCAGCTCCTAGGGATCTTGTTAAAAGGGAGAGTCAGACTCAGAAGGTCTGGCATGGAGCCCAGGATTGCGCCTCTCCAACCAGCTCCTGGAGGGACCACTGCTGGATCTCAAAACACACTGGAGTGGCCAGACTCTCAGCCTCCCGAGCCTCTGCTCCCTTCTGCAATGTGGGGGTAACAGTGAGACACACACAGCTCAGAGATTCTGCTGTGTACCCGCATACCGTGCCCAAAACCCAGTTCCAGTTACCAAGAGTGAAGAGCGTCCCAGAGGCACTGGGCCCTCACTGGCAGAACTGCTCCGAGCTGGCCTAACCCCCTGGCCACTGCCTCTGCCTCAGGTCCTCAGCTGAGCTGCTAGGCAAATGGGGTCCCAGGGGAAGGCCCAGCAAAGGTGAGGCCAGGGCAGCCCTCCCACCTCCAGCACTGGTCAAGCGGGGAACAGGCTACCCCACCTAGAACCAGCTGGCCTGAGAATCCCACATGAGAGCAAGCGTCTCTTCGGATTCATCCAGCCCTGTCTCTCCGGTGCCTGACCCAGTGCCAGCACCCAAGCTAGTCAGCAAATACAGTCCACAGCGAAACGAGTTTTCAACAGATCACCCTCCCAATCTGCATATTAACATCTTCATGCATAGGTGTGTTCCTGCACAATAAGAGAACACTACAATGGAAAGTGTAAAATGATCAGGTGTGAAAGGAAGGCAAGCAGATCAATCACCTCGAGCACACCCACTTTAGAGCGTCTGAGAGCACACTGGTCCTCACCGCCCAGGCATCGCCATGTTCTGGGCACATCCCCACACCTGCCTGGAGCCTCTGCCTGGGTGGCGCTCAGGGACCAACCACTTGCATCATGGACAAGCACCCCAGGGCCTCCTGGTGCTCGCCCACAGGGAGAGAACAAGAGTCTAGTATGAGGGTCAAGGGCTCATGTGGGGCTTGAGGCCCAGCTCCATGCAGCCATGAGCAAGTCACTGAAATTTCCTAAGGCTCGGTCATCTCATCTGCCAAATGTCGGTCCCTACTGCTCAGAGTATGGGAAAGATGAAATGATGTGCCTAACATGTTGGCACAGAGCCAGGCGCCCAGCCAATGATACTCTTGTTAACTGGCATTTGACGATGCATTAAAGCCAAGTCTTCTATGGCCACTGAAGAGTGTTGACAAGGAACCAAGTGCCTTGTATGGAGATTGACATAAAGAAATGTACCTGTATTCATCACCTCCTCAAGGGGGCGCCACCACTGAGTATATCCACCCATTTCATGGGCCCATTACTCCATTTAAATTTGGGAACTTTACAAACTGTTGAAGCACACTCACAATAAGAAGGGGGGGCGGTGATATCTGGGAGCACATCTGGGATAACTGGTCATCTCCAGCAGCTGTGACTGTGGGGACTTTTCACTTCGTATATACAGAAATGTGTATATTTCTGCATTGTCTGAAAGTTTGATAATGAACTGTATTTTTGCAATCTTTAAAAAACAAGAAGTATTTTTTAAAGGAGATAGAAAGATACCCACAAAATAGCAAACAATCCCATCCATCAGGCATCAAATATTATAAAAATAATATTCAGTTCACCCTTGAACAACATGGGGGTTTGGGGCGCTGACCTCCTGGGGAAGTTGAAAATCCACGCATAACTTTTGGCTCCCCAAAAACTTAACTACTAATAGCCTGGTTGACTGGAAGCCTTACTGAGAACATGAACAGTCAAGTAACACATATTTTGTATGTTATATGGTATTATATACTGTATTCTCATAACAAAGTGAGCTAGAGAAACAAAATATTAATAAAATCATAAGGAAGAGAAAATACATTTATAATTTAAAAATAAAAAATAAATCAAATATAAATAAAAATATAAACGTAAAAATAAATAAATTAAATAAAATAAATTTAATAAAATAAAAAATAATTTATTTTTAAAAAATCCACAAGAAAGGGGACCAGTGCAGTTCAAACTCATGCTGTTCGAAGGTCGAATGTGTATTAAAAACCAAATTAAAGGATCACCAAATGAATAGGACTTTTTAAAAATATTCCTAGAAGGTCCAGGGATGGCACAATTTTTAGAAATAGAATACCCAAACTGCTCCCCTAAAATAAAACATTCAAAATAGGGCTAAATTGAGGGCAAAGTAATTAGGGTTGAGTTTCAAGCAAACTGACCACAAGGGGACTTGAACACCAGAGAAACTAGTTTTAAGGGGACTGGCGGGGCCATCCTCGCTTCCTTCAAGACCCTGACCCCCCAGCAGCAGTGATGGGGCGCCAACAGAGCAGCTTCCCCCCTCCCAGCCCTCCCAGGGCCCCACAGAAGGTACGGCTAGTGAGACTCACTGGGCGTGGGGAGCTGGGGCACAAAGGTGACAGAAGGTGGCGGCCAGTGGAGGGGGCCTGTGGAAGCATCCCAACCCTGATGCCCCATCTCAGGGCAGTGGAGGAGGGGATGGAATTGTTTACAAGAGGGGTGGTGTCGGATCTGCAGCCCCGGGCGGCCCCTGGCCAGGCCCCTGAAATGGACAGTTGGCGTTGGGCGCACGAGTGGAGGGGAAGGAGGACAGAGACAGAGAGAGAAAGACAGCCAGAGACCATGAGAGAGTCTGAGGTACAGCTGGTGAGAAGGCAGGAGGAGGAGGAGGAGACGGGGAGAGAGATACTTACTTCACGGTTTATCCGAATCTTAATGATGCCAGTGAGGGAACAGTACAAAGCAAAAGAGACAGATGTTAGGCCAGAGGCAGATGGAGGTGGACGGAGCACAGGAGTGGCCAGGATGGGCGATGTGAGGAGGGGAGGCAGAGCAGAGACGGGGGCAGGGCTGGGCCAGAGAGCAGGGAGTGGTATGAGCCTGCCGGGGGCCCATGGGGAAGCCAACCGGGACACTGAGGAGACCCAGAAGAGGCCCCTGTCATTGAAGTCGCCCGAGTCTGAGAGGCCAGGCCCAGCCCGTACCCCAGTCAAGGGAGAGCATGGGAGGTGGGGGAGAAGGCAAGGAATTCTGGAAAATATGGGGTAGCATATTTTCTGGCCCCCAGGAGGTGAAGAAGAAGGAAAGGAGAGGTCTCCCGCGTCACTGACTATCCCACCTCCCAGGCACACACCTTCCTCCTCCCTCACTCCTGCTGCTCCCTACTCCCACCCTTTCCTCTCCAGCCACCCAGAGCCGGCTCAAGCCCCCGCCTCCATGCAGCCCACTGAGGCTAACCCTGGCCATACCACTAACTTGCTGTGTGATGCTGGGAAAATCATTCCTTGTGTCTGGCCTGTGCTTTCCCAGCTCATCTGAAATGACTTTACTCGGAGATACGTTTATGTGTCTCCCCGACTAGAACCTATACATTCAAGGAAAGCAGGGATGGTGCCTATGTTGTTCACTGCTCTATCTCTGTTGCCCAGCATGATGCCTGGCACATGGTAGATGCTCGAAATAGATCTGATAAACAAATAAATGATTCTCTCCCGAACCTGGCTTGCTGTCAGGGTGGGGGAGTCTGCCCTGGGTCCCTGGGCCCTGTCCCATCTTGCCCTTGTCCACACCTGGGGAGCAGATTCATCACCTCTTCACACCTGAGCCCAGGCCTCCTGGCTGCCTGCCCTGTCCCTAGCCCCTTGCTCTGGTCCATCCAGGCCCAGCTGCTGCGCCGCATGGCAGGAGAGCCTTGTGGTTAGCAGCAAAGGCTTGGGAGACACAGACAGGCTGAGATCTGAGTCCCTTTTTGCCCACTCACTAGCTCTGTGACCTCGGACAAGTAGCTCCACCTCTCGGAGTCTGTCTCCTCACCTGCAAAGTGAGGTCGCGATACTAACTACCTCGTAGCATGATTTCGGGGATTATATAAAATGAAATCTTTGATATAAAGTGCTTAGCACAGCGCTTGGCACACAGTACCTGCTCAATAAACATGAGTTGTTATTCTTCAAGTGCCGCTCTGCTCACAGTCCAAACACTTGCAGCAACTCCCCAGGACCCCTAGGGAAAAGCCCCACCTCCTCGGCCTGCCATCTGAGGCCTTCGAAGTCCAGCCCCTGCCTGCCTGCAGCCTTCCTGTGAGTCATGTGAATCCCAGCTCCAAGCTTCTCGGTCCCTCAGTGAGAGGGGCTCCTTCCTCAACTCCAGGCCTAGCTGTCTGCCCACTCCCCTTCTTTCTGCTTCACGGAAGCCCCTCCTCTGTCCGCCCTGCAGGAAGTTTTCCTGATGGCTTTCGTCTGCCCTCCCCTCCTCTGAGCTCCCTGGCACTGACTGCAGGAGGTGGGGGCGCTGTGAACCCCCATGTATTCCCTGCCAGGTCGCTGGCCTGCCTGGGCAGTACGCCTGGAGCGGGCGGGGCTGGGCCCGCAGAGATGAAGGCGAGGCACTCACGTCTATGTAGTTGGCATTAATGTAGTCGGCATCGGGGCCTCCCATCATCGGGGGCAGTTTCACTCGGTGCCGATCATCTGGAAACACAAAGCAGGGGACCATGGGGTGGGCAGGGACTGAGCTGGGGAGCACAGAGCTAGGGCAATGAGGGGAAGCTTCCAGAAGGCCAGAGGTACGGCACAGGCAGGAGAGCCAGGGAACCTCGAGGCTCAGGGCTGACCAGGAGGCTCTCAGCACCAGAGGGGGCAGGACAGGCCAGGGGTTAGAACCCGGGCTGCGGCACCAAAGGAGGCCCAAGGTCATTTGCTATTCAGGCGAGTATCAGCTGTGTGACCTTGAGCAGGGAGCTTAACCTCCCAAGCCTCAGTTTCCTTATCTGTAAACTGGGGGTTATAATATGTCCCACATCACTGGGTTATTGAGAGAAGTAAGTAAAATAATAGGTGTAATAATCAGCACATGGCTCGGCATGTGGGAGGCCCTCAATAGTGGTCACTCCAGCTATTCTCCAGCCCCACCCAGTTCCCTCCCCCATGGCCCCAGACCCAGGCCTTTCCCCAGGACTCACAGGCAGGCGCAGGCTCTTGCCGGCTGCCCTTGACCTTGTCTTTCTTCTTTGTGGCATCCCAGCCTTCAAAGAAGCTCTGCCAGAAGGGAAAGTAAAGGGGTAGTCAGTGGGGCAGGGAAACCCCTCCCCTCCTAACACCCCATCCCCTAACAGGGTGGTAGTGGGACCACAGATAAGGGCCAGATTCAGGGTTCAACTTGGAGCCTGAGATCAAGTCACCATATATCCCTTTATCAGCAAGAGACTAAGTTCAAAACCAAGCAGTGTGAGGGGAAGGAAGAGAGAAAAGCGGGGCAGTGGGGGGGGGTCGGGTCAGAGTTCACAGACACTTCAGAATGAGGGTCAGGTTTAGGGTAAATCCAGGTTTGAGTTGGGAAGAAGGTAAAAGTGAAGGTCAAATTAAGATTAGAATAAGGTGGTGTCAGAGTCCAGATGGAGGGAGGATGAGATTCGAATCAGAGTTCCAATAGAATTTAGGATGAGAGTCAGGGTCCAAGTCAACACTGGGTGTTAGGTTAGAGGTCAGGGTCCCTCGTGGTGGTCAGAGTCATATTAGGGAGAGGATGAGGATCATGATCAGGGTCTAGATGGAGACTAAGAGAAGACTCAAGATCAGATTTCAAGTCAGGATCAGGAGGAGTGTGAGAAACCAGGTCAGTCTGAGATTGGAGTCAAGGTAAAAAAAAAAAATTAGGTTGAGTTAGGGTCTGTCAGAGCAAAGGTCCATCCAGGGCGAGGCTGAGGGTTGCCCAGGGTCAGGGTCCACAGCATGCAGGAGTCCGCCGAGGCCCTGGCGAGGGGTCCTGGCTGGACTGGGGCCCCGCACCTCGTACTCCTGCTTGAAGCCATAGCCCTCGGCCGTCTTCATCTGGTTGATGTGCTGCAGGAGGTCGGCCACACGCACCGCAGGATGCAGTTGCCCCGTGTGATATGGGGAGCCCTTCCGGCCACAGGGACGCCGCGGTGAGCCCCCCAGCAGGCTGCTGGCCTCAGTGACCCCGGCACTGCGCTGGTCTCCTGCAGTCAGAGAGAGGAAAGAGGGTTCCTGACGCACACGGCCCCCCAGCCTGGGACGTCCCAGATGGACTCGGGGTGGGGGAGGGGTGCATGGCCAACATGGAGGTTGTTCCCCGGGGCCAAGCAGCCTGGCTGGGCCCACCCGGTATGCCCCTGGGCAAGTCCCTTCCCTTCTGCATGTTTTTCCATCTGTAACATGAGCAGGTTGGGTCATGGGGTCTCCGGGGGACCCTTCCGGCCCAGCCCTTCTGGCCCTGCTGCGATCCTGGGGTCCCCTGACTCCATCCTGTTGCTCCCCAGCCTGCACCACCCCTCTGTGACTTCACCGCACTGCCTGCAGGGGGCAGCGCTCAGCAGAGCCCAAGAGAGCCCCCCCTTCTCCCCCTCTTCCAGAGAACAATCTGGAACAATTGGCAACTCCCAGTAATTACCCCCATTCAAAGACAAGCAAATCCCGAAATTAGCTGCTGCCACCACCCCCTCCACAGATTAACGGGAGGCACCTGAATAGCAGCATTTCTCCTGCACAAGCATTTCCATTGTCAGCCTGTGTGGCAGCTTCAGCCAATTGGGGAACAGGTCAGAGGTTCCCAGTGACACACACATACACACACACACACACACACACACACACGGGGAAAACTATCCCCTCCCTCCAGGCCCACCCGCTCCCTGCTCTTCTGGTCAGCATCCCCAAGGACATCCCACCCTGGTCCCCCAGATCAGGCCCTGGGACAGGGCAAAGTGCCCCACTCAGTCACACCCGCCTCTGGACACTCGCCCTCATACACTGAACACCCATGTCTCTCGTCCTGTCCTGGGTACGATGCAGGGGCTCAGTCAAGGCCAGCCCTCCCCATTTCTCACGGCTCTTCTCTGCCCAGGTCCCAGCTGGCAGGGGCAGGTGGGGAAACCCCCAGTGCGGCCCAGGTGCCAGCCCCCTCCCTTCCCACCACCTCCAATACCCTTCTCCTTCTGCTTTTGCCTGGTGCACTCCTATCCATCCTTCAGATCTTAGCCGGAATCAGCCTTCTTAGGGAACCTTCTCCGGCACCTGGCCTCTGACTCCTACTCATGGCTGACAGACAAAATGAATTCACGACATCAGGACAGACTCCTGTGCTGCTCAACTCCCCCAGACTCCAAGCCCTGGCTCTTCAAATCAGGGGGATTTCTGTACCCTGCTTGGGTTCCCTGTGCCACAGTTTAAAAACCGCCTCCAGGCAGACAGGCAGTGTGATGAAGCAGCCCTCCTCATCTGTTTCTCTTCTCTGGGGAATCAGTCCTGAGCTACCATTCACCCAATGTCTGAAGACAATTCCTTCACATTTGCTCCAGATTTTCTAGTTAGTTGCAGCTGGAGGGCAAGTCACGTGCCAGTTACACCACTGTGGTCAGATACCCAAGCCCTTAATTCTTCAGATGGAGAAACTGAGGCCCAAAGAGAGACTTGCCTTATGCAGTGGTTGCGAAAGTGCATTCCAGAAAACACAGATCACGGCAGATGACTAAGTGCTACTCCATTAAAAAGGAGAAGAGAAGGAGGATGAGGAGGGGTTCTCTGTTTTAAAGGAATCCGTGAAACTCTGGTTGAAACCAAAAGAAGTATGTTTTTTCCCTATAAGACCTCCCAGGGCTTCCTACTAATTAGTGTGCATTTTCAATCTCCAAGAGATGAGTAGAAACAGCAATGTTTCACCACCATCTCTCAACACGGAGAGCTTTTTTGTTTGTTTTGGGAAACATCCTCAGGGGAACAGAGGGATGACTGTGGTGATTAAGACACAGGCTCTGGAGTCAGACAGGCCTGAGATCAAATCCCAGCTCTGCACGGGACCCTGGGGATGTTACTTACTCTCCCTAAACTTCCCTCTTCATGTGTCAAGTGAAGACAAAAACTGTTGCTCTCCCATATGATGATACAAATATTAAATAAGATAATGCATATAAAGCACCCAGGCCAGTGCCCGGCACATAGCGAGCACCTGCAAATGGGGCTGTGGACATAACTAGTCCCAGAAAGCCAGGGCAGTTGGCTGACCACAGGGTCAGCCTGGTCCTTCTCCACTGCAGGATCCTGGTTCAGGACCCGACAATTCTGAAGAGCATCTACAATAAATACACAAGGGCAAAGATTTCAAGACAAAGGATATCTGCTGATTCGACACACTGGGAGACAGAGAGGTCCTAGTGCTCTTCATGGAAGCCGTGCCGACAGCTCCCTGGAGGGCTCTCCAGGTGCAGAAAGGGACAAAGGAGGGTGTGGGGAGTCCAACAGCCCATCCCTGATGACCTGAAGGGTCGGTCCTGAGGCAGCCTCACAAGTACACACAGAATCAGCTTGCAATGGCTGAAGACAAGCAAAAAATCCCACCTGGTCAGGGTCCTGATGGGAAGCCAAAGCCAAATCTTGGGCTTCTGCCCGAGCCCAAGAGGGATAGAAGATGTTATACAAAGACCACCAGAAGGGGCGCCTGGGTGGCTCAGTTGGTTAAGTGTCTGCCTTCGGCTCGGGTCATGGTCCTGGGGTCCTGGGATTGAGCCCGGCGTCAGGCTCCCTGCTTGGTGGGGACTCTGCTTCTCCCTCTCCCTCTGCCCCCCCC
>NC_138372.1:20527794-20536570 GCF_054177405.1 Leptonychotes weddellii | reverse complement strand
AAACACTGGGTCTGGAGTCAGAGAGACCCGAATTCAAATTCTGAGTCAAGTCACTTGACCTCTCTGGGCCTCAGTTTCCCCATCTGAAAATGAAAATCTTCAGACCCTCCTCAAAGATGGGCCCTTTCCCCGATTCCCACCCACCTCAGACGAAGACAGGCTCCCGGTTATATGATCTAGGAGCACTCCAGACTTTTCCTTCCCTAGTGCAATTAGGAAATAACTTTAAAGAAACATAGCTTGTAATAATAGCTAATACTATCTTACATATCAAGTACTTTCATATGCCTGGCATGATTCTTAGGTCACTTAATCCTTAGACTATTCCTATGATGTAAGCATTACTGTCATCCCCTATCCAAATGAGGAAACCAAGGCCCACAAGGGGTGAGTTACCTAGTCATTAAGCAGCAGCACCAGGATTCAAACCCAGGCCCATTTGACTCTGGGGCCCTGTTGTCTACCCTACTTTCCCTGTCTTTTTCTTCCTGATAAAGGAGAGTGTGTGGTGAGGAAAAGAACCTAGCACTTATTTGACAAACCATTCGGCGGGCGGAACCCACTGGCACCCACAGAGGTCAAGAGCTCCAGATGGACAGGGCTCAGAAGGGATTGAGGGTTTTCACAGGCTGGATTTCAGACACAGCGGGGGGCCCATTCCCACATGCTGGGAACATCCCAGCCGCCTTCCTCACGGCCAGCCTGCCACCATTTACTCAGCGTGATAAGTCCCCGTTGTAAAAGACTGAGGATGCAGCCAAGGCAACCTGGCTTTCTGTTCCCCACCACCCAAATCTGGGTTCCTCTGTTTGGAAAGCAACGAAGGAAGTGGAGGCTGGGGGCATAGGGCGTGGGGAGAGAGAAAAGGGGTGGACCCACGGCCCCAGTCTCCTGACCACACCTCCGCCATAGTCTGCAGCGTGCCCATGGTTACTCCTCACCAGCAGCCACACCTTGCCCAGCCCAGCCCAAACCCTGACCACCTCTGCCCAAAGGCACTTCTTCTCGAAACTCCTACAGCACTAATTGCTTCCACCATCCCCATGGCAATTAGCCTGGGGCTGACTTCCCTAAGCCAGGTCTCCCCAGCTGTCAGCGAGCTGGCTGGGGGCGGAGCCCGTGCATCCTGCCTCTCTGGGGCTCACCAGAGGACTCAGCAGCAAGGCAGGCGCCCACACTGCCCCCAACTCCCACTCTCCCTGCCGACCACTGGAGTTTTCTGCCCAATCATACCTCTCCGTGTGCTCCCTCACCCGTGCATGCCCTTCCTTTCCCATCTCTGCCTGTCCAAATCCTGCCCATGCCTCGCTGGAGGCAGCTCTTTGCAACTCAGAAAGACCTGCACTTAAATCCTGGCTC
This sequence comes from Leptonychotes weddellii, assembly GCF_054177405.1. Classification (NCBI taxonomy): domain Eukaryota; kingdom Metazoa; phylum Chordata; class Mammalia; order Carnivora; family Phocidae; genus Leptonychotes; species Leptonychotes weddellii. The sequence continues at coordinate 20,535,211 of NC_138372.1, read as the reverse complement.
TACCACTTTCTGCCTGTTTGACAAGTGACTTCCCCTCTCTGAGCCTCTCTGTTTTCTCTCTGCTTCCTCATTTGTAAGATGAGTTGATAATAGCCACCATGCTGGGCGGGGGTGAAAATTTAATGAGGGAGATCACAAAGACAACATGATAAATAAGGGCATGTCAGTGAATTTTAAAACCTAAATGAAACGGACAAATTCCTAGACAAATAACTACAAGTGCTTGAAAAAAAAAAATAGAAAGTCTCAATAGTCCTCTACTCCTTTAAATAAACTGAATTAAAAGTTTAAAATTTTTCCATGAAGAAAACAACAGGAGAGATTGTTTTATAGGTGAATTCCACCAAACTCTCAAGGTGTCAATTATTCCAATCTTTCATAATAAGGAAAAAAGAGAAGAGACCTCAGTGCATTTTACAAGACTAATAGAATCTTGATACCAAAAACCAGACAAGGATAGTACAAAAAAGAGAAAATCATGGGCCAATCCCACTCTTGAATATAGCTCTGAAATCTCAAACAATATTATACCTATACTGAATCCAAAAAGACATAAAAAATATAATGCATCATGACCAAGCTGAATTTACCCCAAGCACTGAAGGTTATTTTAACTTTAGAAAATCTGAAAATGTCACTCCCCTCATTAACAACTATATATATATATATATACACACATATATACATATATATATATAAAATAGTGCAGAAAAAGCATTTGGTAAGTTTAATGCTCACATAAATAAAACCTCTTAGCAAACTAAAAACTGAAAAGAATTTTGTTAACCTGATAAAACATTTCTACCAAAAACTGTAGCAAACTTCATTCTCAGTGTTTAATGTTAGAAGCATTCTTTTTAAATCCAAGAAAACAAGACAAGGATTCCTGCTATTACCACTTCCATCCAATCCAGTGCTGGAGGTCCCAGCCAGTGCCTCTCAGAAAGACAAGAAAAAAAAGGAAGGGAAGTGAGACAGAAGAAACAGAATTGTTTGTATTTACAGATCTTTTGATCATACTCAGAAAACCTGAAAGATTCTACAGATAAATGAAAATTAGTAAGTAAGGTTATCAAGAACTATGGATATAAGATCAATATATATACATAAAAAATCAACTATGTTTCTCTACATAAGCAACAATTAGAAATGTTATATTTTAAAAGTGTACCATTTGTGTTGGGAAACTGGACATCCACATGCAAAAAAAAAATGGAGTTGGACCCTTACCTCACATCATATACAGAAGTTAACTCAAACTAGATCAAAGACCTCAATGTAAGCCCTAACACTATAAAACTCTTTGAAGAGGGCCACCTGGGTGGCTCAGTTGGTTGAGTGTCCATCCAACTCTTGATTTTGGCTCAGGTCATGATCTCAGGGTCATGAGATCGAGCCCCATATCGGTCTCTGCACTGAATATGGAGCCTGCTTGAGATTCTCTCTCTCCCTCTCCCACTGCCCCTCCTCCACCCCATTCATGTGCTCTCTGTCTCTATAAAAAAATAATAATTGTTTTAAAAAGATTAAAAAAAACTCTTAGAAGAAAACACAGGGCAAAAACTTCATGACATTGGATTTGACAATGATTTCTTGGCTATGACACCAAAAGCACAGACAATAAGAGAAAAAAATAGACAAACCGGACCTCATGAAAATTTTTTAAATTATGTGCACCGAAAGACACAATCCACAGAGTAAAAAGGCAATCCACCAAAAAGGAAAAAATATTTGCAAATCATATATCTGATAAGGGATTAATATCTAGAGTACAGAGAGAACTCCTAAAACTCTACAGCAAAAAAAAACACAAAAAAACCAATTCAAAAATGGGCAAAGGGCTTGAATAGATATTTCTCCAAAGACGATACACAAATAGCACACACACCCAAAGTGACATCATTCATCATTAGAGAAATGTAGATCAAAACTTCAGTGAGATACTACCTCATACCCACTGGAATGGCTACTATCAAAAAAAAAAAAGAAAAGAAAACCCAGAAAATAACCAGTGTTACAAGGATGTGGAGCCCCTATGCACTGTTGGAGGGAAAGCCAGACGGTACGGCCACTATGGAAAACAGTATGGTGGTTGCTCAGAAAATTAAAAATAGAATTACCATATGATGCAGCAATTCCTCTGGATATGTACCCAAAAGAACTGAATCAAGGTCTCAAACAGGTATGTGTACACCCATGTTCATAGCAGCATTCTTCACGATAACTAAAACATGGAAGCAACCTAAGCGTCCATGGGTGGATGAATGAATAAGCAAAACGTGGTACATACATGTCATGGAATATTCATCAGCCTTAAAAAGGAAGAAAATTCTGAAAGATGAAAGAAGCTAGAAAACATTCAGCTAAGTGACACAAGCCAGTCACAAAAGGACAAATGCTCTATGATTCCATGTATATGAGATAATTAGAGTAGTCAAATTCACAGACACAGCAAGTAGAATGGGAGTTGCCAGGGGCCGGGAAGAGGCAGGAATGGGGGGTTACTGCTTCATGGGAACAGAGTTTCAGTTTCACAAGATGAACAGAGCTATGGGGTTGGCTGAAGGTGATGGTCGCACATTATGCATGTCTTTAATACCCCCGAACTGCACATTTAACAACAGTTAAGATGGTAAATTCTACGTTACGTGTATTTTACCACACACATCAACACAATGTACCATTTGCAATGGAAATCAAAAATACAAGGGACCTGAGGGTCCATCTAACAAAAGATGTGCAAAGTTTTATGGAAAAATTACCGAAAGACACTCAAGACCTAAATACATAGAGTGATATATATCCCTTCCATGGATGTAAAGACAATTTCATAAGATGTCAGTTCTCCCCAAATTGACCTAAACATTTAATACAAATCCACCCAACAAAGTTTTACAAGTAACTTGAAAAGATGATTCTGAAATGTATGAGAGAGACAGGTGCCTGGATGGCTCAGTCAGTTAAGCATCCAACTCCTGATTTCAGTTCTCAGGGTTATGAGATCGAGCCCCACATCAGGCTCCATGCTGAGCATGGAGATTAAGATTCTCTCTTTCCCGGGGCACCTGGGTGGCTCAGTTGGTTGAGCATCTGCCTTCGGCTCAGGTCATGATCCCAGGGTCCTGGGATCGAGTCCCGCATCAGGCTCCTTGCTCAGCGGGGAGCCTGCTTCTCCCTCTGCCCCTTACCCCACTCGTACTCACTCTCTCTCTCTTCCTCTCTCTCAAAAACATAAATAAAATCTTAAAAAAAAGATTCTTTCTTTTCCTGTCCATCTACCCCCTCCCTCACCCCGCTTGCACACAATCCCTCTCTAAATAAATAAATATAATGAAATGTATGAGAAAGAGAGTAAGAAAAATATAGCCAAGACATCCCTGATGAGGAGCAAAGCCGGGAGAACTTGATGTACCAGATACAAGACTTATATAACTCTAGTAATGAGGCAATCAGGTATCGACAGACACAGGAATCACCAAAGTGGCCGATCAAAGAGAACAACGAGCCAAAAAACAATCCACAAATATATGGAAGCATGATCCCTGATGAGGGTGGCTTTACAATCAGTGGTGAAAATACAAAATGTAACAGAAGCTGGGACATCAGTTACTACAGAAAAATAAATAAAAGAAAATATAAAAAAAGAAAATCCTTCATCCCTATAACACACAAAAATCAATCACAGAAGGGTAAAGATTGAAATGTGCAATGCAAAATATAAAAAGGTTTAGAAAAAAGTAAAAAATATTTTATGACCCTGCAAAGGAAGCGAGCATTCTTGAAAAAAAACACAAAAAGTAGAAATCAGAAAGGAAAAGACTGATGAACTTGACTAAATTAAAATAAAAACTTGTTCCTCCAAAGACACTATAAATAACCTGCGAAGATGAGCCACAAATTGAGAGAAGATATTTGCAATTCATAAGTGAAAAGTGATTATCATCCTAAATATATAAAGAACTCCTAAAAACCACTAAGAAAGCAACAGAAAACCTAATAGAAAATTAGGTAAAAGGCATGAACAGGCATTTCATGGAAGAAGAACGATGAATGGCCAATAATGATTTGAAAATATGCTCAACCTCATTAGTAATCAGAGAAATGCAAATTAAGACTATAGAGAATTACCATTTTATACAAACTAGTTTGGCAAAAGCGAAGAAGCCTGGCAAATTCTGAGCTTGCCGTGGAGCAGCAGAAGCCCTCGCTCACTGCTGCTGGCCGTGAGCGCAGGCAAAGCCACTCTGGGACACGGCTCGGCACCGTCTTCCAAAGGGGAGCAAGCACACGCTCTGCAATCCGGCTGTTCTATGTCTCAGATCTGCCATGCAGATGCATCTGGAGATCCATTTAAGAACATTCAGAGCAGCCTCGTTTGTAATACCCAGAAAACTGGAAGCAAATCAGATGTCGCTGGATGGCAGAAGGGAGAAATCAATTGCGATACATTCATAGAATGGAAAACTATACAAACTACAGGGAAACATCCACCTGGGCAGATATGAGAAACACAACGCTGAGTTGAGAAACAGTGTGATTGCATTTGTATCAAGCTCAAAAACCAGCAAAGTTACATAATGCGCTGTTTGGGGCTACATGTACACATGGTAAAACTACTCCCCGAAGGGTAAGAAAATTATAGACACAAATTTCAGGGAGGGAGTGTGTGTTTATGTGTAAGAGGGGTGCGGGGCATATTATTAGGGAGGGACGCCCAGACGGCGTCCTAATTCACCACTGTGGCTCACCCGTGTTTGCTATATTATCGCTGCATGACTTCCAGAAACACTACCTATTTTCTTTTGTACAAATCAACACTAAATAGAATAAAAAGATGCATGAGGAGATGATTTATGACAAGCTCCAAGCACATACGGCTGATCCACCGTATTCTTCCTGCATGCTGGGCACAGCACTAACTATATGATGTACACATAATAGCCAACCTAGTCTTCCAGTAGACCTACCAGCAGAGATGATCACTGGCCCCATTTTGTACATGAGGAAGCAGACATCCAGAGAGGTTAAGCAGCTTGCCCCAGGTCACACAGCTAAGAGGATGTGAGATGCAAACCCGGTCTGTCTGACTCCAGAGCCATCCTTCTTAGCCACTGGTCCCCTGCCTCTCCCACAGCAGGTGCTCAGCAGGCTCAAGACTGCTCTGGTCCCCTCTGATCATGCAGTGTCACTCCTTTCTCGAAGTCCCTGGAACACTTCCCACAATCAACACGTGACCTCGCATGCCTCCCCTATGAGTCTGTGTCTAAGTCCTCCATTTTCCTAAAGCTCGCCCAGTGCAGACGGAATACCCATGTCTCCTCTGCATTACCCAGTGCTGGTACCCAGCGGGAGCACGACAGATGCTTCATTTTGGGTTTGAGGTGTTACAGAACCCATCGGAGGGGCTCGGTCCTCCTGGCTCAGGTGTGGAATCCCAGAGCCACAGGGAAGGGCGGGAGGGCCAGGCACTCACCTCGGGGGTTATAGCCGTGGGTGTCCATGAAGGAGAGGCCCAGCCGCTCATCCTCCTGCAGGGTGCTCTGGTCTGTGAAGCTCCGGTCCACAGCACTCATCATGTGGGTCTTCTCCTGACGGTAATTGGCGGTGGCCTTGGTCATGTTCACCGGCTTCCTGCAGGGAGGGGTTGACAAGAGACATACATGGGTGCTAAGCTGGGCAGGACAACGCCCAGAGGTGGATGGAGAGGCCCAACAGTCAGGGGGCCTTGAGGCCAGGGGGCATTCTAGAAGCGTCTCTAAATACCGAGAGGCTCTGCCTCTATCCTTTGCTTGGCAAACCCAGAGCTGCTGCCTCCCCCACAAGGGACTAGGCAGAGTCCCTGTCCTGGGGACCCTTGCTGAGAACAAGGGATGAAGCCCAGCGGCCTCAGGCTGGGACCTGGCCCCTGTCACTGGCCTGGAGGGCTCAGGAAATGGGAAGGATAGTCACTCTGGGACTATTTTGGTGTCACAGCAATCACCTCATCCAAACTAGGAAGATGACTACCCCAGCTCCAGCCCCAGCACGCCCCCAGAGCCATCCTCCTTTCCCCCATCCTCACCGAACATGTGCCCTGAGAACCCCTTTTTCCCACAATGGGGGTGCGCTATGCTCCTCCTTCATGGCAGAGAGTCTGGCCGCTGCTCAGCCAGTGCTCGGGAGTCTTCCTCTGGGCAGGGAATGAACTCCGACTGGCTTCTTCCTATCCCCAGAACCCCCAGGATGGTCCCACCATAGGCCACATTAGACATGTAAAGAGATCCATACAGGGCCCACATTCCTGCCACGGCCCACCAGTCCATCCAGTCACAGGAAGCAGTGGAAGGAGAAAGCAAGAGGCCCAGTCCCGCCTGAGAGGCCTGGTGATAGGACCCTAGACAAGGGCCCTGCACAGCCCAGGCCTCCAGCCCAGCTTTACAGATGAGGATGGCAGTTTGTGACTCCAGAGGACTCGGAGGGAAGTGGGAGGAAGAGCAGGGGTACAGCTCCATGACCGAGGGGCTGAGCAAAAGGGAAAGAGGGAATGACTTGGGACCTGTCTTGAGACTGCAGTGGAGTCAGGGGCCCAATTACAGGGAAGGCTCAAGATAAGATAGCCATTCACCCTGATGGGCCCTACAGCATGCAAGATGTGGGGTAGACCCAAGAGAGGACTTCCAGGTTAAGAGGGCTCAGGAACCTTGACCATCGGTAGAGATAAAGAGGCTAAGGAAGGGATCTTCCCAGACAGGCAAGTTCTAATCAGTCTGTCCTAGTTCGAGAGCTGTCTGGGGCAGGGGAAGACTGGGTGACCCCAACCACCAAGTTCTGGGCATCACCCTCACCATGGCCCAGGGCAGAGCCGAGGACCCCCTCGGGGGTAGGTGAGGAGAAGCCTCTGTGACTGTGGCCTTGACCATCAACAAAAGAGAGAAGGTAGAGGGGGAAGGAGGGAAGGAGAAGAGGTGAGGAGGGGGCAAGGGAATCAGGAGGATAAGGAGGAGGGGGAGGAGGAGAGACAGTAAAGAGACCATGACAAGGAGGGAGACAGGGAAAGGGACAGAGAGAGGGAGGGACAGGCAGACACCAGCAACCACAGGGAGGACAGAGGGCTGTGGACAGAGGACAGCAGTCAAGCTGTGCCTAGAAGGCAGTCTCCAGCGGTGTGCCCCAGGGCTCTGTTCCCTGCCCAGGCCTCTCGGTTCATGGGGAAGAAAAACTACACACACCAAGCACCCCGCTCCACAGAAGACAGAAGCCGGAGGGACGGCGAACACTGCCGGCCGCAGCTGATCAGGGTGAGTCAGCAGAGGGAGGGCAATCAGACACTTGGAAAGGTTCTGCGTTTAGGGTCAAACATTCACTGCACAAGTAGAGAGGGCGGGACAACCGTCTTGTCCGCGATTCCTGGAAAAGCCCAGCTGGAGGCTGCCCCTGA
>NC_138372.1:20451888-20527294 GCF_054177405.1 Leptonychotes weddellii | reverse complement strand
GCAGGCCCCTCTGCCCCTGAGGGGTCAGCCCTCCGCATACACCTGTGCCTGGGAGGGAACCCTGGCTGGGGGGTGGGGGTAGGGGGGAGGTGGAGAGGGCTCCAGCTGGACTCCATGGCAAAGATGAGGCCTGCTCTCCCCGACCCAGACTGCCCCTGAGTGTGGGGCCCATCAGAGGAGCTGGGCCGCCCCCTCTGGGCACCCAAAGCATGGCTTGGGTCTGATCCCACTTCGCAGGTGGGGAAGCTGAGCCCCAGACAGTCGTGGTCCTCCAAGGCCTCTCTGGGGGTCAGGGGCAGAGTGCAGACGCCTGTCCCAGGACCCTGACCCCCAGAGCCAGCTCCCTCCTGAGGCCCCATCCGAGCACATCCAGGGGTCCTCCATTCACCTGCCCCCACACCACCCCACCAGCAGCGACCCCAGGGAACAGCCTTCCACGAGGGACTCTGCAGACTGGGGGAAGGGAAGGAGAGAAGAGTGGAAGGCTGAGGCCCAGTGAGGGCAGGAGAGTGGCTGGAAGCCACACAGCATGTCTCCTCTCATCCGTCCCAGGAGAGAGCGGAGGGTGTAGGCCCATGGCTGGTCACAGGGGCCTGAAGAGGAGGGATGGCTGAAGGAATGGCATTCTGGTCTCAGCTGTAATGTCATGACTTTTCAAGAGCCTTCCACAAAAACTCCCCCATAATCTCCAACTCTATTGTGTCACCTTTACCCTCTCTCTGCCCCCCACCCCGGCACCCTGTTCTTTTCACGATCTGTAATTACTCATCTGCGCTGTTTCTGGTTTAATGCCAGGCTTCAGCACTAGCTACAAAGGGCACCACCCTTGTCTCTTTTGCCTACTGCTGGGTCCCAGGGCCCAGGACAGAGCCTAGAACACGATAATCCCCCAATAAAAATTTCATTGAATTGAGTCATCAATAAAGAGGGAAAATAAATAAAAGTACTCCACCTCTTCGGTGTCCATATCCTCCTCCAAACGAGTGAGATTAATAATGACCCTGCCCAAGGGGCCGCTGTCAGCCCAGCTCCTCCCTGCCTCCCTCCACCTGCCGAGCTGGGAGCTGGGGCGGGGGTGGTTCAGGAGGACCCTACTCCATTGGGCCAGGCCCTGGGGATGCACAGCCAACAGGACAGAATTTCTCTGCCCTCATGGAGCTCTCAGTCCAGCAGGGAAGAGAAACAATTGAGCCAAGCACTCCAAGTTAAATAAAAAAAAAAAAAAGTGCAGGGAGAAGAAAGTACTATGAAGGAGAAGGATGGGATTCTGGAAGCAGAACAAGGGCTACACCCGGCCTGGGGAGTTCCCCAAGTGCAGATGCACCCAGGTTCACTGTCCACCCCGGCAGGGCAGGATGGGGAGCCTGACCACCCTCCCCCTGCCCCCCCACCCCCCACTCCACCCCCGCACTGTCTCTCCACAACCTTCCTCTGACAAGGATGCACAGGGTGGCAACTGGGTATCAGCCCTCCCTCAGCAACCTCCTGACCTGCCCACGAAATTTAATGTGGGCACCTTCATCGCTGCCAGACCTGTCCTGACACCCCACAATGCAGGCCAGGGGAGCCCTGAGGAGCATGGCGAACCCTGAAGGCCAGGACAGGATTTAGGCGGATGCAATGGGGTGCTAGAGAATGGAAGTGAATGGCTTTTAGAGGAAGGAAGGAAGTCTAGGGGGATCCTAGGGGCTTCGAGGGTAGCCTGGGTTTATGGGGTAGCAGCTGTGTAGAGTGCAGGGTTTCCTAGTGAGGCTCCAGCAATATCTCTAACCCACCCTCTCCTGGGCCCAATGCTCTGCAGAGATGGGTGACACCCTCCCCTTGGCCAATCCTCTCTCCTTGAGGATTCATTTCTAAGGCCTCAAATACTACCTGCAACCCCCCAAAATCTGACCACTCCCCTACAGTACTCACCATCTGCCCTCCTCCCCACCCCACCCTACCCCAGAGTTAACTTCCAGGTCCCCCACAGGGGAGGAGGACAGGAACTTGCTAATTCTGGGCACCTACTGTGCGCTAGCCCATGGTGAGGCCCTTCACATCCCCGGCCCTAAAGAGCCCGGGTTTTGCAGTTAGTGGGTTCAAGCCAGGCCCTGTCACTTACCAGCCGAGTGACATGGTCAAGTCGTTCAATTATAGTTTCCTCATTTGTGAGAAGGGGCTCAGACCTGCTTCATGGGTCAGGATCCAAGAAGGAAATGGTCTCTGATGTATCCTGAGTGCTAGAACAGTGCCTGGCACGCAGTAGGTGCTCAATAACTAATGTTCTAATGGATGGTGTGTGTGAAGCCCTGGGCACACAGTAATATTCATTAAATGATATAGTTTAGTTTATCCCAAGAAGCTGTGTAGGGACTAGGGAAGGAAAAAAATCAGCTTCATGCCCTGGAAACCCTACCCCCGGACTCCCTGGGAGAGTCTCTCTCTGCCGGTGCCTGGCCTCAGGAAATGCAGCCCTAGCCAGTTCTCCCTCAACCCCCTTGATCCTACTTATCTGCTCCTGGCAGCCCTGAGATCCAGCACCAGCCCAGAAGCAGGTGCATAGAGCCCAGGTGGGGAGAGGGCTCCCTGGGTGACCTCAGGCAGCTCCGTGCCCCCTTGGGGCCTCAACATCTCCATCCTTCAATTATGGTGTTTGGCCCAGTGTCCTGGGGCTGCCTGGTGGGGAATAAAGTGGAGGGGAGGGAAACCAGAGTGGTCTCAGAAGCCTCCACCCCTGCTTCAACCAGAGGCTCAGCCTTCATCTGCTCCGTGTACTGGGCCTCCTAGGGGAAGTTTATTTGGTGTTCTGAAAACAGGTTCTGTTGCTTTAAGAAGATTTGAAAACCACTAGACCAGATGTCCTTGAACTACCAGGCAGCTCTCACCTTCTGGGCTCTGAGCCTCTACAATTCTAAATTCTGAGATTCTTAGAATCCCAAATCCTAGATTTCTGAAACTCCGAAATTCTAAGTTCTGGATTCTAAGAGGTGCTGGGATTCATGCTGCCCACTGCAAAATGCCCTAGGAAAGGCACCCCTCAGAAGCACGCCAGACTTTGGAGGCCTGGGGGATGGGAGGAGCGAGGTCTCCTCTGAGTCGTGGGCCCAGGAGGACTCCACAAGGATCAGGAGTAACAGGGTCCAGGGCAAGCTGAGCCCCAGGGAAGATGGGGCCCAGGAAGAACCATGGTTCAGGGTCCTTGGTGTGAAGGGGACTGAGCACCACCCCCACTGCTCAGGGTCAGCACCACGACCCCAGAGTCAGGGCAGACAAGTCGGCCAAAGGTCTGCAGGGGGCTAGAGATCTGAAGTCAGGTTACCTCCACACCCTCCCCATTGGAACAGCCCATGCCCACTTCCAGCACAGCTCCTTGGCAGCAGGTACGAGTGCCCTTCCCTGGATAGTGGTACCTGGCACCAGCCAGACCTGAGCTCCAGCCAAGCCCCTCCAGCGCAGCTTCATTTGCAGAGGCTCTGGCTTCCCACTTCCTGGCTTAGGCCCGTCCTCAGGCTGGATGTCCAGGTTGGCAACCTTCCACACTCACCAGACAGCTGCCCTCCCAGGCCCCAGCCACTGCTCCTCTATGCCCACCAGGCTTCTGAGGGAGCCTTGCGTGAGTCATGGCACCAGCCTCACTCACCCCTTACGGATGATGATAATGATGGCCCCCAGGAGAAGGATGAGGACAGCAAGTCCCCCCGCACAGATGCCCAGGATGAGCCCCATCTCCTCCGATCTCTGGGACACCTCCAGGGGTCGCTTGCTTTCCTTGCAGGCAGCTGGGGAGAATAAATCAGGACAAAGGGTCAGAGGGGAGATAGGGACCACCTACCCACTGCCTGGAGGGGTCTGAGTCTCAAGGAATATACTAACACATGTGCACAAAGACAACTACCCCCCGTCCTCAGCTCATAGGCAGCCTTTCAGTCCAATCTGCCCCTTCATCATCCTTATAACTTCTGCACCCCCGTAGACCCCATCGGGAAGAGCTCTCCTTTCCTCTCTACTTTCTCAAATCCTCCCATCCTTCAGTGGACAGGGGATGGAGGATGCCTGGGGCCTTCAGACTCACCCTCCTGCCCTCCTGAGAGGCAAAGGGGGAGAGAATTATGCACCTAGGGCCCGCTGAGGGCATCTCAGGATGGGGGACCAACCACATTCCCTGTCTACACTGCAGGGCCCACCTCTCCCCCACCACAACAAAGGGAGCAGATACAGAACCCAGAGCCAGTGCCCAGTGCCATCACCCAACCATACTGGCTCGCCCTCCACAGACCTGTACCAGGCCCCTGCCAAAGCCACTTCTGTGACCATGACAAGAGAGACGGAGGTTAGTCCTACTGCCCAAGGTTGGGAGAAGGAGCCCTTCACGTGGGACAAACGGGGACCAGGAAGGGAACCCAGACCACCCTCCTCTGCTCCCACACCCCCCAAGAGCCCAGAGGGGAGAAACCCACTGCTGAAGGCCAGGAAGGAACCCAGGGGGGCTTACCTTTCCTGGCAATGCGGATGCAATTCAGCCGGGTCTCCTGGAGGCAAAGATGGGGGTCTCAGCACCACCGAAACCCCGACCTAACCCTCCCCAGGGGGATCCTTGGGCAGCTTGTCTTGGGCCTGGTCAGGGCTCAGCCAGTGCTCACTGTGACTAGAGACACCCCTCCCGGCAGGAAGGCCTGAGGGGGAAGCAGGAAGGGGAAGGAGGGGCCTGAAAAGAGGGCAATGACTTAGGAAAGGGGAATGAGTTCAGGGGGAGCAGGGAAAGAAACAGTGTGGGAAGGGGGCGGCCAAGGGGCTGGTTAAGAGGGGAGCCTGGGGAGGACAGAGCCCCCAGAGGAGGAGCCTGGAGAAGGGCGGGGCTTCCAGGAGGAGGTGGGTGGTGGGTCTCAAGGTCTGGGGAAAGCAGGACGGAGAGATGGACCCCTGGGGAGAGAGGAGCCTGAGACAGACACTAGGGCCTCAGGGAGGGGGCAGGGATAGACTAGGGAGGGGGTGCTTAGACATAGGAGAGTCTAGGGAAAAGGCTCAGGAAGGGGAGATGCTCTAAGAGAAGGAGCCTGAGGTCAGGAAGCTCAGGGAAGGAGGGTGGGGGTTCTGGAGAGGGGGCGGGGCCGGGGAGGGTCTCCGGCCTCCTAGGGGGCTGCTCAGAAGGCTCCTCCTAGGGGTCCCCAGCCTATCCCCATCACAACCCCTGCCAGTCCCTCACCCCCTTCAGGTGGCTTGTTGCCTGGAAGTAGATGAGGTAGGCCTTCCTGGGCTCAAGCGGTGGGTTCCAGAAGCCACGATAGGTCTGGTTGTCACCCACGGTGAAGGGCATGGCTTCCGGAAGACTGCTGGCCGCCAGTTCTGCCCCAAAGTAGTGCACCAGGCCGCGGGCCAGCGCAGCGTCAAAGGTCAAGGGTACTGGGAAGCAGTCCTGGCTGCCTGGCTCCCGACGCAGCCTCCGAGGCCGCTCCTCCTCCACAATCACCTGGTACACGCTGGACAAGGAGGGGACAGAGCAGTGACCACAGGGCCAGGGGATGGGGAGAACCGTCTGATGGCTAAGGGCACAGGCTCTGGGGTCAGGCCCAGCCTGGGACTAATCTTGGCTCTGCCTCTTACTCGCTGCGCAACTCTCTCAACCTCCCTGGGCCTCAGTTTCCTCCCTTGTAAAGCGAGCGTGATCACAGGACCGTTCCACGAGCTAAATGTAAGGAAGGAGGCAAGTTTCAGAAGCAGCCAGTGCCTGTCAGCTTAGGACTGTGACGAAGGCGGAAAGAACGTGGGCCCTGCTCAATGGCACCAAGCCCTAGAGCCCCACCCTGACTCTCTTCAACACATGCTCCCGTGCCTGCCAAGGACCTGGCGACCCGAAGCCTTGGGCTCCGCCCCGGTTACCTGCAGCTCCCTTTGGGCCTCCGGGAATGAGAGTCAGACTCATCGTGTTCATTCATTCATTCAGAAAGTGCTTGAGCTCAGACGCTGGGCCCGAGCTCGGTAGGCACTTGGGGATCTAGGCTTCCTGGAACTGACCTCCAGTGGGGGAGACAGTCACTGAGCAAGCAAGCAAGGCCACACAAATCCTGCATCCGGCTACCTCCCAACCTGGAGGCAGTCTCGAGTCTGCAACTCAGAGCCTGTCATCTCTGGGTCCTGACAGCTGATTTGTGTGCCCTCGTCTGCATTCCCTCTGATGTGTGTCTCCCGGTCCCGACTTGTGTGTTTCTATTTATTTTTCTTACTTTACTGAATGGCTTTTTGCTATGAGCTCCTCCAAATCCTCGGTGGAACAAAGCCGAGAGTAAATAGGTGAGCGCTGACAAATTCAAATATTTCTAGTCACAGCCTCGGTCACGTCTTGGCATGTGGCACCCTTTCAGACGCCTGCACTCTGGGAAGTAGGAACGCCTTTCCCTGGCTCTCCAGCTGTTTTGTTCGAGCATCGGAGCTGTGCGGGAATCACCCCAGTGCCCTGGGATTGGGCCACACAGGTTCGTCCCCTGTCACTAGCGCACGGCAAACACCAGCCCAGGCCCCTCTCAGCCTCCGTTTCCCAGGCCAAGGTCAGGCCTCCACTGGCCCCACGCCCCACCGGGAGGTGATAACAATCAACACTGAACAAAGCATCTTGACTGGGATGGTCCCCATTATGCAGACAAGGAAAAGGAGACTCAGAGAGGTAAAGGAACATGCCCAAGGTCACACAGCCACCATGCCTCCCCCCTTCACCATGTTCCACCTCCCACCTTGTCATCGTCATCCCTGAGGGACACTATAAATGGGCCATCTCACAGGATCTCTCAAGAGGACCAGGAAAGGAGAAGGCACTGCTGGGTTTCCCAGCTCCCAGACTTAGCCGCACAAGGGCCCTGAGGCTCCTGGAAATGCGAAATGCCCCTCAAACACTCTGACGCTGACCTGGGTCTCCCCAGGGAGTCTGGGAAGCAGCCCGGACAGGCTCTGCAGCAGCAAATACAGGGGAGGCAAAGCAGGAGAAGGGTGTGAGGATGTAAGGGGGTGTCAAGGGCACATGGCCAACCCACTACCTTCTCGGAGGCTTAGCAGGATCTTTCCACACCCAAATACAGGCCGTCCCCCTCTCCCAGTGCACACAGCTTTGCGGGAGGACAGGGTGCACCAGAGGGGCAGGGAGGCTCTGTGACTTCAAGAAAAGCTACAGGCTGTGCAGACAGACCTGGGTTCCCAACCCCAGCTCTAGCACCTTCCAGCTGTGTGACCTTGAGGGCAAGGGACTTAAGGCCACTGAGCCTGTTTCCCAATGTGTAAAATAAGGGTAACAGCACCCCACCCCCCACAGGCCGCCATGAGGATAAAGTGACTCCTGCAGAGGAAGTCACAAACACAGAGTCTGGCTGATAGCAGGCATATATACACATCCCACAAACACCCTCACACTCTCACATACACACACTCACACCTCCACACCACACATGGCATGTATACAGTATGCGTCTTTATCTCACACACACACACACACACACACACACAACCATCTTGTCTCCAGCACCTTCTCCCCAGCAGAGGCAGCCCCAGCTTTCTCTAGGGAGACGTAATTGGAGAAGCCAAGCTCTTGGCCACTTCACAGAGATGGCCCTGTCTGGCTGGCTGCCCCAACCTTCTAGAAGGCTGTGTCTCCCTGGCCAGGACCTTCTAGGGAAAAAGCTGGGAAGAAATAAGGCCCCCAGGGTTTCACTTCTCCAAGAGGTCTGTGGGAAGACGCTCAGGCGAGGCCTGGACAGTCACACCTCTCCAGGCTGGACACTGTCCAAAGATCTCATGGCAATCACCATCAGACACCCATGGCTTCAGAGGGGAGGGGCTGCAGGCTTTCCACCTGCCCAGGATCACAGAACATCCTCCTCCAGACACGCAGAGCCCTGAGTGGGAAACTGAGGGAGGTTGAGGCTGAGCTGGCCCACGTGGGGGGCTCTGGGTCAGAGGAGGGGCTTCTTCCCTATGGCCCTGACCTCCCATCCCTCCCTCTAGGCTTTCCCACCTGATGGGCGCGCCGCGGCCCTGTGCCGGCCTCAGCAGAACGGTGATGGTGTTCTCAGACTCGCCCAGGGGTGACGGCATGTCGGCATAATCAAAGCTGGGAGCTGGGGAAGGGGACAGGGATATAAACATGGCACCTGGACACTAGACCAGGAAGGTCAGGCCTCTAGCCTCCTTGCCCCGTCCTCAGATCTCTTCCCCTTCAGCCTTGTTCCCTCTGACCTGAGCTTCCCTGACTTCTGACCCCTGAACTCAGCCCTCCGATTCCACAGTCTCCTGACCCCTCTGACTTAATCCTCCCTGACCCCTGAACTTAATCCCTAAATGGTATATTCATCTCATCAGGGGCCCTCTATAAACACCCCTGGGACGCCCCCCACCCCCTGCCATGCCCCCTCTGCCCACAGAACCCTGGGATGGGGAGCCACCTCTAAAGGGGTCAGGCCATGGTCAGGTGGGCTTACCTGAGATGTTGGTGGTGATCTCAGTGAGTGCCGCCTGGCCAAAGCCTTTGCCCGTGCAGGCCCGCACGGAGAACAGGTAGGTGGTGCCTGGGTGCAGGTTGGAGAAGACATGGTAGGTCTCATTGCGGAGCTTGGAGATAGTACGTCGTGGGCCCGGCACATTCACCGCCGGGTCTGATGACTCGATGCTCTGGTAGCTGATCTGGGGGCAGGACAGGCAGGTAGGCGGGCACAGAGATGGGGAAGGTCATCACTGGCCCTGTAGCCTCCCACCCAACATAGTTCAGGAGAGCTAGGGAGAAGGCTGGGCAAAGGGGAGAGGTTCAGTGGGACTGTGGATGCCCATTAGCCCAGATCTCTGGGCACCTTCACCTCTCTTCTTTTGGGGCCCCTGTCCCCATAACCCACAGGGCACAGACCCTGACCAGTCGAAGGAACCTCAATGATCACTTCTGTCCCCACCCCGATGCACCTCCCTCTCCAAGCTGTGTGCCCACCTTCCACCAGGGACCCTCACTGTAATGAGGTCCAAACCCACCTCATACTGAGTGATGAGGCCATTGGGTTCCTGGGGCTCCTCCCACTTGAGGAAGATCATGTCCTCCAGGGGAGTGAAGGTCAGGGACTCGGCCGCAATCCCGCCAGGCACTGCGAGGGGAAGGTGGCACAGGGCAGGGGAAAAAGCCAGCTTTGGAACCAGACACCTGAATTCAAATTCTAGCCTTGCTATTTCCTAGCTGGCCTGCTCAGACTACTCACCCTCTCCGAGCCTCGGTTTCTTCGTCTGTGACATGGGGATGAAAACAACCCCTCCCTCACCAGAATTAAATGAGGTGATGGACATAAAGCCCCAAGGTAAATATCAGGAACTTCCTTTGATTCTACCTATTCCTAAGAACTCAAAGGAGGTAGCTGGCATTTTTCATTACTGTGCAGGTGGCATCCAGCCCAGAACGTCTGAATGTTCCTATTTTGTTCCAGTTGAGTGGTTTTCACAAAATATAGACCTTTGTCAGAGAAATGGAAACAATTGCATTAGAGTGGCGGGATTATGGGTAGGAAATGTTTTCTTGTCTAAAAATTTCTGATTACACAAAAACTGTGTTCAGTGTAGAAAATCAAAATGAGCATCAAGAAAATTAATGGCACCTACAATTCCATCACCCAGAGACACCATTAGCATTTTCGCATAAACCCTTTCAGGTCTGGTTTTGTTTGGTTTTGTTCTAGTGTACCATCTCAACAGCAGTCACAGGGAATTTCTTCTAAGAAGAGAAGAGTCTTTGGGAAAACACCTTGATAAGCCATTGTGGGGAAGCCGAAATCCTAAGGCAGGGAAAAGCAGAGCCCAAGGTGTTCAATGAAGCTAACGTGCTCTGGGTTAAAATGAACAGTTCACAAGGCAACCCCACCATCCATCCGCCAAATTGATAAAATGAAAAAGACAATTCCAAGTGTTAGTGAGGATGCAGAGCGACCGAAGTTTTCACACACTGCTAATGGGTGTGTAAACTGTCACGAGCACTTGGGGGAAAACTGTCTGGATAGATCTACTTATTGTGAACACATATCCTATAACCTAGCTGTTCCACTCCTAGGCATTAACTGATCGGAAATGTGTCTATCTACACCCCACCCCCAAAAAAAAGAATCTATAAGGATTTTTCTTTGCAGCACAATTTAAAATAGGAAAAATAAATGTGGGAGATTCACGTAACAGACTATTTGGTAACAAGAATGAATTCCCTAGAACTGTACACACCGCACGGCCGGCTCTCTCAAGCACAGTCAAGAGAAAGAAGCCAGTCATAAAGAAAATACATGCTGTATGACTCCATTGATAGAAGATTCAAGACCAAGCAGAAATTAATCTACTGCATTATAGGTTGAGATAACGGTTACTCTCGGGAGGTTGCGAGTGGGAAAGTACATAAAGGGGGCTTCTGGGGGGCTGCTCATGCTATTTCTTGATCTGTGTAGGGGTTATCCTGGTGTGTCCACTCTGGGAGAATTCACTGAGCTGCCCAATTCAAGTAAGTGCACTTCCTAGAAGTATTATACTAATGTTTCCATGAAAAATTCTAAAAATTTACTAATGAGCAGTTACTGGAGGGAGGGAGGAGCGGGACAAAGAAAGAAGGCCAAGTGCCCAAGTAAGGCCCGGTCAGAGCCAGGTTAAGCAGCCACAACATACCTGGGGGAGGGGGCAGACAGAGGTCAACAGACTTTAACAATGGAGGGGTCTGATGCTGAACTTGAGGCTGATTGTGAAGGGTAGTAGAATAGGCCACCCCAAAATATACCACTTTGGCATAAGGATCATTTTGAGCTGAATCAAGAAGAAGCAGATACAAGAAAAGTTCTCTGTCCTCCCCAGTTGCCTAAAAGCAGGACATCAATTTGTAAAAGTGCCCCCCTCCCCTCGCTACCAGGAAGGAAAGAAGTTAAGCACTGAGGCAATGCTAGACCCTTAGCAGCCCAGAAGAATCTACATAAACTTTACGAACTAGCCCTTACCTACCACTGGTTTCCCCATATATTTGCCTTCACATAATCTGCTGTTCCTATAACCTCAAAGTCCTTTTCCCATCACGTTGCTTCCCTACAAATTCATTGTTCTTTTGTTAAGCTCCAGCCACTCCTTTGAATTGCTCATCACTGAATACTCCTGAGTGTGTGTGTGTGTGAGACACACATGGTAATAAATTCCTATCTGTTGTTCTCTTGTTAATGTCTTTTCTCAGGCTAATTTATAGGGCCCCAACCAATGGACCTAAGACAAGTAGAGGGAAAAAAGTTAAGTTTTCCCTTCTCTGCATTTGCAATGCTTCAGGGTAAATCCCCCCCCGCAGTCCTCACTCCCACCCCCAGCAAAACCTCAGCACATCAGCACGGGGCTTAGGGCAGACACCCTGCCTTGGGTAAGGGGGGTTTTGTGGAAATCAAGGAAGGAGCTGAATTTTGTGTCTGGGCCACTGCTGTGCAGAACAGAAAAGTCCACGTGTAGGGAGGCAAGAAAAATTATCAACCAAGGAGCTTAGAGTACCTGCAGACCTGCAGGAATCTGGGGGAAGGCTTTGGACCTGTGCTGGGATTACAGCACTGCTGTGAAGAATGAAAACTCTGAAACAGATAGCCAGGTTTGAAATCCAGTTCAGCTACCTATCTTCTAGCTCTGTGACCTCACCTGTAAAATGGAGATAGTATATAGTCACCTACCACCGAGGCTTGTCATGGGGATTATATGAAAAGCATTCACAATAGTGCTTGACATGTAATAAGTGCATAATCAGTCTGGTTTGACATAAGTAGAACATTGCACCCGACAATGACAGAACACGCAATTTCTTCAGTTACACATGGAACATTTCCCAAAATTTAACCATACGCTGGGCCATAAAACAAGGATCAAATTTCAAAAGACCAAAATTAGAGTATGTACTCTGACCACAGAGGAATTAAGCTATCAGTCACAGATAATTATGGAAGTCTTAAAAATCAGGCAATGTAATTCTAACTCTTGAGTCAAAGAAAAAATCACAACAGAAATTAGAAAATATTTTGAACTGAATAATAACAAAGACAGAACATATCAAAACTCATGGGATGCAGCTAAAGCAGGGCTTCGAGGGAAATTTATAGCTTTAAATGCATATATAAGAAATGAAGAGGGGCGCCTGGGTGGCTCAGATGGTTGAGCATCTGCCTTCGGCTCAGGTCATGATCCCAGGGTCCTGGGATCGAGTCCCACATCGGGCTCCCGGCTCAGCGGGGAGCCTGCTTCTCCCTCTCCCACTCCCCCTGCTTGTGTTCCCTCTCTCGCTGTGTCTCTTTGTCAAATAAATAAATAAAATCTTTAAAAAAAAAAAAAAATGAAGAAAGGCTCAAAAATCAATAATCTAATAAGCTTCCATCTCAAAAGGCTAAAAGAACAGCTGATCAAATCTAAAGAAAGTGTAAAAAAGGAAATATAGAATAGAAAATAAATATACAATAAAGCAAATCAACTAAACCAAAAGTTGGCCCTTTGGGAAGATTAAAAATGTAAATACCCCTAGCAAGAAGACACAAATTACCAAAATCAGGAAAGAAAAGGGGGACATACGCTATTGATCCTACAGAAATTAAATAAATATAATCAAAGATTATAACCAACTTTATGTCAAGAAATGTGACAATTTAGGTGAAATCAACAAATTCCTTAAAGCCCAGTACACCACATACTAGAATAGAAAATCTTAATATTCTGATACCTATTTTAGAAAGTAAAACCATGATTAAAAAACATTGCCACAAAGAAAACTCCAGGCCCAAATGGCTTCATTGCTGAATTCTTTCAAACATATAAGGAAGAAATATACTAATCTAACCCAAAGTCTTCCAGAGAATAAATATTAGCCATCATTACTTTGCTCTTCTAGTTGTTTTTTTTTTAAGATTTTTATTTATTTATTTGACAGAGACACAGCAAGAGAGGGGAACACAAGCAGGGGAAGTGGGGGATGGAGAAGCAGGCTCCTGGCTGAGCAGGGAGCCCGATGTGGGGCTCGATCCCAGGATCCTGGGATCATGACCTGAGCCGAAGGCAGACGCTTAACGACTGAGCCACCCAGGTGCCCCTAGTTGTTTTAATCATAAGCAAAAAACTTCCTATAAAAATTTCAGCCTGGGGGCGCCTGGGTGGCTCAGTCGGTTGGGTGTCCAACTCATGATTTTGGCTCAGGTGGTGATCTCAGGGTTGTGAGATCGAGCCCCGAGTCGGGCTCTGCACTGAGTGGGGAGTCTGCTTGAGATTCGCTCTCTCCGTCTGCCTCTGCCCCTCCCCCACCCCATGCTCTCCACACCGCCCCCCCCCACTTTCTCTCTCAAAAAAATAAATAAAATATTTTTTAAAAACATTTCAGCCTCACATAGGGTGCCTGTGGGAGGCACTGAGTATGCCAGGAGCCAGGGCTTGGACTCTTACCGTCCTCGTCTGTCTGGAAAGTGACCTCCTTGCCCTCCTTGCGCCCCTCGGGGTTAGTGAGGATGAGCCGCACGTGAACATTCCGGTAGGGCAGCAGGTTCTTGATGGTGTAGCGGCTGACGCCCCGTTCCATCTTCACACACTCCCGGACGGTCTGGTTGTGGCTGCCGCCCAGCGTGTAATGATAACACAGGGACACCGCATACGTGTGGCAACGTGTCACGTTGTAGCCCAGAGGTTCCCACTGCAGAGTCAGCTGGCGGGCCTGGATCTCAGCGAAAGCCAGGCCTTTGGGGGCCCTCATGGGTTCTGGGGAACCCAGGAAGCACAGAGCAGAAGGCAGAAGAAATAGGAAGAGAAGTGGGACAGGAGAGAAAATATCAGTCAGCTGCTGAAATCATCCCTCCTTTGTCCTCAAGAGTTCAAGAGACCAACTAGAACGTCGAACAGGGAGTAGAAGTGTGCGCGCTGGAGTTAGACGGGGCCACATCTGAATCCGAGCTCTGCCCCTTGCTGCTGGCAACCACTGGCTGTGTCCCTTCGCCCCTCGAGCCTTAGCGTCCTCTACCACAAAATGGGATAATATGCCCTACCTCACAGGATGGCTGTGAAGTTAAAGGTAATGTGTGCAAAGCACATATGACAATGGCTGATACACAACAGGCCCTCAAAAGTGTTAGCTACAATTTTTTTTTTAATAACACAATTCACCTCCTATTTCAAGATCGTCCTGGAGGGCATTGGAACAGTCTGAAATGACCAAATGCTCTATTTTTCTTAATTTATTAATTCTAACTTCTTCTAAAACAGCTTATAGTAATATATATATACAATACAATAAGATGTAGAAATCAGGATGATGGGGGAAATGACAACCAAATAAATAATGCCAGAGAATGTTAGGGAAACAGAAATGTATGCCATTACGTCCCATGCAGGTCTAAAGATAAGGTTCAGACTGGGTGGTGAGTTCCCTGGCTGCCAAAGCAAAAAGGGAAATACAATCTGTTATAGAAGGACAATAACAATAATAGCAGGGGGCGCCTGGGTGGCTCAGTCAGTTAAGGGTCTGACTCCTGATTTCAGCTTGTGATTTCAGGTTGTGATCTCAGGGTCATGAGATTGAGCCCCCACTTGAGATTCTCTCTCTCTCCCTCTCCCTCTGCCCCTCCCCCTTACACACACTCACTCTCTCGCTCTCACTCTCAAAAAGATAAATAAATCTTAAAATAATAATGATAATAACAACAACAACAATGACGGCAGTTAACATGTAGTGGGTGCTTTACATGTGCCAGGCCTTGCTCTGGAGGCTTGAAAATACATTATCTCATTGAATCCACTCTGTAATCCAATAGACACGTGCCATTTCTAGCCCTGTCATATAGATACAGAAATGGAGGCACAGAGAGATTAAGTAAGTTGCCCAGAGTCAGTGACACAGAGAGTCACATAGGGAAGCTGGGATGCAAACTTGGACAGGCTGGCTCCAAAATCCAGACTCTTAACCACCACCTGCCTCCCCATGAGGAAGTCAGTGTCCAGCAGCAACAACCACAAAATCACACCAATGCCTCAGGAGGGACAGCTCCCCCAACACGAAGGAGGAGCATGTTCCTGCGCTTTACAGCCTCTTGATGAATCTGTGACGCCACTTATAAAACGTAAAGAACCCAAGGCTTCTGAAGCAAAGGCAGGATGGAGCCCAGGTGCTCAGCCTCTAGTCCTCCATCTGCACTGACCAGCTGCATGATCTTCAATCTCTGGGCCTCAATTTCCTCATCAAGGAAATGATGGAACAAGCCAAGATTACTGACAATCTTCTCTTTCTTGCACCCTAACTCTGTGAGATGCAGTTTCATTCCCTCAAGTTCCATGAGCACCTGCGAAGCGTCCCCAGTTAGAGATTCTCAGGACACGCCTTAGTGAGCAGATGAGAAAACACTGCTGCTTGCCTCTTGAGATGATTAAGTATGACCCTACTATCATTTCTACAGGATTCATTTGCTCAGGATGCTCTTTACAAAGAAGATGCAAAGGGAAACACCATGCTCTTGACTCAGGAGTACGATGCCGGCCCAAGTACAGCACAATACAAAGTTCATTTCCACCGGAGCTGTCCTTTCTTCCCTGAGCCACGGGCAAGGGGCAGCCTCCAGTCATATATCAGGCCACCAAAGAAATATGTCAGCACCTGCTAGGAGCAAGGCCCACCTCTTGACTTCTTGCACAGTCTGGCTCCCTTCTCCCCACAAGCAAGGCAGACCCGATCCCCACCCGACAAGAACGCTGAGGGTCTGGTCCCACTGCTCACTGCAATCTGAGGGCTGCTGGCTGCAAGCCCACTTATCACGCTTGTTTCCTCGCCTGTTCCTGGCCCCCAGAGATTTTCCTCCTGTTTTTCTATGTGGTTTTGTTTTACCCCGAATTCTTAGGAGTTTGGAGTGGATGGGGGCGGATTTCATGTGCGCTCGCCCTGCCATCTTGTTCAGAGATCCTTGCTTTATTCCCTGACTTCCAGGCTCTGGTCCTGGCTGCCCTATGGGTACTGTCTGTCCCAGAGGGTCTAGGGAGCCAAAGCCCCAGTGCTTTATTTGCTCCCGGCAGCTCTGCACACATCCCCGCCCCTGGGGACACAAGCCCCTTTGCATCCTTGCCGGGTTGGCCAACATGCACTGTCGCCTTTGCCCTCCTGCAGCATTTAGAGAAAGACATGAGAAGTTACCTGTAAACTGGTGACACAGGCTGGGCTGGGACTATGACAAACAGGACGGCAAGTGTCCCATCCAAAGGGGACAGCTGCTACTCAGCTCGAGGCAATGTTCTCATGAACAACTACAGACTCGGGATGGCCAGATCCTCCCCGCCCCCCTTTTTTTTTTAAAGATTCTATTTTTAAAGTAATCTCTACACCCAGCGTGGGGCTCAAACCCGCAACCTGGGATCAGGAGTTGCACGCTCACCGACTGAGCCAGCCGGGTGCCCCGAGATCCTCCCATTTTTTTAAGAGAAGCCAGAAATTCAGATTTTTATGTGAAACCTCCAGATTTTTAAATACTGGCAACCTACTCAGGTTTGGGTAAAAACCACTTCGTATGGCACAAAATAACAAACCTCTAACCTGGAGGATGAGATTTCCACCTTCATACTTGGGTACCTCACTCTAAAAGACATGTTAGCCCCCACCGACCTCACTGGATTGAGGGGTCTTTGAAAAGAAAGCTCTTTCCTCTTCTCTCCCCGCCCCCCGCCACACTGATCAAATCTGGGCAAATCCAGGGGCTCAAATAGTTTGTTGACTACAGACTGATCTGTTGATTGAAGGGTGTGAATTCATGAGTCTCTCTGTTTCCAAAAACCATCTGGCACCCAGACATACTCTCTTCAGCTGCCAGCACACACTGGCAAAACAGAACTTGGGGACCTCGAAGCCCCATCCCTCTAAATTCCATAAGGCTGCAGGCCACTCAGAGATCAAAGGTCAGATGCGTGGGGGAGGGGGAGCGGGGAGACGAACAAGGAGGCTCACAGTTAACACCTGTTAAATTACACCAACATGTGTTGATTTTCTTAATTCTAATAGGATGCAATAACCCTGAACCGTTCAACTGTTTCTCCTGGAAGGGGCTTTGGAGTGGGGTCTGGTGCTCCAAATTTCAAATCCAATGGGGTCTCCAAAGTGCAAATTTTATACAACTATTTGTTAAAGCAATATATTTCAAAGCCCTTTCTTAAGCCGCTCCTGACTATCCTCCAGAAACTACTCAGAGCGGGGAGAAAAAACACTGTAAGCACGAAATTGTTCAGTGTAGTCTTACTTATAATAATAAGGATCTGGAAACATAATAGTTAAGCAATATGGAGACACTCCCTGGACTTCTAAAAGCCAATAAACATAATTATAAACACCACCACACATGGGACGCCACAAAGCAGAGGAAGCAGACTACAGAATGCTTTCTACATCCCAATGACAAGGGTGTAAAACTGTACTGAAGGCATATGGGCAGAGATTTGAAGAAGACTGAAAAACTGGGCGAGGATGGCAAGGTTTAGAGTGATTTTTTTTAAATGCCTTCTCCTGACATTATATTACTGTTTTTACAGTAAATCATATTGCAGGAAGGGAGTTTCAGGGAGATGGGGGAGAGGACAACACAACTGACCAACTGCTGGCCAAGGTGCCTAGGCAGGGTGCTGGGGAAGGGGGCGGGAGGTACATCACCGAACCAAGAGAAGCACGTCATTAGGACGGGCAGGAGGAGTCATTAAGGTTTTGTCTGTCTGGTCCCGGGCCCCAGCTTCTGTCCTCGCCAGCCCGTGTGAAGTGTTCAGCAGTGCCTGGCACAACGTGGCCACGTCAGCCCATGATGGCACCTGCTGTGCCCGTGTCTGCTCTGGTTTTCAAATACTTCCCTGGAAATCAGGAGAGTCAGACTTTGGTTCTGACTGCTATGGACTCACTGGGTGGATCTGGGCAAGTGACTAACTCTCTAAAACTCAGTTTACTCGTCTGTAAAATGGGAGTTAGTGACCACTGTCACCACGCAGCCTGCGGCTGGGGCCCACTGTACCATCCCAGGCAAGTGCCTTCCCCTCTCTGGGTTTCATTCCCCCATCTGTATACTCAGGAGAGGAGAAGAGAGATTGTCTGTGGACCGCCAGCTCTGATTTCTTTTATTCTGAATACCGGAGCAGAACTGGCTTTGAAGAGTTAAAAACACTGTAACAATAACAGCTGTCATTTGCTGTGTGCTTACTGTATGTCAGGCCCCATCTTCACACGTATTTGGTACATTTATGGCCATTATTTGCATTTCACCCGAAACACTGGACGGCCCGAGGGTGCAGGCCTCACACCTCCTCTCTTTTCCACGCTCACTTATTCCCTAAAATCTCAGGACTGAATCCGGGGTTCTCAACCCTGGCACTCCTGACACTTTGTACTAGATAATTCTCTGTTGTGGGGGCTGTTTGTGCACCATAGGACGTTCGGCAGTTTCCCTGGCTTCCTCTACCCTTCAGATGCCATTATCACTCCACCCCCGGTTGTAATAACCCATGTCTCCAGACACTGCAAATGTCTCCTGGGAGACAAAATCACCCCCAGTCGAGAAACACCAGGGTAAAAGATCTCATCCAGTCTCGTGGCTTTAAATGCCATCTATGTCTATGCTGCTGACTTTCAAATTTCTATCTGCAGCCTGAACCTCTTCCCTGAGCTCCACTCGTAAATCCATCTGCCTGATAGATATCTCCACTTGAACGTCTAATAGGCATCTCAAAGTCAACTTTTCCAGCACAGAACTCCTGATCTACGGCACCCTGTCACACCTGCCCCTCTGCGGTCTGCTTCTTTCCAGTAAATGACAACTTCAACCTTCCAGCTGCTCAAGCAAAACACCTTGGAGCCATCCCTGACTTCTCTCTACTTCCCTCTCGCCTGTGCAATATGCGGTCCATTGGCAAATGCAGTCAGCTCGACCTTCACAGCCTCCACTTGCAGCCGCCCAGTTATAGCAGCCTCCTCACTGGTCTGCCCTTCTTGGCCCCTCGCCCTCCTAGAATCTATACTTCGCAAAAGGGCCAGAGTCATCCTTTTAAACAAAGTAGGTGATGTCACCCTGTTTTCCCCCCAGCAATTTCTCCAGCTTCCTTTGTGGCTCAGTCCTTCGCCTCCTTCAGGTCTTGCTCAAAAGTCACCTTCTCAGTAAAATGGTCCCTTGAGCATTTTTTTTAAATAGCAATCTTCCTACCCCCATGCCCAACCCACCCCCTCCCACCCCGGCCCGCCCTGCTTTATTCTTCACAGCGCTTATGAGCTTATCATCATCTGACAAACTATATATCCCACTTGTTTTACTGTCTCCTCCTGCCAGCATGTGAGTTCCATGCAGAGTTCCTGCAGGGCAGGGGGAACTCATATGCCAATGGCCTTGGTCTGTCGCGGCCACAGCGGCCACAGTCCTATATTCCTAGCAACTACAATATTGCCTGACACCTAACAATAAGCATTTGTTGAATGAACCTTAACACCAACCCTGCATGGTAAAGATTCGTATTCTTCTCATCCTGTAAAACAACCAGACGAAAGCTCCAAGAGGTTAAGTAACCTGACCCAGATTCCTCACCTAGAAAGTAATTCCCACTGGAACACTCCAACCCACCACCCAGAGTCTCTTCAAATGGGACATTCAACTGGATTTTAGATGGCTCCCCAGATCAGCTTTTAAAAACACTTAAGAATATAGACTGGCAAAAATAATAAAAACCTTGTATCCTAACCAAAAATTAACTCAAAACGGATCATTGGACTCAAATGTAGAGTAAAAATAGAACACTTTTAGGAAGGAAAAAAAAAAAAAAACAGGAGAAAATCTTTGAGATCTAAGGCGAGGCAAGGAGGTCTTAAACTTGACACCAAAACACAACTCATAAAAGGAAATGTTGACAAACTGGCCCTCATCAAAATTAAAAATGGTTGCTCTGTAAAAGCCCAGGTGAAGAGTATGAAAAGATGAGCTAAAGCAAGAAGAAAATATTTATACACTGCATACAGAACAAAGGACTAATATCTAGAAAACGTGTAAAGAACTCTCAAAACTCAGAAGGAAAGAACGAATAATCCAATTAGAAAATGGGCAAAGACATGAACAGTTCACCTAAGAGGATGACAGACGGCAAATAGCACATGGACAGCTGTTCAACATTACGCATTAAGGAAATGCAAATTAAGACCAAGATGGGATATCACCACACACCTCTCAGAATAGTTAAAAAAAAATAATGACAATTCCAAATGTGGACAAGGATAAAGAAAACTGGATCACTCATACATTGCTGGTGAGAATGTAAAACAAAACAGCCATTCTGGCAGTTTCTGATAAAACTAAATATGCGATTATCATACAACTCATCAGTCACACCCTTGGGCACTTATCCCAGAAAAATGAAAACGCATGTTCGTGCAAAAATCTATACACAAATGTTCACAGCAGCTTTACTTATAAGAGCCCAAAATAGGAGCCAGTCCAGATGTCCCTCAACAGGTGAATAACCATTCACCTGTTAAAACAAACTACAGTGTATCCACACCATGGAATGCTACTCAGCAATAAAAAGAAACAAATGACTGATGTACTATAACAACTTGGATGAGTCTCCAGGGAATTATGCTGAGCAAAACAGCCAATCTTAGTGCCAAGACAATTCAATGGGAAAAGAATACTCTTTTCAACAAATGGTGCTGGGACAACTGGACATCCACATGCAAAAGAATGGAGTTGGTCCCCTACCTCACAACATATGCAAACACTAACTCAAAACAGATCAAGGGCCTAAATGTAAAAATTAAAACTATAAAAGTCTTAGAAAAAATAGGGGTAAATCTTTGTGACTTTGGATTGGGCAATGGTTTCTTAATAGGACATCAAAATCACAAACAACAAAAGAAAAACAGACAAATTGGACTTCCTCAAAATGAAAAACTATTGTCTACAAACAACACCATTTAGAAAATTAAGAGACAACCCACAGAATCAAAGAAAATGTTCGCAAATATATCTGATAAGGGTCTAGCACCCATAATACATAAAGAATTCTTACAATTCAATAATACAAAAACAAATAACCCAACTTAAAAATGGGTAAAAACTCTGAGTAGATATTTCTACATAGAAGACATACAAATGGCCAATGAGTACATGAAAAATTGCTCAATATCATTAACCATCAGTGAAATGCAAGTCAAAAACCCACTGAGATACCATTTCACACCCACTATGAGGGTTATAATCAAAAAACAGATAATAACCACTGTTGGTGAGAATGCAGAGAAATCAGAACCTTCATACACTGCTGTTGGGAATGTAAAAAAATGGTACAGCTGCATACAATGCAACATTGTTCGGCAATAAAAAAAGATAAAGGAAAAAACATGCTACAACATGGATAAACCTTGAAAACATGAGCTAAGTGAAAGAAGCTGATCACAAAGACTATGCCTCATATGATTCCATTTATATGAAATGTCCAGAAAAAGGCAAATCTACAGAGACAGGAAGTAGATTAATGGTTGCCTAGAGCTGGAGGTGGTAGGAGGAAATGTGGGGAGGAGTAGACTGCTAAAGAGTACAAACTTTCCTTCTGGGGTGATGAAAATGCTCTAAAACGGATTGTGGTGATGGATGCACAACTCTGAATATGCTATAAATCACTGAATTGTACACTCTAATGAGTGAATTTATGAGATGTGAATTATATCTCAATAAACCTGTTACCAAATTTTTAAAAACCAATTTCAAAAGGTTATATACTATATGATTTCATATTTATATAACATTTTTGAAATGGCAAAATTTTAGAAATGACGGGCAGATTACTGGTTACCAGGAGCTGAGGTGGGAGGAAGGGAAGGTGAAAATAGATATAAAGAGCCACACAAAGGAGTCTTAAATTGACTGAACAGTATCTTGACTATGGCGATAAACATGCAAACCTATACATGTGATAAACTATATAGCACTAAATACACACACGCACACACGCACACACACAAATGGGGACAAGTGAAATTGGGGAACTCTGAAGATCTGCGGATTATATAAATGTCAATACCTTGGCTGTGATATTATACTACAGGTTTGCAAAATGTTCCCATTGCGGGAAACAGGGTAAAGTGTGTGGGCAATCTCTGTATCTTTTGCTTTCTTTTTTTTTCTTTTTTTTTTTTAAGTACTCTCTATACCCAACTTGCAGCTTGAACTCACAACTCCGAGGTCACAAGTCACATACTCTACCAACTGAGCCAGCCAGGCCCCCTGCAGTTTTTCTTACAACTGCATGTGAATTTATAATTATCTCAATAAAGATTCCAATTAAGGAAATACATTGAAACCCGTTCTGTTCTATTCTCAATTTCTCTTTAGGTTAAACAAGAGTGTCCTTTGATGCAGGAGTGCCATAGCTCCTAACAGCTGCTTATACCGTTTTGAACAAAGAAGAGCAGACCTCAGGCTCAAAAGACCCAAGAAAATCCAGCTGAAATTTAATAACACACTTTTATTTTATGGCATATAGTCATTTATCTAAATGCTTTAATGTAGAATTAAGAACACAAATTCTGGAGCCAGGCAGTCAAGGATTCCAATGCCAACTCCGCCACTTATTAGCTATGTGACCTTGTGCCAGTCACTTAACATCTCTGTACTTCAGACACCTCATCTGTAGAATGGGTATGACAAGAGTACCTAGATCATAGTGTTGGGAGTTTTAAATCAATGTCTGTGTGTGTGCGTATGTGTTTATATACATATGTGAGTCTGGCACAAAATATTAGCTATCATTACCTTTACCATAACAAGGATTGGGGGGAAATCACGACGTTTTATAATGTTTTAGAGGCACAAGGGCAGGCCATATTACCTCTCGTAATGTGCCCCCTTGGTCCATCCCTGGGTAGCCCTGAGCCCATACCCAGGTGTCCCAAGGACGGAGTTGGGCCAGGAGGTACCCACCTGCGCACTTGGTTCGGCTGATGAGGGGCGGCCCGGGGCGGCCAGTGCCGCCGTCACCCGGGCGCGTGAGCAGCACGCTGATCTCGTACTCCGTGTCCGGGTCAAGGTGCCACAGCTTGTAGGTCTGCAGGCTGACGGCATGCACCTCGGCCCACGGGCCGCGGGACATGCGGTACTCAATCTCCTTGCGCACAATCGGCCCGTCGCCAATGATGGAGTTGGTGTTGAGCTGGATGATGAGGTAGGTGGGCCCTGCGCGCAGCAGCTGCGGGGGCGCAATGGGGGTGGGGGGCTCTGCGAGGGCGTGAGGGAGAGGCGGAGCCGAAGGATGCGCTGTGAGACCCTGCCTGGATGGCAGCACATCCGAATCCCCAGTAGCCCTCCCTGTCCTCCCAGGACCCTGATGAAGCCCCCAGACCCTCAACTAGACTTTCTTGCCCGCGCCCATTAAATCCTCAGGCCCTAAGGGGCACCCGCTCCAAAGGCTGATCCCACACTCACCCCTAAGCCTACACCCTGTCCCTCACTCCCCTCTGAATCCCCGAGTTCTAGCGTTCAGGGGCTGACCGCAGGAGGCTTGGCTCAACCCCAGCTCCCCAGAGCCAGACCCCGCCTCGCGTGGCTCACACGCTAACAGGGTCTCCCCGCCCACCGGCCTCTCAGACCCCGCCCCCTCGATCAGACCTCCTTCCAGGGGAGAAACTGCCCCTTCCACAGGCCCCGCCCCCGGTCACACCCTGCCGGCCCCACCTTTCCGCGGGCCACGCCCGTCTATCCGGCCATGCCCCGCCCCCCCCGCCAGCCCCATCCCTCGGAGGGGGCAGCCCCAGCACCCACCCCCCCTACGCGAGCGTAAGCCGGCTGACCCTTGACGATGAGCTCCGCGAAGTTGGAGACGCCCGCGCCTCGCGGGGCCTGGGACACGCAACGGTACAGGTCCTGCTCCGAGCGGCTCACGGAGGCCAGCAGGAAGGTAGCTAGGAAGCGCCGGTGGCTGATGTGCCGCACGGCGGCGGCGGGCACCAGCGCCCCGCTCTGGCGCTGCTCAGGGGTAAGGTGGACAGGGTCAGGAGCGCCCGAGAGGGAGGGTCGCGATCTCGCTCTGACCGGGGCGAGGGGAGTAGTCTATGTCCTGGCCCCATTTAGCTGTCCCTAGTACACAGGGAACATATGGGGTTCCTGGAACTAGCTCCGCCACTGGAAGGTGTGGGATAAGAAGCTGATTAAGGGAATGTGGTCTCTGCCTCTGATGGAGGGTGGTCTGGGGATCCTGGAGCCCCCCCTCTGTCCTGGGGGTATAAGAGCACCCAAGAGGGCAGAGCAGAGCCTAGGTGAGGGCAGGGAGGCATGAGTAGAGGTGCTGGAAAATGCAGGAGCGACTCAGCACCCCGCAAGGAAAACCCAGGTCCCAGAAGAAGTCTCCCTCACACTGATAAGGTCCCTACCCCCCTCACCTGCAGGAGAAAGCGCTCGGCCTCTACTGCTCTGCCTGCGGCCATGCACTGGAAGGAAGCGTTCTGGCCAGCATTGACCTCCACATCGCCCAGGCGGGAGAAGTGCGGGGCCTTCGCTGCGAGGAATAGAGCCTGCGTGTGAGCTGGGCCTATGCCCCCCACAGGCAGGAGCCCCGGCCACCACACCCCTCACCCTGCACCCTGGGGGACTGGGACTCACCGCAGGGGTAGCTGAGAAGCAGGACGTCATCGAGGCCCATGTAGCCCCTGCCGTCTGGGGAGGTGAGGGCCTCAAACAGCACCTGGGGGAGGCGGGAGGGTCCCTGTCATATCCCTCCAGCCCTACCTGGGGGGTGCCCACAAGGGATCCCTTTAGCTCTGCTCCAGTCCAGGCTCCTCAACCAGTCGAGGTCAGAGCCCAACTCACAATGACCTTCCCTACCAAGCCGGCTAGTTGTGGGAGGGAGTGTCAGCAGCCAGAGCTAACAAGGTCAAGGCCAGAGGTTCCATCCCAGTTCTGGACCCTTGCCCTCAAGCAGGAAAACTTCTCCCAGCCAGACAGGGTTTCCAGGTCAGCACTGTTCCAACTCACCCTTGACTCTAGCCACAGACTATTTCTATTGACAGTGATCTCTGACGCTGGATCTGGACCGCAGTGGCACTGAATCACCCGATGCTGACCACAGACTGACCCCTGACCTTGACCGCATATTGACTCCCAATGCTGAACACAGACTAATTTCAACCTCGGTCACTAGCTTACTCTGACCTCAGGTTGACACCTCTCCACCCCCACCCCTAAGCACAGGCTGACCACAGACCAAACCCAGCCTACCTGATATTCATTGGGCCAGAAGGTGCTGACAGCCAGCTCAGCCTGGTGCCACTGACGGCCATGCGACCCAGTCATGTTCCAGACGGCACTGCCCAGGGGACCCCCATTGACACGCACGTAGACACCCAAGGTGCCCGGGCTGTGCCCATCCCGGCTATACAGGAAGTAGCTGAACTGCATGCAGTGGGTATCATTCTCGCTCAGGCTCTGGAAGATGACATGGGCCCTCTGGCCTGGAGCATGCTGGGAAGCATTGACCATCAAGTAGGAGCCTGGAAAGAGAGGAGGAAGAGGCAGGAGCTGAGGAGGCTTGGGGAGGACCAAGGTCAGGTAGGCAGAGGAATGGGGCAGAAACAAAGGACTCCAGGCATTTGGACCCACTGGGTGTCAAGGGTTCTGAGTTCTGGTCCCAGCTATGACTCACTAGGTTGAGTCCCTTCACCTCCCTGCATCTGTTTCCCAGAGGAGAGAATTGGAGAGGCAAAAAACACACACAAGTGATTCTCTCAAAACCTTTTATGGCCCCTCACCACCTACAATCACAGTCCAAGCTCATGCTGACCCACGACTTTCCCCATGTTCTGAGCTGCCCTGGGAGGCAGGGACTAACTAGGTCATTCATCTTGGAGTCAAGAGTCTGGCACATGACAGGCCCTCGAAAGCTCCCTTTTCTGAAGCCCTCCCTCCCTGCTCCTCTACAGGCTTCTCTCCTGGCCTTTGGATCATTAATAAAGTGTAGGTCTGTCTCGCCAGCAGTCTGTGATGCCTCGGGGGCTCCACTGGGTCCCCAGCACAGGTCTGAACCCAAGCTGAATGAGCGTGTAGAACAGAGACCAAATGAAAGGACTCTAACTTCCCTTCCAGCCCCCACCCTAGGTCTAAATGCCTGGGATACAATTCTCTTAATTTCCAACATGGAGAAAGGCAGCACTCTCCTTCCCCAGATCCAGATCCGGGCTGGGCACGGGCAGGGGAGTAGGAGGGGGGTTGGCAGGGTGAGAGTGGGCTGGACTCCTCAGGACCTGGCTGGAGGATTATGGCTTCCCTTTTGTGGGGAGAAGGCCCCAGCAGCTGCCAAGAGGGTACCCACAGCCACCCAGCGCTGCCTCCTCCCAGGCTTGGCTACCAGCCAACACAAGCTCATTCAGATCCCAAACCAGCAGGCTCCCTGCTCTGGGAGGGCTCCCCAGGGACTCCACTGGAAGGGATCTCATTCATCTCTGTGAGCCAGAGGCCTGTGAAGGCGGCTCCTGGATCAGTCCTGGCAGGGTAGTAAACAGAACCCCCGAGTCTCCATCCCCACCCAGAAAGGGGCACATCCCCCAACAGTGTCTCCGGTCCCACTCCTCTATCCTCCTCTCTCCTCTCCCTGTGAGCAGCTACGTGTGTCTCTCCCCCTTTCAGTCTGACACTTTGTTCTTGCCTCTTCCTCCGGCTTCCTCTGCCCCTCTGCCCCTCTCTCCTCTCTTTTTTCCTACTTTGTCCTCACTCTGCATCCCTCTCCTTCTCTTTCATTTTCTCCCTTCATTGCAGTGGCTCTACCTTCTCCTCTCTGTTGCTGAATCTCCCTCGTTCCTTCTCCCTCCATCCCCAACTCCCTTCCCTAGAATGTGAGCACCAAGAGAGCAGAGACTGTGGCCCTCTTGCGAACCACTGCAGCCCTAGGATCCAGCACAAGGCCCACACTAAATACTAAATTTCTTGCTCCCTATGAGAGAGAGAGGCAGAGCCCACACAGGGTCCCTGCCATGGTGGGCACCTTACAGATCACAGTCACACAGGTCAGACTCTGATACCTACTAACACAGAGGTCAAACAAGGAGCTGAAGGCTGTTTATGTAAAGGCAGAGAGGAATGCCCCAGGGGAGGGCACAGTGTGAGCAAAGGCACAGAAGGGGGAGGCAGGGAGGCCTCCAGGAGGCAAGGTGAGTGGTAGGAGATAAGCCTAAAGGCTGCCTGTGTCAGGCTGTGCAGGGGCCCTCTGGCGGCTTCAAGTCCTGGCCTCACCACTGAGAACTTCTGCTGACCCTCCCCAAACCTTTGACAGCAGGTGCAATTGCAGCCATGCTGTGAGCTGAGTAGCAAAGGGCCTGGCCCACTACTATGACAGGGTGAAGGGGAGGAGGTCCTGAAGCTGTCTATTCTGGGGTTCCCTCAGCAAGCCTATTTGTTCTCACACTATGCTATGTCTTCCAACCCAAGCTAATAAAGTTGATAATTTGGCCTCCATCTGTCTCATCCTTTTCTGAATGCCCCGTTGATTCTGCACCCAGTGAAGGGAGTGCTGGTACTTGGGCCCCCTCAAATACCTCCAACGATAGCAACTAAACATTAATTGAATGCTTACATGCCACTCCCATGTTATGCACCTTGTAGACATTATCTAATAACCCTATGAAATGGATTCCTATGCTCTCCACTTTACAGTTAAGTTAATGGAAGCTCAGAGAAGTTAAGTGATTTGCCCAAAGTCACACAGCTGATGAAGCCAGGATTTGAAGCCCAGTCTTCATGGTTCCAGAACCAATACACTAGGGGCCATTATCAGAGTAGGAGGCCGGTAATACAGTCCATGTAATTAGACTCCTGACTCCCATTCCAGTGCTCATGATACCATAAGTGCCTCATCCTGAAACAGGGCAGAGCAAGGTAGAAACTGGGAAGGATCCAGGACTTCCAAGAAGAAAGGGACAGAGGAAGGAAGGTTTTATACACATCCAGCCCCCAGTGTTACTGCTCTGTCAGCATCTTCAAGTCCTGGGAGACAAGGATGCAGAGGCTCTCAGGGAGAAGAGAGCCTCCCTGAAGGTGGAGGACTTAGGAAGACCTGATGGGAGTAGGGTGGACCCCGAGCTAAGGATAATGGGAAGTGGGTTTTAACTTACAGCTATAAGTGTCTTTGATTGCTTGAACCCGCACCCATTTTACAGGTAAAACTACCTGATATACACAATTGGACAGTGTCCACAGAGCCCCACATTGACAGTATCATGTATGTCATTACAGATGCAAAGGCAGATGAGACCCAGACAGGTTAAGAAATGTGCCCAAGGTCACACAACAGGTGGCTAGAACTGGAAGGAGAGAAAGAGGAATGGTGGTGGGGAGTAGGCTCACCGTGGGGCAGGTCCGCCGGAGACTGGGTGCCAGGGTGGACGTGCACTTGCTCCCACTGGAAGTCGTCATACTGGGCCTGGCTGTACTCACAGGGCACTGCTGGGTCACTCACCTCCTCGAAGGTGCAGCCGGCTGTGAGGGCAGGGCCTGGTTAGCCCCAGCTAGGGCAGGGCCGCTGGCCAGGAGGACTCCTGGGGCTCCCCTCCAGGCGCCCCCGCTGCTCTCTCCCACCCAAGCCCACCCCCCTTCCCTCCCTCTCCTAGGCCTCTCCCCACTGCTCCCTCCCTCCAACAAAACTCTCCCTCCTCCAACCCTTCCCCTCTTTTTACTGTCTCCACCCAACACCAAGACCTCCCCACCCTGCCCACCCTCCAGGACTTGCCAGGACCCCACACTGCTCAACCACCCATCAAAGACCCTCCCCCAGGAAAACTACTTAACATTATCACTCCATCATTTGAACCTCAAAACTCGTGAGATCAGGTCTAGAATAAACCCCATTTTACAGATGAGGAAACTAAGGCCTTAAGGGCACACAGCTCAGGACTGGCAGGCTCGTGAATGCACGAAGCCAGCCCTTATGGTCTCTCCTTCACAATAACAACAATGGCCACTGACTATTTCAGGCTTACCACAAGCCCTGCATGGTGCTAGCTACCCGCTCTCGGCGTGGCATCTCATTCAGGCCTCATCTCCCAAGGCAGGAGCCCCAATGATTCCTGCCCGACAGGTGAGCTTCGGGGATTCACTCATCACCCAGTCACCCAAGTCAGGTCCCTGCCTGTGGGCATGGGACAGGCAAAAGCACAGTCCTGCATGGACGGGCCGCACGTACGACTAGAGAAGCAGCGTCCCATGATTTGGACCCAATATTTACACTAGAAAGGAGAAGAGGAGGGAGGGAAGAAGGCAGGGTAAAAACAGATGTGAGTCCTTTGCCTGGTAACGAGGTCCATGTTTCTCAGTAGCTCATCAGAGCCCTGAGACCGCCACTGGTGGGGGGAAGAAACCGCAAACTGGTTCCTACACCCACTCCCAAACCTCGGTGCTGGTGGCCCCGTCATGGGCAGTCCAAGGCATCGGGGACCCGAGAAAAGGCCTGGCCAAGTGATAAGGAAGCAAGGAAGGATAAGCACATCAGGCCAGGCCCGGTGCGGGGTACCTGCCAGCCACCCCTTCTGACAGATGATGTGACGGAGGCCCCAGGGGATGAAGGGCTCCGTGCAGAGTATCACATGGTGGGTACGTGAGCGGGCTTTGGCATTAGACAGACTTGGGATTGAATCTTGACTCTGCAACTTGCCAACCCTTGTGACCGCAGGCAAGTCACTTCTCCTGTTCCGAGCCTCAGTTCCCACCTCTGCACGTGGGGTTGTCGGGGATGCAACGCGGGGGTCCACCTCTCACCAGGCCTCGCGCGTGCAAGTTCTCAGGAAATGGTCCTTCACAGGCGCCCCTAGAGCCCACCCGAGCCACAGGATGGGACTCAAACCTGCATCAGCCAGATACCAGAGCCCGTGTTTCCTTCACCAGGAGGAGCACAACCAAGCTCCTTCCCAGGCTCAAGAAGAGAAAGGAAAAGAAATAAAGAAGGAAAAGAAACTGGGGGCTGAGGGCCACGTGCCAGGCAGGCACCTGCACTGCGGCAGGGAATCCACTTTGGGGGGCTCGCCACGGTCGGGGGTCCTCCGTTCCTCTTCCTGCACCCCACTGGAGTGTAAAACAATGAGATGTGGGCATGAGGCTGGCACCGAGTGGATGCAATGAAATAACAGAAGCCTCTCTCCAGAGCTGGAGCAGGACCTTGGCTGCGCTCTTTGCCTCTTTGTGTGAAAATCCCAAGTCAGCAGCATGCCCTGTGGCCTGTGGGAGGGAAGTTTTAACCCAACCTGTGTTGGGAAGGCCTCAACTCTCCCTCTAGAAAATGACCCACAGTACAGCACAGAGGGAGGCCGTGCCCAGCAGGGATGGTCAGGGAAGGTCAGGGAGGGCTTCCTGAAGGAGGGGACAGCTGACTTCATTCAGCCTGAGCTGAGTCTGCAGTCTGCTCCCGAGGTTCTTGGCCAACGCCTCCCTAAGGCAGAGGGATTGCCAGAAAGGGAAGCGGAGGATCTAGAGCCTAGATGGGGCTCAGGCCCTTCCTATTCCTTTACAAGGCAGGTTCAAGTACAAGGCAGCTGCCCAAGGATGTCTCATCCATGGCCCTGGGGCAAGCCTGGGAGTGCTTTGGCTTCCCCCTGTCCATCCTCAGCCAGGCCACGTGAGCTATCAGGACTCCCAGACTGACTGACCTAGTCGGATGGACCCTCAAGACCATGTGACCTCAGCCAAAGTAACTCCCAGACTGCCCCAGGTCAGTGGCCCCCAGACAGACTGACCTCAGCCAGAGTAGCCCCCAGCTAATTATCCCTGGCCATAGCGGTCCCAACTTCATCCAGACCATCTGACTTCAACCAGAAGACCACCCAATTGCCTGACTGACCCCCAGACCAGCTAACCCTGGCCAGAGTGTCCCCTGACACTCCCTGACTCCCACAACTGATCTCAGCCAAGGTAACCTCCCTGGCTGAACTTCCCCCTCCATAGGCAGAATGACTCCCTCTCCCTGGTCCATGTCCATCCTCAGCCCTGTGCCTCTGGGCCAAGCCCAATTCCAACCACAACCCTTAGGGGATAACATCTCTGGGTCCAGACTCCTCAGTGAGAGCCCCATCCCCAGTCCTCCCCAGCTCAACTCTGGGGTGGGAAAAGTCAGGCCTCCTAGGTCCTGAGGAAAACCCTATCCCCTCCAGTCTGGATGGCTCATGAGCCACAGCCCCAAAGCCAAGCCCCAGCTCCTTCTAGAGACCCAACTCCTGCTGGAGATCACCGACCTGGTTGGGGGGAATTAGATCAGACTTTGGATCCAGAGCAAGAATGGTAGCAGGGAATCCCTCTTGACTCCATCAACACAGACATGGGCCACAGACATGTACACACACACACATCAACACCACCATGAGACTGTTGCCACTTACAATCATGTCCACCTATGCCCATGAAACTCCATAGTAATTCATAAGGCAGGTACTATTATTATTCCCGTTTTACAAATGGAAGCCGAGACACAGAGAGATGAGGTGGCTTGCCCAAGGCCGCGCTCTAAGTCCCAGAAGCTGGGATTTAAGTCACCTTTCTTTATTCAAGGAGATTAGGTCCAGACAAAATAAGGCCCTGGTATTCCGCTGGCCACATGTGTTAATTCAGTTCCATTCATAGGAAATTCATCCACTGAAAGTACGAAGCAGGTCCCAGGCTGACACTATTAGAGGGACAAGGATGATTAAGATTCTGCCCTGCCCTCAGGGACCTCCCAGTCTGAGTGGGGGTGACGGAATACGACAAAGCAGAGAAGGGTCAAGACCACAAGGAGGGGTCCGGGAGAAAGACTTTCTGGAGGTGGGTGCATCTGAACAGGGCCTGGAAGGATGGTTATCATTCTGGCCAGAAGAGATGGGCGGAAAGGTATCTGAGACAAAGGGCCGGGCAGAAGCAAAGGAGGGGAGGAAATCAACACACAGTCCAGAGCATAGAGAGGAGCGCAGACTGACCCAAGCAATGGGAGAGAAGGCTGGAGAAAGGAAGGCCGAGGCCAGACCAGGGAGGGAGGGCCTTATGTGTCTAGGTGAGTTTGGCCTCATTTAGAACTGGGAAGCCAGAGTAGGTGTTTGAGCAGGCTTCAGGTGAGACAGGGATACATCCTCTATGCCAGGAGGAGGGCAGGTGGGTTCTCCAAAGGGCAGCACAGGATCAGGAGGGAGTTCGGTGGGACAAGCCCCTATGGGGTCCACAGTCAGATGTCAGGAACTGCTGAGGAAAGGAGCCTCAGGTCCCCATCCTAGATGCAAACAGCACACACTCTAGTCACACCCAGAGAGATGCACAACACGCGCACACACGTGGCCCCACACTCCCTTCCCCCAGCCTAGTCCAAGCCTCGGGGACACGGTCTCAGCCAGGCTGGGGCCAGGGAGAAAACCAGACCCCGCCATGGGTACCCCATCTCTGCCCTGGCCTCGCAGAGAGGGTGGGCTGAATCAACCCAGGACCCCCACCAGTTCCCCCAGCCTCAGCTCAAACTGGCCCAGCTACATTCCTCAGCTAATCTCCCCAATCTGGCAGGCGGTTGCCTCAGCAACCGTCAGCCACAATTTGGGAAGGCAGGAGGATGGCTTATCCACATCCGGCTGGGCTCTGGATGGGGCGATGTAAGGGGCAAAGCAACCTCAGCAGGAAGAGTGATTGTGGGAAGAGGGTCTCCCCAGCACGAGGGCTTCCACATCTCCATGTGCGTGTGTTTCCATATGTTGACGTGTGTGTGTGTGCGCGTGTACATGGTTGTGAGAGTGATAGCCTGGTACCGACTCGCGAGCACTCAGCTGGGAGGCAGGAGACCTGGATCTAATTCCCGCTGAGCCTCTAACTCCCTGTGTGACCTGCAGCAGGCGACTGGCCCTCTCTGAATCTCTGCTTCTTCACCTATGAAATGAGAATGGGGACCCAGGTGACCTCTACGGCCACTTCCACCACCTCTA
The DNA here is from genome assembly GCF_054177405.1 of Leptonychotes weddellii. Taxonomy (NCBI): domain Eukaryota; kingdom Metazoa; phylum Chordata; class Mammalia; order Carnivora; family Phocidae; genus Leptonychotes; species Leptonychotes weddellii. The sequence continues at coordinate 20,494,392 of NC_138372.1, read as the reverse complement.
GAATTCTGGTTCCATTTGTGTGAGCATGCCTGTGAGCAAGAAGAATGTGAGGGCAGAGAGAGACTATGGGGCAGAGGTATATGTGAGGGTGAGCATGGGTCTCCGAGTGTGGGTCCCCCAGGCAGTGTGCTATGAAGTTGGGGGTGTGCAGGTGTAGATTCCTGTGCAGAGGTATATGGGCATACTCAGTGATAAGCATGTGCCTACAGGGGAGGTGAGTATATGCGGTGGGGTAGCAGGGAGTTGTGTGTGTGTGTGTGTGTGTGTGTGTGTCCCTGTGTGAGCACCAGACTCCTCCCCACCACACAGGGAATGATGCTCTGTGCCAAGTCTGGCTACCAGCCACCACCAGTATTTTCGGAAGGACCCTAGGTAAACAGAGTTTGTTTGCAATGAGATCTTTGTTCTCTTTGGTTTGTTAGTAGAGCATCCAGTTCCCAAGGGTGGCCCCAGGAGAAACAAAACTTCTCCTGCCAGACTGCAAGTCTGGGGGCTGGGATCATACCCAATCACAGGCACAGACCCAACCCTGGCCCAGGGAAACCAAATGCAACCCCAGGGACAGCCCTGGTCTAGTTCGTCATCTGAAGCCACATCCCTATGCCAGGTAGCCCAGCCCAACCCTGGAACCAACACTGGCCTCACCACTGGACATTCTTGCCCAACCCAGCCCTATCCTGTGTTCTCCACCCCAACTACAGCTCCATGTCAGGTCCATCTAACCCCACCTTCTCCATTCCTGGGGTCAGAGACTGACCTCCAAACCCCATCCCCAAGCCCTGTGCATAGCAGGTGGCCAACAGTGGCTAGACTTTTCGGCCCCATGATCCCAACTAGTCTGACCCCAACCAACCCCACCCAGGCTCAAGCACCATGACTCCAACCCAGAGACCTGGCCCAACCCACTTCACTGCTTTACTTGCCCAGATCCATACATCCAGACCTCAGCCCAGGTTCCCTAGAGCTGCTCTCCAGAGCCCTGCATAACCAATGAGTAATTACTTAAGGGCAGGGATGACCTCCTTCTAATCACCCAGGATTCAGCATGGCTGCAGCCAGGAAGATCACCCAAGACAGGACCACAGAGAGAAAAAGCTGAGCTGGTACCCCCTCCAGGAGCCAACACAGGGAGCAGCGATGCCAACATCCTTCCACCTCCACTGAGGATAGAAGGAAGCCAACTACAGCAGGGAACACTTAGGCCAGACCCACTCCCCATCTCCCTGATCACTATGCACCGCAAATCCCAAGGTTCATGGTAGGGCCGCCATGTTGGTGGTAGAAGGGGAAGGCACAGGGCGGAGCCCGGCTCCTGACAGAGGCAAAGGGCTGAATGGGGAGCTGCGCTGTGCAGAGGTACAGTGGGCGAAGAGTACACAGACCCCTGCAGTATGATATCAAAACACAGTGCAGCTGAGCAGAGAGGCAGAGGGCCATGCACAAACCCACACGGTGCGAAAATCTGCCCTTTGTTGCCTTCCATGGAGACACAGGGCTGTGGGGCGCCACGGTGTGGTGTGCGGGGCGGGGGGGGGGGGGCACAGTGTAGCAGCTCCGCACGGTACAGAGGCGGAATGCAGTCATACACCGGAGGGGAGCAGAGCACACGGCGTGCACAGACCCTGGTACCGGCCCCCCGTGCGGCATGGCGGAACCAGCGCAGAGGTGCCGCATCCGTCGTGGGCCTGACCCAGGGCTGCACAGAGGCACAGCGCGCCAGGGCCGCGCGTCCAGAGGCACACTGGGCAGGCGCTCGGTGCTCCGTGAGAGGTGCACGGAAGAAGGCCAGGGCGCCAAGTTCGAGCCCTACTGGTTCTTCTCGCTCTCCAGACACTAGCACGGGGCCGGGTACATAGCTGCTGCTCGGTGACTTCTCACGGCCAGCATGTGTCTGGCGCAGGTGCGCACAACAGTGCAGAGACACAGGGGTGAGAAGAGTGTGGTGTGGCGCGGAAGGAACCGCTGGGTGGGGAAGCCTAGTCCAGAATACAAGCTCAATATAGTCCCCAGCAGCGGAGTAGGTGTAGACTCCAGGGTAGGGGTAGAAAGCAGCACAGAAATGGAGCGCGGTGAAGATGCTGTGCGGAACCGTGAATTCGATGCAAGGGCTCTGGGGTCCTAAAATCCTGCAGAGTGCACACAACCCAACCGTGAGCACGTGCAGTGCAAGGCGGTAACCCTGTGCGGTCCATGCACAGATGCGCAGATGCAATGCTGGGTACGGTGCAGACGTGCTACCCGCAAAAACCCAAGCCAGTCCCAGAGCCTGACAAAGTGGCTCCAAGCTGCAGTGTGAGTACAGACTCCCCGAGCAGTGTGCAATGTGGGGCAGAGGTGCATGCAGGGCGGCCGCTCGAGGCAAAGATGTTGCTCAACTGCGGCTGCCAACAGAAACCTGGGGGAAAGGGCACTAGCAGACTCCCCAGCGGGAATCCCAAGAAAGGCTGAGACGCCGTAAGGGGCAGCGTGGCGGTGGCCATGGTGCCGTGCCGTGTGAAGGGCTTGGCCAGAGGGCACCTATCCAGCGCCGTGCAGTAAAGCACTGGGACCGAAGCGCGCATGAGGCAAAGGCGTGCTGTGTGGGTAGAGTGCAAAGGTGGAACGCAGAGCAGCTGTGCCCAGAGACTCAGGAAAGGCCACATGCCCAACACGGTCAGATCCCCACTGCAATCGTGCAATGCAGAGACGCCACGTGATGCAGAGATGCAGTGTGGCCGTCGCATGCCATCTGTTGGCACAGCACAGTGGTAGGATGCTAGGAGCTAGCCCCAAATCCCTGGAGAGTCCACAAGCCCCATGCAAGACACCCTGCCCAGTGAGGTGGTGCAGCGCAGAACAGAAATGCTCTACGGGGCAAACACGCAGTGTGGCCATAGAGAACCAAGTGTGGGCTCCAGGCAGTGGGCCGGTGTGAGGGGCTCTACCCAGAAACCCGGGAGAGTCCACCTTCCCGATGCAGCGGTGACATCTGGTAGAATGATCCAGCACAGACGAGAGCAGCAAAGACACAAATGGCAGGACACGTGCGGGATGGCTTTGCAGGACAAGGGGTTGAGGCAGAGGTGGAGAGCACAGACCCCCAGGAGGCTCTGCACCGCCAACGCAAGGCAGAATCCCGGCACGGTCATGCAGAGCCGGGCTAAGATTCGGTGTAGTGCCAGGACGCAATGCAGGGGCCCAGTCCTGAGGGGCTGAGCCCAGGAACCCCGGAGAGCGTACGCCCGCAGCGGGCCAGCGCCATGATGCAGTGCAGTTCGGAGTATAAGGCAAAGACACAGCACACAGCCGATGCCCCGCAGGGAGGTCGCATGTGCTATGATGCACTGGGCAGCGGGGACGCCCGGACTCCTAGAAAACTCTGTGACTCCAGCGCTGGCGGTCTGGGCTGGCTAACCCACGGGTTGGGGGCTGAGGCCTCGTCTGCCCTGTGGACTTCCCTCCACCCCGTCCCCCAAACCCCAACATCTTCAACCCCAGTGACTCTCCAAGGGCACAGGATGAAGCCATTGCTGTCCATGGGACGGGCAGCCCGAACTGAGCACATTGTGCAGGTATTTCTATCTGAGCAGGGCCCCAGTGTGCTGGCTGGCAGACAATGAATTCTGATTCTGCTGAAAAGCTTTTGGGCAATCAAAGCACATCCTCTGGCCCCCAGCCCAGGGCAGGGCGGTGCGGGGTAGGACAGGGCAGAGACGGAGAGGGAGACCTACTGGACTAGAACCTGGTACAGGGTGAGCAGGAAGTGGGATGAAGAACAGCGAGGATGTGAGAGGCGAGCCAGATCCAACCAACCTGGCTGGTCACTGCTGCCCTCCCCTCCACCACCCCCTCCAGGGCCTGGACGTCATCAGAAGCCAAAAACAAACTTTTCTGAGCACGCAGGATGCCCGCACACATACACACACAGGCTTAACAATTGTTAGCACTTACACAGTGCTTACTAGGTGGCAGGCCCTGTACTAACAACATACCTACGTGTATAAAATACATCCTCAGGGCAACTCCATGCAGCGCGTTCTATAATTACACCGATGTCACAGATGAGAACACTGAAGACCCAGAAAGGCCGAGTAACTTGCCCAGGTGTTACACAGCTGGTGGTGGCGGAGCTGGGATTAGAACCCACAGCCCGTGCTCTTAACCATACTGAAAGTAAAACACATATTTACATACATGTGCAACCATAAGGGTGCACATGTTCACACATGTAAACACACATATATAAGCATTCTGAGCAAAGTATCCCCCACTCTCTCAGCTGAGACCCATCTATCCTTGTCGTCCACATAGCTTTCCGACACCTCCCAGTTGTCACCTCTTTTTTTTTTTTTTTTTTTTGGAGAGAGAAAGAGTGCACGCGTGCGACCGGGGGAAGGGAGGGGAGAAGCAGAGGGAGAGGGTGAGAGAATCTTAAGCAGGCTCCACACCCAGTGCGGAGGCCCACGCGGGGCTTGATCTCACGATCCTTAGATCCTGACCTGAGCCGAAATCAAGAGTTGGACGCTTAACCGACTGAGCCACCCAGGTGCCCTCAGTTGTCACCCCTTATCCCCAACTGCCCCATGCCCCCCGGTTCTCTCCATCCTCCATCTGCCCCCCAACCCTCAGCTGTCCCCCCAACACCACCTGTCCCCTCGGCCCCAGCTGTCCCCAGCCTCCAGATATATCTTCATCCCTCGTTGTCTCCCATCCCCAGTTGTCCCCCATCCCTCAGCTGTTATTCTGCCCCCAACTGTGATCTTGGTCATCAAATATCCCCAACCACACCCTTTCCCAATTCCTCCATCCCAATCCTTCCACCCAGCTTCTATACTCTACTCCAAAACCTCAGGGACCGTTCCAAGTCCCTGTTCTCCACATCCCTTCTGATCCACCACTAGGTCCTGGGATCTGCACCCTGGGAATCTGCCCAAGACTTCCTGAGTCAGCCAGCAACAGCCTCTTCTGAGATGTCCACCTCAGGAGTCCTCCCCCAGCCATTCTGCAGGCAATGGCCGCCCTGCCCGGAGCAAGCCCAGAGGGCATACTGGCCCCCATCCGTGACGGCCCTCCAGAGCCCAGCTCCACCCTCCACCCGCTCCAAGCCTTCCCTGTGTACCCAGGGGTTCACATCAATGCAAACACTGAGTGGGCACCAACGATATACAAAGCCCTGGGGACAAGAAATGACAAAGACCCAGCCCAGCCTTCAGGGGGCTTCCAGCCCGGTGGGCAAAGAAGATGGAAAACTACTCAGCACACTGTCCTGTCCTACGTGCCTTATAGGAGAAATCGGAAAAGTCGTGCAGGGGTGTGAGGAAGTAGGGAGCATCCCTGGGGGAGTGACAGAGCTGGACTCAGGCTGGGCCAGTCAGCAGGCCCCCACGAGGTGAGAAGGGCGGGAGAGGCATTCTGGGCAGAAGGCACAGCATGTGCAAGGGCAGAGGGGTGTGAAAGGGCCTGGCAGGTTCTGGGATGAGGACTGGCCTGGTGATCCTGGATCATAAGGTGGACAAGAACGAGTGTGGTCAGGGGAGGAGAGGCATAAACATGAAGCTGTTCCAGAAAGCGGGGGGTGCATCATATAGGGTTTGGGTTTTGTCCCCTGGGTGCTGGAGAGCCTTGGGCTTAGGGCAAGGGAGTGGCAGCATCCCAGGTCTGCCTTCAAGAGGCCATTCAGGTCACAGGTGCTGGAAGCGCTGGAGAGCTGACAGCAGAATGGAGACCAAGGAGGGCTACTGCAATAGTCCAGGCAAGAAATGATGGGCTGGGAGGAAGGGGACGTGGATTCGACAAAACCTTCTTCAATGGCTGCAGAGTGATGGTTCAATCAGCCCACGTCCACCCCCTGAGGTATGCAGGCCTCACACCTCCAGGACAGCCCTGTCCATAGGACTTTCTGCCCTGATACAAATATCCGCTACCTGCACTGACCAATACAATAGCCACTAGCAACATGAGATTCTTGAGGACTTGAGATGTGGCAAGTGTGACTGTGGGATTGGTTTGTATTTTCATGAATTTTAACCAATTTAAATTTCATAACCACATGTGAATAAGTGGCCACCATATTGGAAACTGCAGGTAGAAAACATTTCCATCGTTGTGAGAAGTTCTATTTGCAGGAAGTTCAATTGAGAGTCAGCTCTAGAATGAGAAGAACCATTCTAGAGAAGCAGAACCAGTGGGGCCTTCTCCAGAGGCTCCTGGCCTTGGGGTCTGAAGGGAGATCAGGAGGCAACCCTCAGGGCAGGGGGTGTCAGAAGCTGAGTGGCAGAGGCCCTGGTACATAGCTATACACAGTCACCGGGACACTCCCTACCCAACACATGTGCATCCCTTTCCTGGAGACAGAAATCCTGATCACAGGGCACCCCACACCCAGACTCACGCACACCTGGATACTCTAATGCATGGGTACCCTGTTGCCGGACACAGATCCCCCCACACTCCGATATCCAGACACTTGGGAACCCCACACCCAGACACCCAAGTACTCAGATAGCCCCACATGTGGACACAACACAGAGACACTCCCATACTTGAACACCCATTAATCTGAGGACTGCCAGAACACCTGGATACACCCACCTCCGGATCCAGAGACACAGGGCCATCCTTAGGTTGGCACATCCTGATCCTCCCATAGCCTTGTCCTGGGACACCCACACCTAGATACTGAGATGCCACCCACCCAAACAGGTCTACACCCAAACTCCAGGTATTTGACACTTAGATACCAAGACACCCTAGCAGCAGGCTCCCCAGGGATCCAAACAGCTGGTCACCTCCCTATTCCAAATTCAGATCCTGCCATGCAGGGTAACCAGATGGGTAGACACCCTGACAAGCCACTTATATGTCCTGTGCCCCAGGCTACAATCACACACACACACACACACACACACACGCACGCACACCCCTCACCCCATTCTGACTGCCCAGATGCCAGGATCACACCTGCACGCACCTCAGCCAACCTTCCATAACCCCACCTGCAGGGGTCACTACAGGGAGAAGCCCTCCTCCCCTCCCTGGAGCTCACAAACAGTCAGCACACAGGTTGTGATCCCACCTGCCCACTCCAAGATCTGGGGCAGAGAACCAAAGGAGTCTCCCCCTCCTGATGCAAGGCGTGCCCTCCCTCCTCCCAGGACACTCAGCTCAAACTGACGGTTGGGACTCGATGCTTCTCACCACCTGCTGAGGCCTCCGGCACAAAGGCTGAGCCTGGGGGCAGGACAAGCCCCGCCAGCTGCTGGGGTGGGGGGGAGGGGACAGGGTTGGAGACAGAGCTGGAAGCTGTGGGGGAGGGGATGACAGGCAAGAGCCCGCTCCCTTCAGTCTCCACCAGGGACTCAACCTCCCCAACTCACAGCTCCCAGATGACTCTGTACGTGGCCTTTTCACACACAACACCCCACTCCCCCGGCAGAATTTTCCAGATTCCTGGAGGGAAAACCGAATTCTTTAATCCCTACTTTCAATGGAGTCAGTGCGCCCCCATCTGGCTTCTCCAGCTCAGAACTTGACCCACTGGACCTCATTCATTCTTTCTTGCCACATTTATTCAGCAACGGTGGGCCAGGACTTGTACCTGACACTAAGGATTCAGAAGTGACCTAAATACCCAGTCTCTGTCCTCATAGAGCTCATGGTCTGTAAGGGAGAAAGGACCAGTAAACTGTAATTACAATAATTACAATGCTATGAAAAAATCCAATCAACTCCCACTCTCCCTTCCGGAGCTAGAACAGGGCAGTAACCAAGGAAGGCTTCAGGGAGAAGGTGATGCCTAAGCTGATATCTGAAGGAAGAACAGGAGTTCACCAGGAGAAAACGTGGAATTAGAGAGTTCTGGGGAGAAAGCACAGCTTGGAGGACAGAAGGGGGCTGAGGGAGGAAGGGGGGCACAAGGCACCCCTAGCAACTCTAGCTAAGCCAGCCGGGCATGAAAAGGCACCCCACAAGTCTAGCTTAGCAGATGGAAGGATGGCAGCATGCCTCAAGCAAGCAGGTGTCTGCCCTGAATTCTCTCTGACACTTGAGTTGGGCAGGGGACCTCCAAGGAGCTCAGCATCCCCCACCCTGGCCACTCTCACCACCTCCTGCTGAGTCTCCTCCCCTGGCCCCAGGGATAAGGGCCAGCTGCTCAGACAAGCCTTTGTTGCCCAACCTGAAACCACTGGGCAGCCTCTCCCTCATTCCTGTTGTCCACAACCCTAGCAACCAAAAGGACAAAATGAGCTAGAACACAGAGGAATACGTTATTGCCAGATTTGCATGACTGCAAGACATCACACACCCACCCTTGGTGGGGCAGGGGACTCAGGAGGCATTCAGGGAGCCGGACTGATTTTACCCGGGTTGAGGGCAAGGATTGATCGTACCCCTTCTCCAAAGCATTTATTTATGAATGAAGCCCCAAAGGTAATAGCTACAAGGGTGCCAGGAACTTTAGAAGTGAAGTGACTTGCCCAAGGTCACAAGGACAGCAAGTGGCAGAGGTAGAATTTGAACCCAGGTCCCCCTGGCTTCAAATCACACTTTCTGGGGCTCTTTGTAACAGTCCTCACAACCATCTTTTGTTCCCCGGCACTCACAGATAGAGCCTTATTTCACAATCTACCAAGTACTATGCACCATTATTATGATGCCCACAAGGCATATGAGGAAACCGAGACCCCAACAATGGAAGTAACTTGCTCAGGGTCTCACTCCATCCCAAACCTCAGTTCTTGACAGTCTCCCCCCTCCCGGCAAGAGGTGAAGCACAGGAGGGTTCTTGGAATCAAGGGCGGGGGGTGGGGGGGGAATAGTAACCCTCCGGTTTAATCTCAGGGTGGGGGAGGGGGGCAAAGTTGCTGGGGGAAGGGTTGAGGGGTAGAGGAAGCCAGGCCCCAGCTCCCAGCCAACTGCAGGAGCGACTGCGGGGGCAAGAGGAGCTCTGCCCCAGAGGCCCGAAGGGGCGGCGGGGCAGCGAACTCGACTCCGGGGAGGCCAGTTCTCGGAGGCCGGTGGCCAGGAGGAGTCTCTCCGGGGCCGAGGTGGCCCGGCACGTGCCTTGGCTCTGATCTCTGCTTGGGGCGTCTCCCCGTTACTCAGCGCCCTGGGTACCAGGCTGGAGCCACCCAAACGGTGGGGATTGAGAGGATGAGGCCGCGGGAGGGGACCGGGCCACCCCTGCCCCAGGGGACGGGTCGGGCACAACTCCGCTGGAGGGGGCCGCAGTCTGGCAGCCCAGGCCCCAGGGAAGGATGGGGGGGGAGGGGAGTCAGACACACGCACACAGCCGACACACGGTCCAGAGCACACACGGACACACAGACACAAGCTCCGGGTACGCACATTCAGATACGCGAACACACACACATACACAGCACGATCACACAGCAGACAGAAACACGGAGACACACGTACACACTCACACACACCGCGGTCCCAGCCGGCAGGGAGGCCGCACAAAGTTGCGGAGTCGACCGAGGGAGTGTCCCTGGAGACCCCGGTGTCGGCGGCGCCTCCCGCCCGCCACGGGAGGGGGCGCCGTCCCGCGGCCGAGGGCCAGGCCCTGCCCGCGCCCGGACGTCGCAGCCCCGCCCGGCCACAGCGCCCGCCGCGCCCCCCCGCCCCGGACTCCACCTCCACCGCCCGCCCGGTGCAGCCACGGCCGAGCCCCGCAGGAGGGCCCGCCCGCCGGCCCCGGCGCGCCCCGCGGCCCCCGGCGACGGCCTGCCGCGCTCGGCCCTCCCCGCCACCCGCCCGGGCGCCCCGCGGCCCCGGCGCCGCCTCGGAGCAGCCGGCCGCCAGCGCCGCGCAGAACTTGCGAAACAAACAGCCCGACATGTCGGAGTCGGCGGCCGCGGGGCCCCCTTCCTCCCTCCCGAGCCTCAGGCCCGGCCCGGCCCGACCCGGGAGGGAAGGGGGCGCCGCCGCGACAACTTGTTCCGGGCCCGCGCGCCACACACGCACACACGCGGGGCGCACACACACACACACACACACATCCTGATACCGCCCCCTCGGGCGGCCCCGGGCCCCGGGCACACACTCGGCCACCGCCCAGGCGCGCACCACACTCGCAACAGTCCTGGACACGCAGCCAACACGCACGGACACACTCACACACTCACATCCGCTCCAGACACGCTCCTACACACGCATTCCCGGCACACTTGGCATTCACTCGGACCCACGCAACCCCCGGCGCGCACACCACCAACCCCGGACACTCCTACACGTACACATCGCGCACACAGCGCACGGACACACACGTTCCGGACCCGTTCCCACGCCTTCACACACGTACACGAACCTCACAAGCACACACACCACACACGCGTTCCCCGATCCACACGCGGGCAGAATCCACAGAGCACTGCCGGTCACACGCATAACACAAACACACAGCACATTCGCGGACACACAACAGGCAGCACTCCCTGCCACGATATACAAAATGCAAACAAATGCAACACATTCGCAGACATAACTCCGGCCACACAAGCAAACTCAGATGCACACACACCCAACCTACTTGGCCGCACAAACACTACACACTGGCAGGCGCACAAGACAGTGCACACCCAATGCCTCGATGCACACAACATTCACCCCAACACACTCGTAGACACACAACACACACAGCACCTTTTCATGCACACATAACTCACGGACACACAACACTCGCAAACACACAACATCCTGAGCACCCGATCGCACATCCAACACTCAGACACACTCAGGGAGCAGGCTCCGAGCGCTCGGTCACCTAACACTTAACACTTTCTTGAGAGCTACGCCACCGGCCCCGGGGGCTCCGCGGGGCAAGCTTGGTCGGACCGACGCTCGCTTACCTGCCGGAGTCTCGGTCTCAGGAGCGCAGAGCTGGAAGGTGAGCGCCAGGACCAGAGCCTGGGCGCGGACCATGGTGCGCCGCCGCCTGCCCCGGGGCCCGGCGCAGGGGGTGCCGCCGCCAGAGCCCGAGGCAAGCCCAGCCCGAGGCGAGCCAGAGCCGGAGCGAAGCGGCGCTGCGCGGAGCGGGACTGGCGCCGAGTCCAGAGCGGGAGCCCAAGCAAGCGGGGCGCTGACGTCAGGCCCGGTCGCGGGTTCCGCGGTCTCGCGGCGCCCCCTGCTGGCAGCCACGCGCGCTGCAGCTGGTCCGATCTCCGACTGCCCTGGCGCGCCCCTCCCCCACTCCTGCACACACCTCTAGGGGGTCCCGGGCCGGGCCATGAGGCCCACCGGCCTCTACATTCACCAAGCGCCGACCTTCTCAAGCCAGCACGCTCGCTGCTCACACTTAGCTCTGGCACAGCGCTCTCGGGGACAGAAGACCCAAAGACACCCTGCTTCTCTGTCCTCTGATGCTTGAATCCCCTCCTACCTAGACCCCTCCAAATGCACATTCATGCATACCTCCAAGGACAGAGTGCTCATCACCTAACAAAACCAGATGGTTGGGTCTTTGGAAACGCTGGCTTTTAAAGCTGCTCAAAATATTCCTTTATTATCCTTTTAATATCCATGGGATCTGTAGTGATGTCCCCTCTTTCATTTCTGCTATTAGTAATTTATGTCCTCTCTCCTTTTCTTAGCCTGATGAGAGGCTTACTGATCTTTTCAAAGAATCAGCTTTTGGTGGAGATGATTTTTCTCTTCTGATTTCCTGTTTTCAATTCCACTGATTTCTGCTCTAATTTTTTCTTTCTTCTGTTTCCTTTGGATTTAATTTGCTCTCCTTTTTCTAGTTTCCTAAGGTGGAAGCTTAGCTGATTGATTTTAGATCTTTCTTCCTTTCTAATATATTCATTCAGTGCTATAAATTCCCTCTAAGCACTGCTTTTGCTGCATCCCATAAATTTCTATAAGTTGTGTTTTCATTTTCATTAAGTTTAAAATGTTTTTTTATTTCTCGACATTTCTTCTTTGATCTATGTGTTATTTTTTAAGACTTATTTATTTATTTACTTATTTGAGAGAGAGAGGGTGCACGTGCAGGGGCGAAGGACAGAGGGAGAGGAAGGGAGAGAATCCCAAGCAGACTCCACACTGAGCGCAGAGCCTAATGAAGGGCTTGATCTCACAACCCTAAAATCATGACCTGAACCAAAACCAAGAGTCAGACACTCAACCAACTGAGCCATCCAGGTGCCCCTGATCCATGTGTTATTTAATCTCCAAGGCATCTGGGGTTTTCCAGCTACCTTTCTGTTATTGATTTCTAGTTCAATTCCACCGTGGTCTGAGGGCAAGCATTGTATGAGTTCTGGTCTTTTAAAGCTAAGATGTGTTTTATGGCCCAGAATGTTGTCTATCTTGGTGACTATCCCACATGAGCTTGAGAGGAATGCGTATGCTGCTGTTGTTGGATGGCATAGTCTATGCATGTCTATGATTGATGGTGTTGTTGAGTTCAACTATGTCCCTACTGATTTTCTGCCCGCTGATTCTGTCCATTTCTGACAGAGGATTTCTTGTTGAAATCTCTAACTATGGATAGTGAATTCATCTATTTCTCCTTACAATGCTGGCTTTTAGAAAATTATTCCTTTTCATGCCACGAAGTCTGCCTCCATCACTAATTCTCCTTGGTCCTTGTCTACCTCTGGCTACACAGGTTAAGTATATTTGGGCCTCTACCCAGTACAGGCCTTTATACAATGATGTCAAACTTGCTGTCCATTATTATGCCCAGACACCTTCTATGTGCTTTACCCACATGGACTCATCCTCACCACTATTATTTATTACTCCCATTACACAGTTGAGGAAATTGAGGTACAGAGAGGTGACTTTTCCAAGGTTGTGCATTAGTATGTAGTGGCACCAGGATTTGAATCAAGGCCATCTGGCTTAACTTGAATGGAGGCTGAGATCTGCCTCCCATCTAGAGCAAATTAACAAATCCCAGATAATGATTCGTTTATTCATTTATACAATTCCGATAAGCCAAGGTGGAAATATAAAACAAAAATTCCTACCCTCATAGAGCTTACATTCCAGTGGGAAAACAAGAACAATAAACTGCCATATGAGCAACTTCTCTGGTACATGAGATAGTGATAAACCACTGCTTCTGGTATTTGGGACAGAGATATACCAGAGAAATGGAGGGAGAAAGAGTGAGGGGGAAGAGATTATTGCAGTTTTATTTATTTTTGTTTTGTTTTGTTTTTTTAAAGATTTTGTTTATTTTTGCAAGAGAGAGAGAATGAGCATGAGCAGAGGGAGAAGCAGACTCCCCGCTGAGCAGGGAGCCCAATGTGGGACTCAATCCCAGGACCCTGGGATCATGACCTGAGCCAGAGGCAGACACTTAACCAACTGAGCCACCTAAGCGCCCGATTATTGCAGTTTTAAACAGAGCACCTACCATGTGACATATTCATTATTTTTCTCACCCACCCACCCAGAACATTGACTCCCTAAGGGCAAGGATTTTGTCTTATATCCCAGAACTTGGTGTCTAATGTGTAGTTGATGCTCAAAAAATACCTAATGGATAAATGAATGAATATAGACAGAGATGGTCTTTGCCCTCGCGAGGTTTACACTCTCAGGGAAAAGACCAACAGCAAACATGCAAAATATGTCATCACAATCCAAGACATGCAGTCTAAAGAAAATGGAAGGAATGTTGTGATAAATAATTAGGGGGGATCCTGAGTTAAGGAGATCCGAGAGGGATTTCCTGAGTAAAGGATGTGGTAGTATTTGAGCTGGGACCTGAAGTAAAAGAAGGAACCAGCAAATCCGTGGGGAGGGACACTCTGGCCAGAGGGGACAGCCTGTGCAAAAGCAGGAGTTGGTGCATTTGAGGAACAGCCAGGCCAGGGTGGCTGGAATGGAGTGGGGAGGAAGGGAAGCCAGATTCAGCTGGAGAGGCAGGCAGGATCTGTGGGGCTTGCAGGGCACTATGGGGCTTTGGGTTAAACCCTAAGAGCAGTAAGAAACTATTGGAGCCTTATACAGAAGAGTAAAATCACTTTTTTTTTTTTAAGTCTTCAGATGAGCCAAGTGGAGAACAGACTGTGGAATCAGAGGGACCCAGGGGCAGATGGGTCTAACTCGTAGGCAGGGACACTGGCCAGAGCCTAGGACTTCAAAGTCTGTGTAGGCCCTCCCTGTGCACTGCCCCCACTGCAGGCTGGCTCCTCACCAAGGGTGGCACAAGTGAGGTTGGCCTGGGCCTGGAGGAGGCAGGGTGGAAGGCTTCTGAGCTCTTGGTCCTCTTTCTTGTGAGCCCTGATGGGCAACATGCTGAGCTGGGGAAGTGGCCAAGGAGACAGGCAAGAACCAGAGGCAGAGAATTAGAGCAAGAAGTCAGAAGCCAGAAAAAGGTGATGGGGAAGAAACAGATGCTGGAGAGGGAAAAGACAAGAAGGACCAGCTAGAACAAGAAAGTCAAGGAGAGAAATCCAGTGAATAGAAGAAACAACCAAGGGTGATCCTGTTTGCAGAGGACTCTTGTGAGAGCTTCGTGGCAGGAGTTTACCACTGATTCTATTTTCCTGTATGTGGACACTGAGGCTCAGAAAGTATGCGGCACTTGTCCACTTATCCACAAAACTAGTAAATGGTGGGCCCAGGATTTAAACTTAGACCTGGCCAACTCCACAACCCTCTTGCTCTTCGTGCAGGGTAAGACTACAGGGCAGAGACTGTCATGGAGGGAGAAGGAGAACACGAGCAACAGGTGGACAGATGGACAGAGAACATTCTGCTTCACTTGAAAAAGATCACAGACTTCTAGAAGCCTTGAGTGGCCTGGTCTGACCTGCCCAAATCTAGGGGTAAAGGAGACAGCACCACAGACAGGGCCAGGCCGTGAGGAAATTCAATTACTTTCAACTCATGGAATATTTATGACACCTACCCTGGGCCAGGCCCCATATTGGGTGCTGGTGTCATGGAGAGGTGCCAAACATGACCCACTTTTGCCCAGAAGGGGAAGTGGACACATAAATAAATAAGGGACTGTGTCCTAAAGGCCATAACACCAATTCAGAGAAAACACAAAGGCAGCAAAGGTTGACTCAGCCTAGGGAGTTGGAAGACAACATCAAAGAAATGACATCTGAACCTGGAGTTTCCCAGGTAGGTAAGTCCGGAAGAGCACTTCAGGCAGAAGCAACCTGAATGAAGGCACAAGACATGGATTTGCTCGGAGGGGTGGGTATCAGGTGCTGTTGGATCATGGGCTACACACAGTCTTACAGCAGGAGATTAAAACAGTGTAGGATGCAGAGTGCAGAGGGTAATGAAAACTGGACTTGAACCCCTCAACCAGTAGTTCTCCAACAATGCCCCTGAGAAAACCTGGGTGCTCCTCAAGCTAAGCTGAGGGGTTCTGCCACTGAATTAAAACTATAGCCATCTTTTTCTAACTTGCAAGAAGGTAACTTAATTACATTGAATAGAATTTTCTTTGTTTTACAGTGCTTTTCCTCCATGCACTTTTAGCACGGGGCAGTTGTGCGAGAGAATAATAGAGTTAGTATAGAATCACAGTTTCATTTTGTTTTGTTTTTTTACAGTTTTAAGTTTAACATGTCAATAGTTCATGGTGTTCTACAAAGAACTGTGACTTCTGGATCTAAGTAATGGGGAGTCACAGAAGGACTTTAAGCAAGGAAAAGACAAAATCTGATCTTTCTGTTTTAAAAAAAAATCATTCTGGAGGTGTCTGGCTGGTTTAGTCGGTAGAGCATGCGACTCTTGATCTCAAGGTTATAAGTTCCAGCCCCACATTAGGTGTAGAGCTTACTTAAAAATAAAATATTTTTTAAAAAATCATTCTGGAGGCCTGAGAAAGAAGGAAATCAGAGGGAAAGAGATGGGAGAGGATTTCAGCTAGGAAGAAGGCTGCTGACACAGTTGATGTCCTGGACTGAAAGTGGGGGCTATTGGGATGAACAGGGGAATTAAGTCCAGCCTCCAGGAGGAAGACCTACTAGATGATTCTCCAGGCTTTCCAGCCAGGCTGTCCAGGGAATTCAGAGGAGCCAATCTGGTAGAGAAGGTAATGTCAACAGCCTAATGTCACCTAGAGAGTCTTCAGCAGAAGTAGATCTGTGAAAACAGAAGGCAAGCAAAACTGGGTATTTGTGTGTGTGTGTGTGTGTGTGTGCACATGCACATGGGCACTCACATACAAGTGTGTGTGAATCTTTCCCCCATCATGGGACATCTACTTTTTCTAATAATAAGAACAAGTATAAACATTTTTCAGCACATAGTATGAGCCAGACCCTAGTCTGGATGTTTTACATATGATATTTCCCATTTAATCATCACAATAACCTAATAACATTTATCAAATGCTTTAATGTGCCAAGCATTGTGCTAAATGCTTTAAGTGAATAATAGCTCACTTGATTTTCACAACAGCCTTGAAACAAATACCATTATTTCCTTCATTTTAAGGATAAGGAAATGGAGGCCCAGAGAGGCCAAGTGACCTGTCCAAAATCAAATGGCTGGAAAAATGGCAGAGCCAAGACTCAAAGCCAGTTTTGCCAAAATCCAGCCACCTGCAGCTTTCATCAGAGCACTTTGCTTTCTTCTCCTCAGAGAAAAGGCTTTGAGCTGCCAGTCTTTGGGTCAATAAAATCTAGAGAAAGGAACTCTTAATCTTCAAAGCCCTGACTCAGTGTTTGTCTAAGCCTGTTTCCTGGGCCACCTGCATCAGAATATTCTTGAAAGCTTGTAGGAATTGTAGAGTCCTGGACCTGTCCCCCAAATTCTAATTCAGTTGGCTTGAGATGGGACCTCAGGTGTTTATGCACACTGAAGATTTTGAGTGGGACAGGCTCCAACAGCACCTCTTGCAAGAACCCCCATCTCCACCCGGGCTCCTTCCAGAGCAACTTTCTCCTTCGGACTCCAACAGTGCCCTCTGTCCTATTCTACCAACTAGGGTTTTAGCTATGTTCATGTCTCACCTCCACTAAAAATATGATCTAGTGTCTTTACTGGGCTACATCTTCTTACAAAGCACTTCCATTGTCCTATTAAATCCCTTCTACAAAAAAAATAAAAATAAAAATAAATAAATCCCTTCTACACTGTAAGCATTTTGAGAGGGGGCCCTCCTCCTTGTGATCCCTCCTTTATATCTGAACACACTTAGCATTTTACAGTGTGCTCTTCTGTCCACAACATTATTCTATTGTTTCATCCAATCCTCACCACAATCTTGAAGGAGGTATATTGTCCCCCAACTGTACCCATGAGAAAAGAGCCTGGGAGCTTCAGACACCAGCCCAAGGTGGCCAAGCTAGGAAGCAGCAGGACTAGGAGTTGAACCTAAATCCAAGCCCAGTACTCTTGCCTCCACATCAACTTAAATCTACTCTATGCAGTGGTAGGGAAGTAAACTTTACCTCCCTATGCTGTTACAGGATAGCAGGGAATAAATGAGGTGATGTCTTAAAAGGTCTGGCACAGTGAGCACTCAATAAACGGCGGGGAGAAGAAAAAACTAAGGTCAGGGAAGGGTAAATGACTTCCCCCAAATCAAACACCAAATCGCAGACTGTAGACACAAATCTAGGCCGGTCTCAGACGCTCCTACTCTGAGGCTCCGCGATTCCCTCGCGTACTTCCAACCCCCTCATCTCACGCCCCGCCCCGCGCAGTCTCCCGAAGCGCCACCGCGCGGGCTGCGGAGGAAGGGGACGACCTTTTAAAAAAGAGCAAGGGGCGTGCTCACGCGACGGGGCGGGGCGGGAGGCGCGGCGCAGACGCGCAGACGCAGGCCGATGACGTAGGCGCGCTGTCGGGCTCTGAGCTGTCTGGGGGAAGCATGTGGGGCTGCGGCGCGCTGCTGGGGGCGCGAGCCGGGTCGCGGCTGCGGTGCGAGCTGTTCCTCGCTTGGGACCGCGGCTGGTCTGCCGCCGCCCCCTACTCCGCATCTGCCGAGCCCTCCCGGGTCCGGGCGCTGGTCTATGGGCACCACGGGGACCCAGCCAAGGTCGTCGAGTAAGAGACGGCGCCGAAATGGGGCCAGGGGTTCCTGGAGGGGGTTAAGACGCGCTTTTGGAGAAGGGGGTCTGACAAAGGAGGGAGCGGGTAGAGGAAGAAGGCAGGGAATGATCGGACCCAAACTGAGCCCAGGGCGCATTGAGTAGCTCAGAAAGTCGGTCCTTCCAGGTAGTTGAAGGCCGGAGAGGCACAATTAATGACGGTAATAGTGGCTAACTTTTTTTTTTTTTTTTTTTTGAGGTACAGTTGACATGCAGTATTATATTAGATTTAGGTGTACAACATGATGACTCGATATTTGTATATATTGCGAAATGATTGCCACAGTAAGTCCAGTTAGTATCTGTCACCATACATAGATACAGAATTTTTTTTCTCTTGATGAGAACTTTCGAGATCTACTCTCTTAGCAACTCTCAAACATACAGTACAGTATTACTAACTGTAATTGCCAAGCTGTACGTTAGGTCCCCATGATTTGCTTATTTTATGACAGGAAGTTTGTACCTTTTGACTCCCTTCACCCATTTGGTGCCTATGTGACAGACAAACACACACACACCCCTGAGCACCAGTCTGTTCTCTGTGTCTATGAGGTTGGGTTTTTTTGTTGTTGTTGTTGTTTAGATTACACATGGAAGTGAGATCATTCAGTATTGGTCTTTCTCTGACTTACTTAATGTATCATAATGCTCTCAGCGTCCATCCGTTGTCTCAAGTGGCAAGATTTCATTCTTTATTATGGCTGAATAATATTCCATTATTTTATATATCTAATATATAACATTATTATGGATATTATTCCACTGCTTTATATATATATATATATGCCATTATACATGTGTATACCACATTTTCTTTATCCATTTATCCCTCAATGACTTTTACTGACCGGGTATTATGTGTCAGGCACATAACGGATGTGTCCAAATGGATGCTCTCATTTAATCGTCACTTTTGGGGAAGGTACTTGATTTAGCCCCATTTTGTCAGTGAGAAAACTGAGGTGTAAGAGGGGTAAAATCACTTGTCCAAGGTCACATAGCCAGTTAGTGGCAGAGTCGAAATTTAAACCGAGGTCTTACTGATTTGCCTGAGTTCCTAGGCTCTATTACTATTTTTTTTTTTTTTTTAGAGTATTTTCTGAATGCTTTTATGTCCACTTGAATCTTCACTTCCCAGAAAGTAGGTGGGAGACCACTGTTTTCAGTTTGCAGAAGACAAGACAGGACTTGTCCAAAGTGATATAGCTAATAAGGATTAGAACAGGGATAGGAACCCATAGCTTCTACTCCTATCTCATGTGATTTCTTCTCTATCACACTATGTATGTGCCTTTAGCCAGTTAAAAAGAGTTTCTGTTTTGGAGCCTTACAGACCTAAGGTCTAATACGGACTCTACTTCTTAGTAGCTGTTTGATCTTAGACAAGTCACTCAGTCCCTCTGAGCCCTCATTACTTTTATGAATATGTTCTCCTAAAATTCTGTTGGATCTTAATCCATGATTTTTGCATGTGGTTGATAAAAACAGTATGTGAATTATCAGCCATTATAAATCTGCACATAAGTGACTGTAACCATTCAGAAGGGCTAGTGGGGTCACTGTAATGGAGCTAAGGCAGAAGCACTGGTCTGGGAATCAGACCTGGAGTCCAGTCCTTACTCCATCCTAGCTCTGTGTGTTTGGCAGGTTACTGAAGTTCTCTGAGCCTCAGTTACATCATTATAAATGTGGACACAGTACAGGTATAGTTATAGTTAATAGTGCTAAATAGCTGCAATCAATCTAATGCTCTCCACCAAAAAGCGCCTGCATACTCTCCTACAATCCCTTGTTTACAACTCTCTGATTCCCAGCAATTGGTTTGGTTGTTTTCCAAAGGATAGGCAAACGTGGAATTATTTTTATGGCCGAAATACAGGCCAGAGTGCTCTCTTCAGCAACACATATGCTAAAAGTAGAACGATACAAAGATTAGCATGGTCCCTGCTCACGCAAGGGATGACACGCAAATTCATGAGGCATTCCATATTTTTCCTTTAAAAAAAAATTCAAGCCAGATGTTTTGACAGCTGGAGGAGATAAGCCTCAGTTAAATTCAGGGTCATGCACTCACCCTAGCCACATCCACCATGAGAAAATATTGAGAAGACACATCAGTCAGTAACTCTCAACTTGTATGTTAATCATAGGTAATGATCACTGTGTCAGGAAGACCTGTCCCTGAGGACTGTGCTGTAATGAGTTGGTAAAGCTCTGATGAACACCATTTTCCAGGAATGCACCCCAAACAGGAACGATGTGGTGCCTCTCACAGGCTTCTACTTGGTTGGTAAAGGAACTGACACAAAACAAGTGCTCCAAAAATGTTAATTATGAATCTAATTTCTATAAGAAGTGTTTTGTTTTGTTTTGTTTTTATTGAGTTCTGTGGTGATGAGGATGGGACCCTTTGGAAAGGCCTGGGAAGGTTAGGCAGCTGAGTGCAGTTGCCTCCTGATTCGTTCCCTCCTCTTGGAGAGCCAGGGAATCTGGAACAGACTGGTCTGGTAGCAGATGCCACTTAGAGAAAAAAGAAAGCTCTCATCTCCTTGTGTGGAGCCCTAGTAATTTCCCAGAAGTTCAAAACATGATACTTTCATGCAGTATTTCTCAACCTTGGCTTCACACCACGGTCACCTATGGCACTTTTATTCCATATTCCCAGACGCCTCCCCTGAGGTATTTAGTAGGTCTAGGATGGCCCCGAACATCTGTGTTTTTTTAAACTCCCCAAGTGATTCTGATGCCCTGACCAGGGTTGAGAACCACTGCCCTTGTGGATACAGACTGTTAGGCAGGAAGTAATTCTCCCTCTGCCCCAGAAGAGTGGCTTACCCTTCTGACCCAGATTCAGGCAACTTGACTTATTCGTGTATGGACTGAAGCCAGAGGCTGGGATTCTCTTCTTTGTAGTCATGTCTTTGGAGGTTTAGGGTAACCACACTGTCACAGAAAGAATCAGGTGTCCTTTAAATATGCCGGTGACTGGGTGTGTGGGTCAGGTTACACCAGGCAGGGCCATGGAACCACTCAGAGCCTGAGCAGAGTGTTCCCCAAACCGGCAGAGTTTGTGGTGCTTGCACTGTGAAAAGCAGGGAGGAAACGAGGAAAAGTCTGCTCGGGTCTGAGGGGTTGCAGAACTCCTCAGAATGAGACTTCCAGGGATCTCTGAATGTTCTTCTCTTCATTCCTGTTGGCCCCCAAACATTCCAGCTGGTCTGTTAAGCCTTGTTCCCCCAGCCCCTAGAGCTTTTTTCTCTTCCCCCCAAAATGAATTTGCCAAATAAGCACTTGGGCCTTTTTCATTTAAAGGTTTGAACGACTGCTCTAAATGAAGTAAGACTGCAGGAGAAAATGACAAACTTGGGAGAATTACAAGCCCTAGAAATTTCAGGGGTCCCCATGCCCATAGCCCTTGTGCAGAGTTCTGGATTCTCTATCAGATAGTTCCTGGAAACTCCAATGTCCTCTTTCCTTTTGTTCCTGAAAGTCCCCTTTCAGAACTTTGCCATTCTCTGGGTCTTATGGTAAAGACAGCTTTCATTTACTGTGCCCCTACTATGTGGCAGGCATGGGGCTAAGTTCTCCACATATATTACGGAATTTAAAAATCACAAAAAATCCAGTTTGGTCATTATTATCCCCATTTTACAGATACAGGAACTGAGGCTTAAGAAGCTTGAAAGTCACTTGCCCAAGATCATACAACTAGGAAGTCCCTTCTTTAATAAAAGTCCTTGATATAGACCTGAAGAAACAATGACAATCATCTCAAATGTTTTTTTGAGAATGAGATGGCATATAAAATGGGGAAGAAGATAGGTCAGAAGAGAAGGGGAAATTATAAGCCATTCAGGTGACCCCAAATCTTTATCCTTCATAGGAAGGGCAGCCCCACCCTGGGGAAGATGGTAGGAATGTTATTCTCTTTCTGATCCCCTTTTCAAGATCCTGAAGCTTTGATAAAATAGCATCCTGGTCATCACGGCTTTCTCACCTGCATGCTGCTAGCACAAAATGAAATGAAGCTGTGAAACCCTTGGACAAACCCATTCTGTCTTAGCCAGATGGGATTTGGGGGAACAGGTAGGGAGGACCCAGGCTGTATGGGGTGTGAGTCCTCACTGTAGGACACTGTTTACTCTCAGGGGACTTCTTTTTCCGGTTGATGTCAGTGTTTACAACCAAAACTCTATGCAGGTGACTTGGTTTTTAAACCAGAATTGTGATGCTTGGGGAAAAAAACCAGGATTTTGGTTTGGCACTCAGTTGAGAATTTGGATTTTGTTCATTTGTCTCCTAGAGCCCTTTATTATGGTCATTAGTTGAAGGAGGAGGGAACAGAACTCATTGATTTAGTAAGTTAGCCAGGAGTTATTCTTGGAGGGCCTACTATGTGCAAGGCAAGGCTGGGGATGCAAAGGTGAATAATCTGAGGTCTTTGCCCTTAAGGTACTCACACCTGAGTCCAGGAGATGGGTGACTATAGCCCAGTGAGACAAGTGCCATGTCAGGATATGTTTAGACTGCTGTGGACACCCAGAAGAGGGGTATCTAAACCCCTCAGAATAGTCAGAATGCCTTCTCTGAAGGCACAAGGTCTAGATTGAGTCCCGTAGAAGATCAGGTGTGCAGTATATGAGGAAAAGTGTAGAAGTGTTCCAAGCAGAGGCCCCTGCACGTGTAAAAGCCCAGAGGGAAGAGAAAACCTGGTGTGTCTGATTAGCGAATATTTATTGAGGGCTTACCATGCACTCAGTACGTGATCCTTGAAGGAGGTGTCAGCTGCATCAGGCTCTGAGGGGACTAGCTTGAGATCACAGAACTCAGACTCAAGCTGGACTCCACATCCTGTAACACCTGTGTATTACCTTCCCTCTGGACTTCACACTAAGCTGTGACTTGAGGGCCAAAACCCTGAGGGTGATACTCTGAAGTATCGTACACCAGACAGGAGTTTCCCTTATGTACGGAGTGTGGGAGGAGAGCTGCCCCCCCGACCAGTGCAACCCCAAGTTATTATGCTTGTCTGGCCCTCCTAGCAGCTGCTGCAGTTCTGTGGTGCGGCTCCAGGCCTTCCCCACTCTGGAGGGGGTGACAAGGGAAGCAAAAATGCCATGAGGTTACTCTGTGGCTCAGGATGTGTCAGCGGGGACCCACCCGCAAGGGCACTGGCCTGGGTTCTGGTCCCCACTCTGCCACTCATTGTTAGAGTGAGGAAGTCACTCCAGTCTCCAGGCTTTTCAGTTATTCTTTGAGAAAATGAAGGGGTTGACCAAGGTCAGCAGTGGTAAAGAAGGGCACACATGCTGTCTCTCCCCCCACCCCATCTTCTGTGGCAATGACAAACCATCAAGCTCTGTTTTCTATGTAACTCAAAACCTATACACCTCTTAAACCCATTCTCCCCAAGAGACACTTTTTCCTGCCAAGGCAAAGTGAGGCCTTAACATCCTTCTCCACATAATCCTGCAGCCACGGGAATGGATATGAGACTGAATGCTCTTTGATCCAGCAGTTGTCCAGCTCTGAGAGCTGTGAAACTGAGTAGACATTGGACTGCCTGCCTGCCGGTGGTGGCTCTAGCAAACTCCAGGAAGCAGTGCTGCGACTAGAAATCAGGGATCCTGGATACAAAATTTGACCAAGGGCCCCCTTTGCTCCTGGTTGGTATCGTAATTAGCAGCCTGCCAGGCAGGGGATGCATGGTCATCTTTGTACCTGTCGAAGAGACAAAAGCAGCCGCAGACAGGGACTCGATCCCCCTGCTGTGGCCCAGTCTTGTTCTTTGGATCAACAAGGTTAGGTCTCAGCAAATGAAGGAGTAGACTCTGCAGCTCCCTTCAGGCACATTTCCTGCTGTCAGCAGCTGCAGAATATTATAGGGCTTACAAGCTTACTGGTAATCTTAATTGAGAGAAAGGGGATTGAGAAGGTAGAGAGAGGGTTTCTTTGCCAACCCTGTGTAGAAACTTCCAGAAGTTCCTCCAAGTCTAATTCCTTTCTGTTCAAAATGACTGTACTGAAGTGTCAGCAGTTCTGAATGATGAGAGGGCAAGATTACTTTGAGGCAGGGAAGCCAGAAGAGGCACAGGGAGGCAAGTGGGTATGCCTAGTACACCAAGAGACATGGAGTGTATGAGCTTGGCTCGGGGAAAGAGCTTTCCCTGAGAGCCCAGGCCTCCTTTAAAAGCCCCCTGCTGGGGGGGTGAGCTGTTACAAAGCTGCGAGCCAAAGAGCTTCATTCTTCCACAATTCCCAGTGTGCCCTGCTTATTAATTTATTAATCAGACCTCTGGACAATATACCCAGCATAGCAAGCATTTCAACAAACCACAGGACGCAGCTTGTTTGTGACCATGGGGATTGCAGACAGACTGGAGAGAGCCACATAAGATGTAGGTTACCTTCACCCAATGCCCTATGGTGGACACACATTCTTGGCTCTCTGTAATGAGCAGGGTGAGAAAGTCTCTGTGGCCCATGGCAGTCTCTCCCTGCTTATTCTTCCTGCTCAAAATGATACTGATCAATTTGAGGTGATTGAGTAGAAGATGCAAGATAAGTACAAATGGTGGCTAATTAAATGCAGAAGGCGGGAAAGAGATCTTCGCAGAGCTGGCCAGTGCCTGCCTTACATAGCAAATAGAATTGAGCCAGTCCCCAGAGTACTGGCCTCTTTTTCCCCCATCTCAAAAGGCTCTTTCTTCTGCCCGCTTTTGTCTCCCTTGTAGTTCATATGGCATCACAGGTGTACAGCCTTGGCCTCAAAGGAGCCATTGTGACCTTATCCAGTCTGGGATCTGTTGAGTGAAGACAGTGGCATCCCTCCGAGTTGCATGGCGCCATTACACTCACAGGGGAAGGCCGTGAACAGTCCCGGGGAAGTGACTTGAGATCTAGCCAGACTGTGTTTGGGTGCCTCATTTGCACTCCAGAACACAGCCACCGGTTCCTTTGGTGAGTTTTTTAAAAAAAGAAAGGAAGAAATTGCTATCATTACACCAGAGGTCCAACTCCTGGAATTCAGACTTGGCCCCCGTTTTCCTTCCTGTCTCGGCAGAATGGTATCCTTGACGACGCTGTTAGAACTATGTGCAGGAACAGCAGTGTCTATGGTGTTAATGGCATTCCACGGGGCAGGCTGGGGCTGGTCTCCCTGGTGAGATGCAGCTGGACCAACACACCTCCCGCCGGGCAAGCAGCATGTGTCAGGGCTGCCCCTGCCCTCGCCCACCTGTGTTTGCAGCTTCAGCTTTCTGTCTCCTAGACCCTCGTCCCTGCCCTGCTCTCCTTCCCTCCCACTGCTTTGAATTTCAGCCAGCACAGAGCAGCTAGGCTACCCAGAGGACAAAGAAGAGGACTGGGAGCAGGTCGTAGCCCGGTGCGGCACTTCTGGAACTGCTGTCTGGGGGCAGGCGTGTATTCGGTGTGCCTTGAAAATAGTGTTCCCAGCTGAGTTAACTCTGGAAGCTCTGGATTACACAGAGGCACATGGGCTTTTTCCCCGCATGACTTCTCCCAGCCTTTGTGACTCCGATGCACAGTCTGAATCTTAGGAAGGGCGATTAGTAGGCAGCATTTTGTATTTTACCCCAGGGAAATACCTAATACCATCTCTCAGGATGGGAATTGCACCAACAGTGTAAAGGAGGCCAGCTTAGTGTTCAACAGTCTGAGCTTCAGAGTCAAGCTTAAGATCAAGTTTTGCCACTCAACTAACAGCCTTACCTTAGGCAAGTTACTTCTGAGCTTCAGTTTCCTATCTGTAATTGGGGTGATAACACCCTCCTGATAGGTGTTTTGAGCACTAAACAGCATCATGTATATAAAATGTTAAGAACAATGCCTCGAGCTTAGTAAACTGTCAACATTAGTTGTCGTTTAATTGTTCAGCCAGATCACCCAAAATAAGATGATCTGCTAGCCTGGACTCCAGCTGCACACAGCTGGCTCACAGCTCTGTCTAGCCTGGAGTGCCCTCTGCCCCATACCATACTGCAAGGTGCCTGCTTCAAGCTCCAAATGTAACACCTTCCTCCCCACCCAAAACCACTTTCCTTCCTCCCTCTGTCAACATCCAGTTGCCCACCCCAGAAGCCCGGGAGCCATCAAAGACAGCCTCCCCCCAACATGGAGTTGGTCACCAAGTGACATCAATGGCATTTCTTGTTTAAGAGATTCCAGGTTATAAAAACCCCTCCATTCCTGTGGCTCCTGTCCAGACTGCACCTACTGCCAGGCCAGTTACCAAGTCAGATTCTTTGCCATTCTCTCTAGCAAGAAAGCCTGTCTTCCTCCCTCAGTCCACCCAGTTGCTATCCTTCAAGCCCCAACTAAGGTACCATTCTTCCAAAGCCCAATTGCTAATCCTGCATTTTCTCCCTCGAGCCACACGTCTTGCAGTGACCATGTCAAGCCCCGGGCAAATTTGTTTTCTCTTTAAACCCCTTGGTTTAAGAGAGTACCTGACACTGAGTAGGACTGTCAGTAAATATTCGTTGAGTTAAATTTACTTGAGTTTTACAAAAAGGTACTGTCTTCCTTTCAGTGATTCAGTGATTCTTTTCAAAGGGATCGACAGCTAATTGTTCCAAAGGATTCCTTGGCTATTTTGCCACTGATAACAGCTACCATCTCTTCAGCATCTACTGTGTATCAGGTACTCTAGCAAATGCTTTATTTACATTAACTAATTTAATCCTGTGAGCTGGACTCTAGTGTTCTCCCCATTTCACAGATGAGTATTTTGAGGTTTATCTAATTGATAAATGACCAAGGCAGGATTCAAACCCATGCTTCTCCCTTCATCTGTGAACTGAGATCCACCAATATTCCCATCTTGACCATGGTCATCTAGATTTTTAAAGTGTGATTTACTGCAAACCTGATCTGTACTTTCCTGTGAGGAAAAGAGCCATGGGTTTTGCTTAGACCAAACTCTCTTAAAGACAATCTCCATTTTTATTTGTACCCGTCCTTTAGAGTTCTTTTCCTGAACAGCCCAGAACCAGGAAGAGCCGAGTATAAGCCTCAATAGCTAAATCCCTATGGCTCGAGCCTCTCCCCTGATTCCCTAAAAATGGCTGGCACTTTTATGCCACATTTTCTCAGTAGGGAGGAGAGTTGGGTAATTTCATTAGGAAGCATTCTTGAGCACTGCTTTGGTCCCAGGCACTGTGCTAAACACTGAGTTCAGACTAAGGGTTCTCTGCCTTCCAGGAGCTCATAGCCAAGTCAGGAGACAGTACACGTGCACATTCTGGCTATAAAACTGGAGGTTAGGTAGAAAGAGCCCTGAACTGAGTCTGAAAGACCTGGATCCAAATCCAAATTGGAATCTGCAACTCCAAAGTCCAGAAAGTTCTACAAACTGACAGTTCTGTTTTGATTTCTTTTGTTTCACAACTCGTTTGGAGGGAAAACCTGATCTACAGTGAAGTTTTTATGTGGTCATTATTCATCCCACTTAGTGTGAATATTCATACATTTTGCTGCAGAAATAATGTGTCTGATCACAGAGTGCTGCCCCAACCCCCACAGGGGGTTATAGATAATACGTGGTTCTGAACTCTGACGTTCTGACGTACATCTCACCTGCAGTTTTAGAAAAGGAATGTGAACTTAGACCTGTTGTGACCAGTTGAAAGAAATGTATGAAAAGACTTCATAAACTAAACTGAAAAACTCAATGTAAGCTGGTCTTAAATGGTATAGTCACCCCTTCTGAGTAACGAGAGCACTGTAGATGGAGCAAGTGATTTTTTTCAGGACCAAGAGGGTCAGAAGATATTTTAAAGGGTGAATTGAATTTCTTGCTTCATGGAGAAGCTGTGGAAAAGAAACTCCAGGCTGAGGGAAGAGCATGTCTTTAAGTAGCTTGAGTGCGTGGACTGTGTCGGCTTGTATGATTATTTGTCACAATGTCAGAGAAAAGCAGTACAGATAATATGAAGGGGCAACTAGTCTACAGTTCATTTGCTCTGGGCAGGATTTTTCTTGCAGACTTACACATGCGTTCAGAGAGAGACATCATGGTCAGGCTGATGGCTCCCTGCCCCACCTGCTGGGGAAATTGGGAACCCCTCTCCAGCTCCCCAGGAAGGTCCAGCAAGGATCACACCTGCACACCACTCCAGACTGGTGCTCAGCTTGCCACTCTCTGCTTGGTCCACTTAGCCCCTTACCAGCTGGCTTCTCTGGCGTCAGACCACCAGGTTCAAATCAGATCAGCCACTTAGTACTTCTCGTGGCCTTCAACAAGTTATTTACCTCTTTTGTGCCTTTGTTCCTCAGCCATAAAATCAGAATAATGGCAGAAAGCTGGCATGGAAAGCACTTCAGAGTGCCTCAGTGGTAAGCACTCAAACAGTAGTTATTATGATTATTGTTATTACAAGGACTCCCCTCCTCCAGCTGTGTATAAATACATACATTCCTTAATAGTTCCCTAAACAAGAAGGGCCCTTTCTTTATTCTTTCTGGCTTGGTCATAACTCCTTCTGAGTTAACTATTTTCTGTACAGTGTTTCTTTTTCAGTTTTTTGCAGCTGTTTCTCAGTCGCGGTGAGGCAGGGCCTCCCTCACTTTGGTCATGATCCAGGACAGGGATTCCCAGACTGGGGCCCTGAGATTCCCAGGGGTCCTTGGAGGCTGTCAGGGGGATTCCCAGACTAACTTCAGGATGCTCATGCAGAGCACGGTAAATCAGAGTGCCGACTTTGAAAGCAGGGAAGCCCTGCCACTGACCAGTTCTCTTATCCTGTGCAAGTTTCATCATCTCGATGAGCCTCCATTTCCTACTTGACAGAATGGGATTATCAGTACTTTCCTCACAAGAGAGTTACAGCTTAGATCAGAGCATATATTTAAAGCCCTTAGCCCAGGACCTGATGTATGACAAATACCTCATAAATACCTGCCACCATTGTTACCACTCTTAGTACAAGACATTTCTTGAAAATCATATTTTTACCCCAAACGGAGCCTCAGGTATAATTAAAAGGTCAGATTTCTGCCAGAAGTGGATAGAATTACATCAGTTTAGTTCACTGACACTGTGGCCTAATGCTAAGAACCTCTGTGTGGCACTTATATGTGCCTTTGGTAACTGAAAATGAAGAGGGTTATTACTTAACAAGTACATTTGGGCAAAGGGAAATGCTGCAAACATGAAGTCTTGGTGTGGAGAAAGAAAGAAAAGGAGTCTCTGGTAATTAAAAGTCATGAGGACCGCTGGTCTAGGATACCAGTCAGTACTTTTTGGAAGGTCTCCTTTTATTAAACACACACACACACACCTCTTATCACCGGGGCTCCCTCAAAAGCCCTTTAGCGGGTTTAACCCATTAACCAAAGTTCTGGTGCATATAGGCATTAGTCCCATCGTGTAGGGCCCATTGTGACCAGAGCCTTACCACATAGAAGTCCCACCTGAAATGGAAGAAGCTCTTGGCAGTGAGCAAGTCCAAACAACCACCACCGCCCGCCTTTTTACAAAGGGAGAAACAGGCCTAGAGTTGGGAATAAACTTGCCCATGGCGACACAAGCCATCATGTGGTGGGGCTTCACACCTAAGACTCAGTGGTCCATCCAGCATCGCTTCTGACAGACCAGGATTCTCACCCAGAAGGGACATCCCCCCAGGAGGTGAATCACAGTCACATGGAATTCTTTCTGAACTATGTAGCACATCTTTCCATTTCCCTCACCCGCTCTGCAACTAACAGATACGTAAATAAAATTAAAAAGCGGAGAACAAATAAGCTAGCCCAGGGTGTCCCAGTTATGGTGGTCTATGGGAACTGCTTGGGCTGCCCCTTATCTTGAGATTTTGGTTCAGTAGGTCTGAGCTGGGGCCTGAGAATCTGCATTAGTAAGCACACCAGGTGATTGTGATAAGCAAGTTTTGGAAAAAACAAGGCAAATCCAGGCCAGCAGAAGGTTTACTAGCTTCTGTCTTAGAATGGGCAAGGGGATTTCGAGGGTACTAGAGATTTTCCACGTGTAGTTAATGAGAGTGTTAACCCATAGCCTGTGCTAATTCCCTATAGCACCTTTCTCTCTTCTAACAACCCTAATTTCTGGGCACACAATGGCAGCTCAAAAATGTTGCTGCCTAACCTACTTTGGGGAGATGATTTGAGCAAAAGATGCCCTGTCTAGCCTGGGTGACATCTCTCTCTCACTTTGTGCTTAGACTGAAGAACCTGGAGCTAGCTGCTGTGGGCAGATCAGACGTCCATGTGAAGATGCTGGCGGCCCCTATCAATCCATCTGACATAAATATGATCCAAGGTAACCTTGGTTTCTGTGGCTTACGTTAATTGGCTTTTTTGCTTAGCCGCCACCTCGTTTTCATCCTTCCTCAGGTGTGGGTGTGAAATTCCTGTGATTAGCAGCAGCTGCTCTCCAGATGAGCCATCTGCAGACTACCAGTCCTCTCTGGCCTCCCTTCTCTGGAATGTGAGGCTTTTCAAGAGTTAGAAAGATTGCAGTGGGGAGTAAACCAACCACTGTGAGTGCCTGCGATATGGTGGGCTCATTTCATACATTATCTAATCCCCATAATAACCATGAACGCTAAAAAATATTATCCCCTTTATGGATGAAGAAGCTAAGGCTCAGAGAGTCTGGTTAGTTACACAGCAGATCAGAGGCAGAGCCCAGATCGCACTTAGATCCAACTCCAAAGTTCATGCTCTTTCACTGCCCAGACTTCACAGGGTGACCCTTTGTGCTCTTCTCCCTTAGGAAATTATGGCCTCCTTCCCAAGCTGCCTGCTGTTGGAGGGAACGAAGGCGTTGGACAGGTGGTGGCAGTGGGCGGCAGTGTGACTGGGGTGAAGCCAGGAGACTGGGTGATTCCAGCCAGTGCCGGTTTGGGTGAGTTTCTCCAGGTGTCTGCAGCCTGTCTTTGTTCCAGATTGTATTTCACTCGCACTGGAAATGTTTGCTCATTGGCTCAGTGTGACTAAGCAATGCAGGGTTTATTATTGAGTTCATACACCCACCACCAGTAGCAGTGGGAGCGGAACAGGAGAGCAGAAATTGTGTTTCTTCCGCTCTGGAGGTGGTGGACCTACTCTCTCATCTCTTTGGGCCTATGTTGATCAGAGCTGTGAATCCCTACATCCCTAAATCCCTGCTATAAGATACAGTGGGAAACCCAAATAAGACAGCCTCTGCCCTCCAGAAGGTTAAAATCTAATTGAAGAAATCTCCAAACTAGTAACCTCAATAAAGGGTGTGTTAGAAGTTCGCAGGAAGCAGAGGGCACTTCTGGGTCCTCTCTGTGTGAATGCAAATGTGAGAGAGAGAGAGACAGTCTTAAGGAAGGATGAGGGCTTTGTGGAGGAGGCTTCTTTGGAATGGACCTTTGATGGATGGATTATGTTAGATGGCGATGAGCCAGAAATCATTACATTTGGAGGAAACGAAATGAGCAAAGACACAGGTGAGTGTGGGAAATGGTGAGAAATCCAGTGTAGCCTCAGCAGAGGATTTGCACATGGCAGAGGATTGCTTAAATGATGAACAAGATTACAAAGGTAGTGGGGCCACATGGGGGAGCCCTGCAAAAGCCAAGCTAAGGAGTTAGGGTTCTCTTTGATATCTAGTAAGGAGTCATTGATGAGTTTTGTTCCTTAGGGCTTCAGTTTTTGAGGCACAAACATTATACAAAGGATCCTGACAGCAGCCACAAGAGGGAAGCAGGGAAGATAGTATCTACCCCTTTGGACGTCTAAGGGACTGAAGCTCAAACTCAAAACAGCAAACTGAAAGCCCACCAAAAATCTTGTCGCCACTGTTTTTCCCGCTATACTACAGTATTAAGATTCTTTAGGGTATCACAGAGAGTTGATTTATAAAAACTTGGTTTATAAAAAAAGAAGTTAAAAAAGAAGAAGTTAATTGGTTGGGGTTAATTGGAACTGGGAAGTACAAGAGATGCAAGGCTTCAGGCACTGCTGGATCCAGGAACCCAGTGATATCAGAGCTCATTCTCTTGTTCTCACTAGTTCTCAGATGGAATCTTCCCACATAGTGATGTAATAACATCAACAAATATTTATTGTCTACTCCCTTTGCACCAGGCACTGTTCTAAGCACTTTGTATATATTAACTCAGTTAATCCCACAACAGGAGGTAGATACGAGACAAATGTAAAATATTAAGCAACTTGCCCAAGGTCACCCAGCCAGTAAGTGGTGGAGGTGAGATTCAAACTGACCTTTCATAGATGGCCACCAGCCTCCTGAGGTTTGCATCGTCCTAAGAACAAACAAATGAACACAGTCTGCCCAGCACAGCCGTATCCATCTGCTAGCAGGACTCTGACTGACCCTGCCTGGGTCTTTGCTCATCCATGAGCCCCGTCATTTCCAGCACTGTCACCACAAGCATCTTTACTGCAAGCATTTTCGTGGCATAACTAATTGGCCATAAGGCAACTTTGCTGTAAAAGATAAAATCGTGAAAAATAAAAGCAGGACGTTCATTAAAAAGGACATCATGAAACATGAAAAATGAGTAACAAAATTAAAAAGACTTTATTGCAAAATACAAAATGTTGGAATACATTCAAAATGTGTTGTGTAGATCCATAGCAATACTGCACAAATACTGATTTTATTTCGTGATCCACAAAAGGTACCTAAGCGCTTGTCTTCAAAGTCTTTTATTCCTAGTATCATACGATGCTTTTGCTTGTTGATTCGTCTCCTGAATCGGTATCATGCTTTTTTTTTTTTTGCTAGAATTTCTTCCTCGCTTAAGAGAAGTATCAGTTTCCAGATACTAGGATGCACGTTTGTAACGCCTTTGTATTATGTTGTGAAAGCCTTTTGCACTGTTGTCTGGTTTTGGCATATTGTCACATTTCTGTTGATAGACATTCCTAAGTTCTCTGGGAAATGTGGGCTCAAAACTCTGTGCTACTGTATAGACCATTATGAGGGCTAAGGTTTATACAGTATAAAACGGAAGGGATGTGTCAATGGAGAAATGAAACCAAACTGTCAACCAGTAGATGAAACCAACAAACTGTCAAACCAAACTGTCAGCCAGTTATTTTTTTAACTTTTTATGGCAAAATTGCCTTATGGCTAACGAATTATATGACAAAAATGCTTGTGGCAAAGATGCTTATGGCCTAAAACCACCAGGGGCGTGGGGTTGGGCCACTCCAATTGCCCCAGCTGAGTCTCTTGCCCACCCCTGTGGTTCAGAGGATGGGGCTTTGTGGTTGACAGCCTCAGAGGTTAGGAAGGAACAGTAAAAGAAAGGTACCAGGCAGGAAAAAACAGTAACAGAAGTCTCTGAGATCAGAAAAGCTGCCAAGAAGGACGCCTGGGTGGCTCAGTCGGTTAAGCATCCAACTCTTGATTTCAGCTCAGGTCATGATCTTGGGGTGGTGAGATCAAGCCCTGTGTTGGGCTTTGCGCTGGGAATGAAGCCTGCTTGGGATTCTCTCTCTCTCTCTCCCTCTGCCCTCCCCCCTCCAAAAGAAAAGAAAAGTTGCCAAGAATGGCTCCACTCTCTCCTGCAGCCCCACCTGGCAGTGAAAAAGTCCAGCCATCTGAGCAGAGAGCTGCAGGATTCACTGTATCAGGAGGGACTGGTGCTTTGCGCCAGCCCCTGTCAGACACAGTCTCTGCCCTCAAAGTGTTCTTGGCTGGGGATGGAGAACCCAGGAACAGAAAAAGAACACTTAGCACAATACAATCTAGTAAGCGCTGTAAAGAGAGGGTGGACACAAAGGCAAGAGTCCCCTGTCTTGGGAAGCATGAGAAGAGGCTTCCCAAAGAAGTGGTGCTTGAACTCAGCACCCCGTGGGCTAGGTGAGGAAGGGCTTCCAGGCAGGGAGTGCAGCGTGTGCAAAGGTGTGGCTGTGGGAAAAGGCATGGCACGGTCAGAACTGCAGGGGTGTGGCTGGGTCCCAGCTGGCCTGAGGGAGACACCAGATGAGGCTGTAGAGGTAGGCGGGGGCCCAGTCATGGAGGGCACACATCTAGGGTCAGAGAGAGCCCGAGGAAGAGTTCAGAAGCATGAGTGGACTTGGGCAGTGCAGAGAATGCTCTGGAAAAGCAGAGGTTGGAGGCAGGAAGCCAGTAAGGAGGTGGCTAAACAGTTCAGGCTGCACATGAGAAGGGTCTGAACAAGGCAGTGCCATAGGGCCTGAGAAGACAGGATGGAGTTAGAAGCTAAAGGAACAGAAGTCGGTCACTAGATTTGGAGAGAAGAATGAGGGGCATCTGCCAGGGGTGCAGGTAATCACACAGGTGGAGGAGGTGGGTGTCAGCCAGAACGGGGATTTCTCCCTGGACAAAAGGTCAGTCTTTCCCACCAGGTGCATGCCAGTCAAAGAACATGAGGATTTTATAATGTCTGGGACTGTCATCAACTCCATTTAGTCGGCAAGCATTTTGTGAGCCCCTGCCGTGTGTGGAGCTCTGGCACACGGCAGCGAACAGACGTGGTCTTTCTTCTGGTGAAGGCTGCAGGTTAGTAAGAGTGGCAGTCATTAAACAGAGCAGTCCTCAACTGGCCAGACCTTGATCATCCTTCATGGTGCTGAGCTGTGCCCATAGCCAGCATTTCCCCACATGCAGCCAGTCCCCAGGGAGACCAGGCCAGAGAATGTGCGGACTGACTTTCTCATCGGAAACGCTCAAAACCCTCCCGAGGCAGCATGGGGCGGGAGCAAGAGCATCAGCCTGGGAATCTCGTTCCATCCCCGTGGGTGATCTTGTTGAAGCCACAGCTACTTTGAGCCTCAGTGTCCTGATCTCTACAGTGCAGCTAACAGTCATTGCCTGGCATATCCCAACTCACTCGTACAGCTCAACTGAGGGAAGACACACAAGAATTTTGACAAGTTAAATTTCCATACGCATGAGATCAGGGTCAGCAAACTTTATTTTAAAGGGCCAATTGTAAATATTTTTGGGTTTGCAGGCCACACTGCCTCTACTCAGCTCTGCCATCCTAAACAGCCATGGACAATACATAAGAAGTGGGCATGACTATGTTTCGATAAAACTTGGTTTACAAAAACAGGTGGTGAACCAGGTTTGGCCCATGGCATAGTTTGCCGACCCCTGCATTGGGTGGTAGAGATGGTTAAGGGCCAGTTGCATAGGAGTGAGGAACAGGAGTCCTGAGAACTAGGACATGGGACTTAGGATCAGTAAAGGAAACCAAGGGACATTCCACATCTACTGTGTACTAGGCACAGTGATCATCTGTACAAATGTCATTGTGTTTAATCTTCACACTATGACATGAGTGTCAAAAAAGGTGCAGTGATAATTCTAAGCCACACAAATCATGAATGGCAGAGCCGGGATTTTAAAACAGGTCCCCCACTCTAGGGTCTAAGGGTTTCTACTTTAAAACCCTGAAAGCCCTTGGGGCTGACCTTGGGTGCTACCCCCATCCCACCCAGGTTCTCTTGAGAAGAGGATTAGGGACTGCCAAGCCCCAGAAATTCATGTCAAAGGCTGGATTTCCATTGTGGTGCCATCAAGGGGAATTAGAAAACACCCCTGATTTCATGCATAGAAGGCCCTACAGTAAGTGTCTGGCGCAGAGTAGATACGGTACATGTTGGCTAAGGTGAATGGGGGCCATGAATATGAAGATGGCAATGAAGATTTGAAAACCAGGCTGGATGGAGCCCAGAGAATGCCCAGGTACCTCCTAGATTCCAAAGGAACCCTTCAGTTTTTCAATGTCTTGTCTTCTCAGCCACAGATCTACTCTGGAACTGACATAGCCCTTAATAAAGTGTGTTCCTACCTCCTGTCTCTACTACCTGGTCCCTGAAGCCCACATTGTCTCTCCCCTCCTACAGCACAATTACTAGTTGCGTAGGCTGTCGCCTCCTCTCCATACCTGACCATGTGGTGCCAGGGTACAGTTTGAATCCCAGCACACTCCGGAGCTTTGGAGGCATAGGCCAAGACCCCTGAGACCCACAGCCACCAGACACTGAGCCAGCAAGGCTCTAGATAGTTTCTCTATTGACCTAGTGCGTATGTGGTGGAGCCAAGGCTTGAATCTGTGTCCTCCTCACCTCTGCTTTATACAGGATCCCGCCTGCATGGGTGAGCACCTGTCAGATGGCAGGTTGTAACCCATTAGCAAAATCGATCTAGGGGGTTGCAAACAGCATTTTTTTTTTTTTACTAAAATCAGAATCACGCATCACACGTAGTAGGGTAAATATTGTTCCATGAAACTTTGGTTTCTGTTATATGTATGTGTACATATTTATATATGCGAATGTACTGAGTGACACCATAACTCATGGTTACTCCAGGTCAGGATTGTGAAAGTCTGGGTGACATTCCTCTAGCCCAAGCCACTTCAGCCATGGCCCAAGCCTGTCTTCCCATCACTCTCTGCCCTGCAGTGTCTATCCTCCCAGGTCCTCCTTCTGTCTGTCCTGCCTCAGAGCCTCTGCGTATGCTTTTTCCTCTCGCTAGAATGTTCTGGATGTACTCTTTGAGTGGCTGGTATCTGTATCCTTTAAATCTTGGCCTGCACCTCCCCAGAAAAGCTGTCCCTGACCCCCATCTCAAATAATTCTCCTCAGTGTTACTTTCTGCCTCTATAATTTGTAGTTACTGTATCTGCTTGTCTGGTTTTTATGTGTTCTCCACTGGAATAAAACTCCATGAAAGGCTGGAACGCATCTGTGCTGTTCAAGCACCTGGCTCACAGTAGGTGCACGGTATCTGCAGATGGAAGGGGTAGCCCAGATTGGCCAGGAGACTTAGGGCAAGTCACTTTCTTGGTTTCC
Organism: Leptonychotes weddellii; assembly: GCF_054177405.1. Lineage (NCBI taxonomy): Eukaryota > Metazoa > Chordata > Mammalia > Carnivora > Phocidae > Leptonychotes > Leptonychotes weddellii. The sequence goes on along the minus strand of NC_138372.1, from coordinate 20,457,574 downwards.
CGCCCTGTTGAATGAGGAGGTTAAACTCAATGCCCTGAGGGCCTTCTCAACACTGATGTTTTACAATTCTTTGTCTGCAACTGGAATGTGGGCTGGAGGTTAATGATCATTTCTCTCCAGTTTACAGGAGTTTGTCATTTCCCTTCTTTCATTTGATTTGTGCAGCAGCTTTTAGAGGAGGCCAGTCAGGCTCTTCTTGCCAGCGTCATTTACATATTAGGGTAACCAAAACTCAGTGACTTAGGAATCTGCTCAACTAGCAGACCAGCAAAACCAGGTCCCAAACCTAGGCCTTTGACTTCTACTTTCATGCTTTTTTCCATAATACTACCTAAGTCAACCTGCCCTCGATGAGGAAAAGGAGGACTGAGCAGGAAAATGGGGGCTTTCGCAGCTTCCCTTGCCCATGTCATGATGTTACTCAGAGCCCAGTAGGTTCAGATCCTTAGCCACCTGCTGGGCGACATGAGCTACGTCTAATGGTAACTAATGTGGGAATAACAAAATCTACCTTACATAACTATCATGAAGATTCACAGAGATTCAAAAGGACTTCAAGATCTTCTTTTTTCTCTAAGTGGTACTTGAAGGCTGACGTCTTAGGCGCCCATTTACTGAGGAGGGTGATGTGGGGCCAGGTGCGGAGAGGGATCCTGTCTCACTAGCCTGGACTCATCCCCTGACTCAGGAACCTGGCAGACCGAGGCTGTGTTCAGTGAGGAAGCACTGATCAGCATTCCGAGTGACCTCCCTCTTCAGAGTGCTGCCACCCTGAGTGTCAATCCCTGCACGGCCTACAGGATGTTGATGGACTTTGAGCAGCTGCAGCCAGGTAGGAGCCCACAGGTGCTGGGAGCAAGCCGGGATCTCCTCACTGGGTTGGGACCCAAGTTCTGTCCCCGAGACCATGGGAACTTACCAGTAAGGGGCTGAGAGGAAGACAGGCCCCGAACCTGGGTGAGTGTGTGGTGGTTGCTTTTGCTTTGTTAGCTTGGTTCCTAGAAAACATGCTGAAACCTCATGAGGAGAACACTCTGGATAACCGCTGAAGGATCGCATTCCCTAGAGCTTGGGATGGAATTCTGTCGTTCAGCAGAAACATGGAGCTGTGCTAAGCTCTGGGATACAAAGCCAGACAAGATAGACAGAGTGCCTGTGTTTTCAGTAAAATGCTGAACTTAGTAATTCCACTCAGCATTCATATGACACTTTCCAGTTCACATAAGTGCCTGTACATGCATTAAACCTTCAGAGCAGTGCAGTGAGGTTGGTATCATTGGTGGAGAGCTGAGGCCTCAGGCAGGGAACCTGGGTCTGAACCCCAGCTTCACCTCTCACTGTGAACTGATCTCTCAGATCATCAGATGCATCACCCATAAGGTGGAGAGTAAGGGATTGTGAGGGTTAATGGAGACACTGCAGTGTGACACTCAGCACAGTGCCTGGCACACAGTGCAGTAACCCTGCACTACTTTATTATTCTTCCTGTTCAGAAATGAGGACACTGAGGTCCAGAGAAAGAAATTGCTTATGTGAGATCACTCAGCAAGGAAATGACAAAGCCAGGTGTTCTATTCGGGGTTCCCGGAAAGCAGAGCCTGAGATAAGGACTGAGGGTGGACAGTTCGCAGGGGAGGTGATCCCAGGAAGCAGGAGTGAGGGGATGGGGAGAGCGAGACGGAAGGAAGAAAAGCCAGGGAAGGCTGGTTACTACTGTGGGCGAGCAGGGCTCAGTCTTGCTGGGAGGGGGCCTCTCAAGACCCTCATGGAACCCACCTCACAATTAACCTTCCATTGACAGGAGGCTGGGCTCATCCCCATTGTTGGGAGGGTCACCCTGCACACTATGCATGTCCAGGGGCTAGAGAAATCGCCTAGTCTAGCCCTGCCATGCGGATGTTGAAACTGAAGCAGAGATGTTGGAGCACGATAAGCTTAGGTAGCCACTACTGCTCGAGGCTAAAAACCAGTCCAGCTTCCCGCAAAGAGAAATGCAGTTCCTCACAGCTGTGCCAGAGCGGTCCTGGGAGCCTTTGGTGGAAAAAGCCAGCAGGTGACCAGGGACCTTTGCCCAAGTCTTGGTGCAGGAGGCGTTGTAGTTACCTGCATCTCATCCCCTCAGGCCACCTCTGCTTTGGGCCGCAGCTGGACATCAGGGCATTCTGACACCACCCCACCTCAGGTGCCCATGGTGCATCTCCACTTGCCTGCCTCCGGGAAGGTGTGGCCTGGGCTAGATCAGTGTTATTCTAAATTATCATACTGAGTCATAGTGAGAATTATGGTTTACATTGTAATCCAGTACATATACATGTGAGTATATATGTAATGGAAACCAAAGTTTCATGGAGCAGTATTTACCCTAACTATATGTAGTACACTATGTTCTTTTTAATTCTATTTTCTGGAATTTTAATTTTAAAAAATGCTGCTTGCAACCCACTAGGTTGATTTCATAACCCACTAATGGGTGACAATCTATGTGCTGACTCCTGGCTACAGAGAATGGGCATTCTTCTTCCAGGAACTCCCCTGTCTGTAGCCCCAGATCCCTGCATTTCAGATCACATTTCTGGATAACAGAGCACCTTCCTGGACACAATGGCATCTGAATAATGAGGAGCATCCTGATTGGTACTCCCAGGATTCCTGTCTCATGGGGAGAAAACTGAGGTCATGACCTGTCCCATGTTATGGTCTGTTACAGTCAGTCAGAAAGCTGGGACTCACACCAGGTCCATCTCATTGCAGAGTCCATGTTTTCCCCAGCATGCCACGCTGCCTCCCCCATTGGCAGCTTCCAAAGCCAGGCCTGGGCTTTGACCACAGACTACCTGTAGGACCCGGTTTCTGGGGCTGCGGGTTTCTCCAGCACAGCTGTAAACCCGTTTCAAGGCAGTGTGCTTATACTAAGCAGCACAAAGGGGAAATAAAGCATGGCCGTGCCCTCAGGAAGCTCCAGGCTTCAGGCTCTTGCTAGAAATGGACCTATCCACAACCAAGTGTAAGATTGGGCACACCACCTGCAGAGCACTGGGGAAACACATACAGGGAAGATGGGAAGGAAGCCATGCCTGAGCTGTGCTTCAAAGGGTATGTGGGATTTCAAAACGAAGGAGGAGAGAAAGAGGGAAACATTGCAAACCATGGAAATAACCTAAGCAGAGATTTGAGGACATAAAAATCAGGAGAATAATGAACGATATAAAATCATTTACACAGTGGGGTCTAAATTACGTACAGTGTGGACTCTGAGTTGCCAAGTCCTGGGAGGCACCATGGGTGTTGTGGAATTTTGGGGGACATTGGGAGAAGAGTAAGTTACAGGTCTGAGAAGGCTCAGCAGCCAGATCCTGGGTCATTTTGAGCCTGAGGACTCCCCTCTCTTGCCCTATAATAGGATCCCAGGCAGGGAGCGCTTGACCTGTTACAGGTCTCTAGGGCTTAACTTGGATTTCTTCCTGGCCTCACAGGAGACTGTGTCATCCAGAATGCGTCCAACAGTGGAGTGGGGCAAGCAGTCATCCAGATCGCCGCGGCCCTGGGCCTGAGGACCGTCAATGTGGTCCGAGACAGGTGTGTGGGGAGACCTGATCCCAGTGCTCGCGACCTGGGCCTTCCCCCCAACCCCCCGGCATCCCTGCAGGCGCCCCCATCTCCACCAGAGGGCGCCCGTGCATAAGCAGTCCTCCTCCGCGGCGGACACACACCACTGACCGTTGTCAGCTGCCCGAAAGGAGGCCCAGGCTGCCTCTGGCTGTATGATGAGCGACATCCCAAATGTAAAGGGAGAGCAGGAAGGCGGTGGGCCCGCCCTTGCTGAAGACTTTTTGAGAATTTTTGAGACTCTTGTGATAACCCATGATCTCAAAGCCCCAGTTCATATTTGGGAATGCCTGAAGCTGTGTTATTCCTACTGTGAACGTCGAACCCAGGGCCCTTTCTCCCCTAGCGTCTGTGTGGCACTTTGAACGGCTCTAACTAGGGATGTGAAGGAGATGGGGTAGGCTTGGCATCTCTGTTTTACAGTGAGGAAACAAGTTTCAGAGAAAGGAAGACACAGCAAGTCAGTAACAGACTTAGCTCCCGGGCTCGTGCTCTTTCCACCATACCATCCAGGTGCCTTAAGCCTCACTGTCAATGAATGTGGCTACATCTGTCATGGAAGTCCAGTCTTTGGAGGAGAACTGACGTTTACTTCCCTTCCCTGTCCCTTCAGTTGTGTTAACAAAAATTACTGTTTGCCTTGGCCAAAGAGGCCCAGAGCCATTCATGGGCTGGAGTGTGTTTGCACAACACCCTGAAGAGCCCCTTGAAAAGCATGGGGGGTAGGAAATGAAGCTTGTTGTTTTGGTAGACAAAGTCAGGACGTGAAATGTCTTCTCCCTGGGCCAGATGGTTTCTTGCACCTTTGAACTGGCAAGGACTGTAGAAATCACCCCATAATACGACTGAGGGAACCAAGGCCTGGAGGTGTTGGGAGTGTGATGAAATCAGGTAGCCAGCCCCTACATAAGGCCTGGCTTACACTCAATCCCAGCTTCCCACAAAGAGATACTCGTGTTCTCACAGCTGTGGCGGAGGGGTCTTACGAGCCTATGGTAGAGAAAGCCAGTAGGTGTGACCAAGGGCCATGGATTGTGTTTGGTTTCCAGACCTGACCTCCAGAAGCTGACTGACAGACTGAAGAGTCTAGGGGCTGAGCATGTTCTCACAGAAGAGGAGCTAAGAAAGCATGAGATGAAAAACTTCTTTAAGGTACCTAGGATGAGGGGCATTGTGTCTTCATTCCATGCTCATCTCCCTGGAGAAAGCTGACCTGCTAGAAAGGCTGGGACTGGCCCAGCTCCTCTCCAAATCCTCTTTTTGTCTCTTTGTGGAAGAATAAAGCCCATTCCCTCAGCTAGGGGACAGCATGCATTAAGGGCCCAGGTGCTGTGAGGGAGGCAAGAGAGACAAAGTTCAAAAAACCCTGGATGATGTGTAGGTTTGAATATTTGTAGTGCGTCACCTCAGCCCTCACAGCCAATGTGAATCTCCGAGCTGGGAGAGGACCTAGGGAACCTGAGGCACAGGGAGAGAAGAAAAAGTATTTCTGAAGCACCCTCCTTATATTGTATCTGATTAATCCCCACAAAAGTTCTACAAAGTAGGTGCTATCTCTTTTCCAGGTGAGAAAACGAAGACTCAAAACAGATCAAGGATTTCACCAAGGGCAGACAGTTACAAATGGTGGAGTCAGGGCTCTGTGAACTCACAGCCTCTTAACCTTCCAGAACCTCCACCCCCAGCACACCCAGTAGGTGACCAGACCACATCTCAGCCTCCTTCCTCTGAACCCTGGAGTGACCAAACACACACACTCTTTTGAGAACACATGCCTCTTAAGAACGTTTCTGAAGCAGGAGATCAACACCTCCAACGTGAGCTGAGTTGTAAGTGCAGAGAAGAGGTGTACTCGGGACCTGAAGTCCTTCAAAAAGAAACATAGACGCCCACCATCTGTTCTTTCCCAGAGACAAGTTTTGAACAAAATTCCAAAACAGATAACAGGATTAAGTTGATAAAGCAAAGGTCCTCCTTGGGCCGAGTTTGAAGGCACGAACATCCCATTTTCTTCACCCCCTCCCTCTGACACAGCGCTTGGGCCAGGGAGGCACTGTTTGTAGCAAGCCTCCGCCCCGCG
>NC_138372.1:20347958-20451788 GCF_054177405.1 Leptonychotes weddellii | reverse complement strand
CTGTAGCTGGGAGGACTGTCAAGTGACCAAGTCCCAGTGGCCAGTGCGAGTCAGCATAACCCTGAGCAGGAAACTGGGACCACAGTCCTGTCCTAGTTATCCCGGCACTTCCTTTCCCAACCTCCTCCTCTACAGATGACCCAGAGAACCGTCCGCTTTGTTTCTCCAAGGGACCCCGGAAGGAGAGCTTTCTGTGAGAGGAGAATATTTAAGGATTCATAACCGAGGGGGCATCTTAAGAAGTCCCTTGGTCCTAGCTTGTTAGCTTTTAAATTTCTTACTAGTTTTTATTTATTTATTTATTTATTTATTTTTAAGATTTTATTTATTTATTTGACAGAGAGACACAGCGAGAGAGGGAACACAAGCAGGGGGAGTGGGAGAGGGAGAAGCAGGCTTCCCACGGAGCAGGGAGCCAGACGTGAGGCTCGATCCCAGGACCCTGGGATCATGACCTGAGCCGAAGGCAGACCCTTAACGACTGAGCCACCCAGGCGCCCCTCTTACTAGTTTTTAAAAATAGATTCTAAGTTTAGAGGTAAAATTATGCTCTTACAAAACATTTTGAAAGCATGTACAGGTACAAAGGATGGGGCGCCTGACTGGCTCAGTTGGTGGAGCATGCAACTCTTGACCTCAGGGTTGTAAGTTCAAGCCCCACGTGGGGTGTGGAGATTACTTAAAAAATAAAATCTTTTAAAAAAAAGTACAAAGGAAAAATTAAGCACAAAAGTTACCTATCATCCCACAACCAAGGGGGATAAGCATTGTTGACAATATTAACAGCGCATGTCCTCCCCTTGTTTTCTCTGTTAACATGAATTTCTTGAGCTGAGGGGCGCCTGAAAGGATACTTTCCAACTAAAGCAGGAATCCCCTCAACAACATTAGTTGACACATACTTGCTAGCACTCGCTAGCTACGGGGTACAGAGATGGCTGAGACACTGAGGGAACTCTCTAGAATTCACAGGCTAGATGGGAAGATGGGTCATGTGGTCAAAGAGCTGTGATAGCCATCACTGGGCATTTACCTGTGCACCAGACTGTGCAGAGTGCTTGACTCATCCCCCACGACCACACGGGCCAGGGATACTGTTCCCATCCCCATTTACCCAAGGCCTGAAAGGGTAATTACCTCACCCCAAGGTCTGGGAAGTGGGAGAGCCAGGCTTAACCCCAAGTTACTGGGAGTCCTGAGCACACCCCCTCCGCCTGAGTCCAGGGGTCCCCGAGGCAGCCTGCCATCCCCACAGCACTCACTGTAGGAGGAGGCCCTGGAGGTGCCAAGTCCCAGCTGTGCTACTTACTATCTGTGGGCCCGTGGGAAGTTAGACAATACAGGAAAAGTGCTCCAGGCCTCAGTCTCCTCGTACAGATTAGTCAGAAGGTTAGTCCGAGGACATTGAGGTGATGCTGAAATCGCTACACAGGTGAGAGGTGGCCTTCAGTTTTCTCATTGTAAAGCCAGAGTGATAGAAGTGCTCCCCTGGGGTTATGGGGAGGCTTCACCAACCCAGTGCACCTGGAAATGCTCAGATCTGTGCCCGGCACCCAGAAAATGCCTAGTGAACGTTAGCCATTCTGATTAGAACAAGTGTAGTACGGGGCGGGGAGGGGCTTGATCCCCCCAGGAGCTACTTTCTGGAACAGGTGTCAGCTGAAGGGAGCTTAAGACCAAACTACCCACCAGCCTCCCAGACAAAGAATCACCTGCCTCACACCGCAGCTTCTTCCATTCTGTAGTTCACAAAGCACCCCCCACTCACCTGCCATCATCCTTGATCAGCAAACTCCTAAAAGAGCCAGGGAGTGGGGAGGGGAACACAGGTTAAGTTGAGCATGGAAAGTCCTAGCTTATTCATTTTTAAAAAACTATTCGAGCCTCTCCTGTTTAACTGCTGGGGTGGGTGTGGGTGTCAGATGGCAGGGCCTGGCCAGGCCCCTCCTGCAGCGAGAGGGCAGTCGCCCACTGTCCTCTACCCCAGCCATACCATTCCTTATGTGTATAGCCACCTCATCTCGCTGCTCCTTCGAGTAAGCGTGGACAGATGATGAGCAGAGGTCTGCACCAATGTCTGCACTGCCTAAGGCCACACATCTAAGAGTGGAGGGTAGCCAGGACTAACCTCGCGGGGCTTGGGCTTTCCTCAGCAGAGCACGCTTCTTTGCAACACTTCATCCAAGCCCAACTGGGTGGTTAGATCAGTGAGTTCCCAACTCTGGCTCAACATCCATGTCATCTGGCAGGGGTGTTTTGTCAGTTGGCTTGAATAGAGATCCTTGCTTCCTGATTCCTTAGGTCTGGGTCGGACCTCGGAGTCTGCAGTTTTTGAAACCTTCCCAAGGTTTCTAAGAGCAAGATTCAGGGACCAGGGTTGGAATAGAAGTGTTCTGGCAGGTTTGAGAAGGGCTCTGTCTCTGCCTGCACCCACTCTGTTCTCTCTGGACTCTTCAGGCCTGGGGGAACCATGGTGACCTACGGGGGAATGGCCAAGCAGCCCGTCATAGCCTCTGTGGTAAGCTGGTGGGGGAGGCAGGCATGGACACAGGCCTGGACACAATAGTTGTCCAGACCCACAGGTGCCCTTGTCCCTGGACAGAGTCTGTACCTCAAGCAGCGCCTGAAATGCTTGCCCTCAGAGCCCCAGTTCATCCTTCTTGTGTCCACAGAGCCAGCTCATTTTTAAGGATCTCAAACTTCGAGGCTTTTGGTTGTCCCAGTGGAAGAAGGACCACAGTCCAGGTGAGTGGATGATGGCCCCATTGCCAAGGGTCACACGAGAGGGCAGTGCCTACTGCAGAAGTGACCCGCCATCCTGAGGCCTGGAGGGGTGATGGGCTCCCCAGTGCCATGACAGGTTAAAGGAAAATAGCCTCTAGCCACAGTTGCAGTCAGCAAATAGGTACTGGGCTCGAGGGAGCTGGTCCTGGGGGTGGCAGCAGTGAGCAAGGCTGCCCCTGGGGAAGACTGCCATGGAAGACAGCCAAGTACAGAGAACAAACTCTGGAGCCAGCCTGCCTGGGTTCAAATCCTGCTCCCACCATCACTGGGGATAGGTTTACCCAGCCTAGCCATGGGACCTGGACAAGTTACTTAACTTCTGTCTCAGTTTAAATATCATAGTTGTCTAGATATTGTTAGCCTTTGATTGAGGAGGAAACTGAGGTTCAGAGTGGTTAGGTAGCTTGCCCAGTCTCCCCATGTAGGGAGTGATGCAGCCACAATGTAAACTCATCTCTTTGACTCCAGAACCTGAGCCAGTACACCATCCTTCCCCTCCTGGAGGACTGGCTGCCCAGAGTATGACCCCCCCGCCCCACGCTGAGACTGAAGAAGCACATGGAATCATTCAAGTGAAGGGGAGGAAAGTTGTGGCATCAGTGGCATGTTTCAGGCCGGAAAAGTAGCCTGTGCAAAAGGCCATCATAGAGAGTGGGGACCTAGACAGATAGGTTGTGACCAGATTATGAAAGGCTTTACAACCCTTCTTAAGGAGCTCAGACTCTATCTTAAAGGCAAGGGAAGAGCCACCAAAGCGTCCTAAACAGGGGACATGATTAGATTTGAATGTTGCATGAATTGATGTCTATGAAAAACCACTTCTCATCTTCCTGGACCATAGAGGGGGACAGGCCCTGGGAGGGGGTGCTGGGGACCTCAACTTGTGGGGTTCTAAGGGAGTCCTGAGCTCTTTACCTGGGCAAAGCTCATCAGTTCCACATCAGCTGGCATGCCAGGCACACCCACCCCCTCCCTGTGCCTCTTCTAGCTGCCCTGCCTCAAAGTACTCCTGCCGCTCCCACCATTCAGGACTCTCGGTTACACCCAAGTCAGGTTCTGTGGGTCTGAGCCCTCTTAGCCACCACTCTGCCTGCCCCTCAGTCCTGGGGCCACTCCCCCACGCTCCTCTGTCCTAACCCCCCAGGGACCAGGCTGCCCCCACAGCCTCCCTATCCCTGGTCAAGCCTGGGCTCTCGAGGCTTTCCTAGAGTTTAGCGTCAGCTCCTGCCACTGGGGGTGGCCCATGGTCTGTCTTGCCATGCCCTGCCGCTGCACCTCTGTCTGACTTCCTCAACTTCCCACAGCCCAGTTCAAGGAGCTGATCGTCACGTTGTGTGGTCTCATCAGCCGGGGCCAGCTCACAGCCCCCGCCTGCTCCGAGGTCCCACTGCAGGACTACCAGCGTGCCTTGGAAGCCTCAGTGCAGCCCTTCGTGTCTTCAAAGCAGATTCTCACCATGTGCTAATCGCGGAGGAGCTGGAGCGAGGTGGGAGGGGAGATGGATCGGCAGGACTGGTTTCTGGCGCCTCTGTCAGGGCCCTCTCAGCCTTCCCCAGGCTGCCCTCTCCTCACTGTCACTTCCGACTGGGAGGGTCGTGAAGCCAGCTAAGGCTTTCCCCAGGGCCAGCCCCAGGGTATCTAATAAAGTGAACTTCCTAAAAACACATACATACAAACCCATAGAAGTCATCCCTGGCAAGAAGGACCCTCATTGTGCACCTGCCATTCCCCAGCACTAAGAAGACCCCTTGCCCGTCCTCTACTTGTCCCCTAGTGATGATTTCCTGACGACCCTGAAACAAAGCAAGGGTAGGCACTGGCAGGTACAAAAGCCAGTAGGATGCAGTCTCCACCCTCAGGCTCTCCACAGGGGAGCAAAAAGGAACGTTTGACTCATTCTGTGTAGTATGTGGCTCAGTCTGGGGCAGAAGGATCAGCTACATGGGAGAGTGAATGCCAGGCTGAGGAGCCAAGGAAATGGGGTCTCAGCTGGCTGGACCACCCTATGGAATGCCTGTTCTAACTGGGGAGATGGTTGTTACACCAGTGCTTCTCAGCCTGAAGTCATTCTACCCCCAGGGGACCTTTGACAGTGTCTGGAGACATTTTTCATCATAAGTGAGAGGATGCTATTGGCATCTAGTGGGTAGAGGTCAGTGATGCTGCTCAAACATCCTGTGGTGCACAGAACAGCCTTCCTCAACATAGAATTACCCAGCCCAGAATGTCCATCGTGCCTGGGTTGGGAAAACCAGCATTAAGCTAAGAGTCCCAAAACAACTGCCATGGTGATTCATGGCTTAAACATGTGGAAGTGCTCTGAGGCCATCACTGATCAGGGGCTTGTCCTAGGCCTGTGGTCAGGGGAACCTTCCTGACATGAAGCTTGAAAGTGGGCTCTGAAAATGAATAGTTTTATTCAGACAAAAAGAGTTTGACATTATGTGACTTTTTGGTGTTTGCCTAATGAGCTACTCACCCAGAGCAAAAAACTAGAGACTTTGGAATGTATTTACTGGATACCTAGTATGTGCCTAAGGCTAGGGATGCTGGTGGTGGGGGAGGGGGGCCTGGCCCTCTAGTTCCTTAGCCCAGAGCAGGGGACAGACCTTCCCAGTATACTAATGAGGCCACTGACTCAGGTGTTCAGAGGGCCATGGGGACATAGCAGTTCTGCCTGAGGGTTTGAAGGAAGGCTTCATGGAGGAGGTGTCATCCACAGCAAATCTTGAAGGCCAAGCAGGAAAGCATGTACCAAGCAAAACCAACAGCACATGTGAGAATTTGGAGGGCTGGGAGCCTGGCTCTGCTGCCTGAGACGGGAGAGTGTGAGGACTGAGGTGGGAGCTGTGAGCAGAGGTCAGAGCAAGAAGATTCGAGAAGTCAGCACTTACCCTTCAGAGCGGGGGAGGCACAGAGGGATTTTCAGCAGCAGAGTGATGTGGGAAAACTGGCTCAGAAAGCCAGAGTGCACTCAGGCTTAGCTGCACGAAAACATGTACGCAGGCCCCCAGCATAATGCTCTTGCCTTTGGGAGCATCTTCTGTGTCCCCTGGAGAAAAGGACTTAGCTTCAGCCCAGGGTTGGGGAAGGTCTGCAGGTGTCTTCTGGATAAGAGTTGCTACCTTTTGCACCTAGGCTCAAGATCATCCCCAACCTGCCCAGGTCCCTCCTGTCCCCTGTCCTCTATCCTTGAGGTTAGTGGGACAGCTGACTTGTACAGATGGTCAACATGGGCTAGTGAAAAAAGCCTGAGAGGGTGAGAGAGGCTGCCCAAAGGCTACAGGAGTGAACAGTTAAGTTTAGGTTCTTTGGGGGGAGTCCACAATGTCGGGCTTAGGGGGAGTAATGAGCCTGCAGCATGGGGAGGGAGTCTGACTCAGAGGAGGCAGACTGGAAGGAGGAAGGTTCATAACACCATGGTTAGAGACCCCATGGAGGGATGTGCAAAATGTCCTGAGAACAGTAGCTCTAGGGGTCTGGAGATGACATTTGGGCTGTGCTTTAAAGGATGATTATAGTTTTCTCAGGCAGGGAAGGGAGACAACCATAAACTAAGGGACCAGATTAAGCTAAGTTATAGAAGCAGGACATTTATGTTAGAATCTTCTCATTTCCCCCAAATATCCATTCTCTTTCTGAGAATTAATGCTGACAACGTTTAGGTCAGCATATGGTAGGCTGGAATAAACCGTTTTCCTGCCTTCCTTGCAGCAGACAGGTCTGTCCCTTGTCATGCATACAGAGGTGGTAGGTGTCAATTTCTTAAGAACCTCTTTAAAATATAGCTGGCATCCATCCTGTACCTTTTTCTTCCCTTTCCACCTTCCTCCTGGCTGGGACACAGACCAGATTCCTGGAATTTGCACAGCCATCTTTGACCATGTTAAGAATGGGTCAATGACAAGATCCAAGGGCGCCTGGGTGGCTCAGATGGTTAAGCGTCTGCCTTCGGCTCAGGTCATGATCCCAGGGTCCTGGGATCAAGTCCCGCATCGGGCTCTCTGCTCCTTGGGAGCCTGCTTCTCCCTCTGCCTCTCTCTCTGTCTCTTATGAATAAATAAATAAATCTTTAAAAAAAAAAAAAAAAAGAATGGGTCAGTGACAAGATCCAAGAAGCCTGGGTCCTGGTCACCCAGATGCCCCAACTGCCCACCTCAGGATTTGTTTTACATGAGAAAGAAGCTTCTATGTTGTTTAGGTTCCTAGTATTTGGGCCTTCTCTGAACCTAATTATAACTGATACATATTCTCTGATTTAATTTATATTGAAATCATCCAAGCTAAAGCTGCAAAAGTGAATTGTGGCAGTTTAGGATTCCCCAATAAGGAATTTGAACTTTATCCTATCGGCAGTAGGGAACAAAAGATTTCTGAGCCAGAAGATGAGAACTGTGCTTTGGGGGGAAAAAAAAAAAAATTCCTCTGGCAGCAGGTTAGGGGACAGTTGGGAGAAGGGAGGCACTAAAAGAAGAGATAACATCAGAAATTCCCAGGTTTCTGAATTTCAAATAAGGAAAATCCCCTGAAACTTCAAAGACCAAATGGGGATTACCAACATTGCAGAGGCCAGCACAGAGAGGAGACTGTGACAAGACCATAGAAAGAATCGAAGCTCAAATGGATCATCTCTTTGCACACTTTAAAAGTACGGGAAGCTATTTTTCATTTTCAGGCTGAATAATTTCTCTGTAGAGTGGGGACAGCTCTTCAGGCCCACTAAGTAAACAGAATCCTTTTTAAATGGTTGGAGGAGGAACCTTGGGCTCCAGGAGACTGAAAGAAGACAAACAGGCATTACCTCCTAAACCAAAGCTCGAGCACACCTGACGCCCCAAGGCTTCATGACTCTGGTGCTCCCTGATTGGTGTCTTCTGGGAGCATCCACCGTGCAACTACCTACAGCCACTGCCATAATATTGATGACTGCTTTGTGTCTTGGGAGATGAGATAAATAAGCCTGCTCTCCTCAGGGAAAGACTTGAGACCCAGAAGAAGGTTTTTGCATTCATCTGTGTGTGGCAGGCATGCCTGTCCTTATGCCTGGAAGCTCTTGACTGCACCTACCAGCCTCATACTTGTTGGTAGGCACTGTGCCCTGGGTAGGACACTGGGCCCAGCCAGAGCAGCTGGAAATGGTAAAGAAGAGATGCAGGCCTGGGGCAGCATCTGCCTGCATTTGCAGGCAGGAAAATCCTGGGAAGACAGCAGAGCTGACCTAAAGGTAAGGAGATGTTCACACTCCCTGAAAGAAAAGTAAGCTTGCCCTATGCCCCTAATCCTTTGCAGTATATAAGCCCTTTTACCCATATCTCCATTTGATTTTTACAACTTCCCTGTATCATTGAGATTTTAATTAATATCATAACTTTACAGAAGAGGAAGACACCAAGAGAGGCGAAGTGAGTTGCTCAAGGTCACAGAGCAGGCAGCAAGCAGATCTGGCACAAGAAGCCAGCTCCCCTGACCCTGTCTGGTCACCCTACCAGTCAATCCTGATTTTTTTTGGCCCCACAATTGGCCTTGTGCTCCCTCTTTGGACTCCTTGATTTTGTTCAGTGATAATTAGCATGTCAATCAGAAGAGAGTTCAAATTTCCCTGAGTCTGTGTCTCATGGGGAGGCAAGAAAAAGGAGAATCAGGAGGGCACTGAAGTAATTCAGGTAAGAGATCATTTGTTTATTCACTTAATATTTTGAACACCCACTATGTGAAAATCACTGTTATAGGTGTTAGGGATACAGTAGGAGACAAAAAACATGGCCCCTGATACCAGGGAGCTTACATTCTAGTAGAAGAGAAAGACCATGAATAAGTGAAGAAATAAACAAGGCAATTACAGAGTGTGGTAGATGCTGTGAAAGAAAAAATACAGTGATATCACAGTGGCGGGATACTTGAGATAAGGAGGGTAAGGAAGGTCTGAGGCCTGAATAAGGAGCCAACCATATTGCAAAGGGAACAGCACAGTTAAAAGCCCTGACGTATGAACGATATGACAAGGCCTGCACTAGCTTAGTAAGTGGGAGTGAAGTGGATGGATTTGGCAACATTTAGAAGGAAGAATCAGGGCGCCTGGGTGGCTCAGATGGTTAAGCGTCTGCCTTCGGCTCAGGTCATGATCTCAGGGTCCTGGGATCGAGTCCCGCATCGGGCTCCCTGCTCCTTGGGAGCCTGCTTCTCCCTCTGCCTCTCTCTCTCTCTCTCTGTCTCTCATGAATAAATAAATAAAATCTTTAAAAAAAAAAAAAAAAAGAAGAATCAACAGGACAGACTAGATGTGGCGGTTGAAGGTTGAACTTTAGCACTTTGCTGGATGGAAGGTGCCACTCCCTGAATTAGGAAGCTCTGAAGGAGGAGCAGGATTTAGAGACAGGCATTTCCCCAATGCAGGGCTTTCATTCCCATCTGTGTAACAGGTTGTTCAGACTATATGACAACCAAGGTTAGAACCAGTTCTTAAGAATATTATGATCCTCATACTACTAAATTCCAAATGGATCGAAGATTGCAATATAAAAATAAGTCCTAAAAATAACAGAATAAACCATGGGAGGTGTTTTTCTTTTTAAACCTCAAAGTGAGAAAAACTACAACACAAAATCTTGAATCAAAGAAAAATAAAGGATGGATAAATTTGACCCCATAAATATCTTACGTTTTTGCATAGCAGAGAACACTCTGGGCAAAGTCAAAAGTCAAACTGGGAAAAAATATTTGCAACTCATCTAACAACTGATTTCCCTAATATATAGTGAGCTCCTATGAATCAATAAGAAAATGGGCAAAGGGGGAGCCTGGGTGGTTCAGTCAGTTAAACATCCGACTCTTGGTTCCAGCTCAGGTCATGATCTGGGGTAGTGAGATAGAGCTGAGTCCTGCATCAGGCTCCGAACTCAGCAGGGAGTCTGCTTGAGATTTTCTCCCTCTGCGCCTCACCGACTCCGCCCCCCCCATTGGCTCTTGCATTCTCTCTCTCAAATAAATAACTCTAAAAGGGGAGCACCTGGAGCGCTCAGAGTGTTGAATGGCCGACTGACTTTTGGCTCAGGGTCCTGGGATCAAGCCCAGGCTCTGCGCTCAGCAGGGAGTCTGCTTGAGAATTCTGTCTCCCTCTCCATGCCCGCCTCACACGTCCTCTCTCTCTCTCTCAAATAAATAAATCTTTTTAAAATTAAAAAAAAAAATGATTAAAGGATATAAGCAGACACATAAAGTATGTGTCTCTTAAATAAATGAAATGAGGCTCACTCCACTCAAAATAAGATAAATGCAAATTAAACTACCCCAAGATAGCATTTTTCAGCTATCAGATTGACAAAGATCATAAAATTTGATCACATGGTGTTGATGAGATGGAGAAACAGGTACTTATGGAAGAGAATTGAGCAATATCTATCCAAACTATACTTGCCCCCTTTGAGCCAACTATCCTAGGAATAGATCCTACATATATGTATATACAACGTTATTCATTGCAGCAGTTATAACAAATAGTTTGAACCTATCTCAATATCCTTCACTAGGGCACTGATTAAATAAATTGTGTATAATGGTATTTTATAAGCCATAAAAATACTCCTGAAGAAGCTCCTTTTGTACTGATGGAATGACTTTCAAAATACAGTAAGCACAAAACTGTACGTATAGTACACTACTATTGCTTTATTTGTGTAAAATGCCTCCCAAAGGACATTTAAGAAACTGGTTACATTGTCTGCCTCTGGGGAGGGTAACGAGGTGGCCAGAGGACAGAGATGGGAAGACTTTTCACTGTATCATTTGAACCAGTTAATGAGTTATCCTTTCAAAATATAATTTTAAGGGGTGCCTGGGTGGGTCAGTCTGTTAAGCGTCTCCGTTCTGCTCAAATCATGATCTCAGGGTCATGGATGGAGCCCTGCCTTGGGCTCCCTGCTCAGCGGGGAGTCTGTTTCCTCCCTCTATCCCTTCCCCCACTTGTGCTTCCTCTCTTTCTCTCAAATATTTTTTTAAATAAATATATATATAATTTAAAAAATAAAAACAGCAAACAAAACTCCTTTGTGGTTCTAGGTAAATTGAGTTAGTGAGAGGGGAACCAATATTTGAGTTCCTACCTCGGTCCAGATACTGTTCCAAGCACTATATTCTTCCATATATACTACCCCATTTAGTTACCCAGCTAGTCTATTGAAATGGGATAAATTATTCTAATTTTGCAGTAGAAAATAAACTGACCAAGTAATTTAGTGTCAAGCCTAATCTAGCTCCAAAACTCCAGCCTTCTCCACTTTCCACACTGCTTCTATTGAAGCAACTTGTCCTATTTTTTAAAATAATATTGGTAAAAGGCGAAAATCATATGGGCACTTGCGATGTGCTGGGAACAGTACTAAGTGTTTGACGTATCTATTCTCATGTATAATTCTCCAGTGGACTCTGGAAGGTTGGAATTTCTAGCTCCCTTATACCGAGAAGACAAACGGGGCTTAGAGAGATGGCGCGTAATGGGCCCAAGGTCACGGATACAAAGACGGATAGAAGCCAGACTTAACTCCAAAGCTGCTCAGAAGTCGAAACCACTCCCGGTGCAAAGGACAAAAGCAGGAACGTTCGCTGGGCGGAGACAGTTGCCGGCACTTCCGGGGGGAGGAGCGAAGCCACCCGGCTGCGAAAGCGGCGCCGGCCCAGCCACAGCGAACTCGCGAGAGGACGTGCGGAGGGAGGTGGGGGGGGGGGAAGTCTTCCCCCACGCCGCCAGCATCGCCTGTCGATCACCTGGCCCCGCCCCACGCCGGCGCGCCCCGGGGCAAGCCCCGCCCCCACTCCTGGCCGGGCGGGAAGCGAACGCGCGCTCCCTCCCGTTACCCTCCGCCTGCGGGGAGGGCGGGGAAGGCGGGAGGCGCGCGCTCGCGTGCTGCGTGCTCGCGTACGTCGCTGGGGTTCGGCTGCGTCCGTCCCGCCGCTCGCCCGTTGCCGCCGCCGCCGTCGCCGCGTTCTCGCTTCGCCGGCCGCCGCCTAAGGGGGGCTGGGGCCGGGCCAAGCCGCCGCTGCTGTTGCCGGGATGCCGCGGGTGTACATCGGCCGCCTGAGCTACCAGGCCCGGGAGCGCGATGTGGAGCGCTTCTTTAAGGGCTACGGGAAGATCCTGGAGGTGGATCTGAAGAACGGGTGAGGAGGGCAGAAGAGGGGTCGGCCGGGTGGGGACAGGGCCCCAGCGGTGGTGGGGAGGCCGCGGGGACGGGAGAGGGACGCCTGCTCGGCGCAGAGCTGCTACCGGCCTGCTCCGGCTCCGCCATAGTCGCGGCGCCTCGGGGGCGCGGGTAGGCCCTGGTTCCCACTGCGCCTGCGCGGGTGGGGGTGGTGGAGGGATAATGGGAGCGATGGTGAGGATCTGAGTGGGACGGGGAGAAGGAAAACCCGAGTGGGGTTGGGGCTTCGGGCGGGAGGGTACGGCTCCAGGGCGCCGGGGAGGCCTGGGTTTTTCCTTCCCGGGCCCCGGCAGTGGGGCCTGGTTCGTCTCCGGCTAGAGACCGACCTTTCCCGCTCTCAGGGCTGCTGGAAATAAACAGGATTTCCTGCTCCCTTTTCACCTCTTGCCCAGTCTAATGGATCAGACAGTCACCACGCATCTTTCCCAAGGCCAGGAGCTCCGGAGGGAGGCCCTTTTTTGACTTGCATGTGTCACACTTTTTTGGGCGGGAGACTCGGGTTTGAGTGAGTAGTCTAGTGACAGTTTGGAAAGTATCGTCTTGCCGCGCTGAAAGCTTTGGCCGTTCCCTCTACAAGGGTAATTTAAAGTCTTGATTCGTTATCTTTCAAACTTCGTACAGAGTTTCCATGCTGTGGTTTCCGTTCTACAACTTGCCAAAAAATTGCTTTGTCGTTGTAGAATTTGTTAGAGAATCGTAGCCACCCTGGCTAGTATCTGCGGCAGTTAGTTAATGAGACGGAGATTCACAGCTCGAAATTGCTAACTTACTGCCTCCCCGGGTTTGGTCTGTTACTTGTATTCCTGATCTACTTTAGCAAAGCAGGGCCAGCAGGGGCTATTTCGGGGAAAAGAGATGAGTCCGGCTTGCAGAAGATACTCAACGGGGAAATCTATGAGAACCAGGAAACGTTAGGTAGGACTTGAAAGACATAGATATAAAAATTAAAAGGAGTAGGAAGAACATTTTAGGGTACTAAATCTTGAGTGTTGGAGGAAATCTTGGCTTATTTGGAAAAAAAAAAAAAGATGAAAGACATTTGCAACAGGTCTGATACGGCTACAGGTTTCTCTCCATTGTAATACTAGCAACTAACACTGGAGAAGTTAGGAAAAATACCTAAGTGTAAGTTGCACATTTGAGACAAATTGGTAGCTTCCATGTACTCACATTGTTGATTGGGTTTAAAAGTCACTTCAAAGTGATTGTTAGGAAGAATCACCTTCTTACTAAGGAAAATGTCCTCTATAAAAGTGTTTATTATGGGGCGCCTGGCTGGCTCAGTCGGTGGAGCATGCAACTCTTGATATCTGGGTTGTAAGTTCAAGCCCCAAGTTGGGTGTAGAGATTAGTTAAAAAAACTAAAATCTTTTTTTTTAAAAAAGTGTTTATGAATACTGATTTAGAGTAAAAGGGTTAGGAAATTGCTCATTTGGTACAACAGAGCTTTCTGTTCTTAAGGAATTTACTCGACAAAGTGGGTTATTTTTGTTGTTGCTGTGATACATATACGAAAGATGAAGTGAAAAGTCCCAATTTTCTTCAGAGGCCAACTAAGTTGTCAGAGTACATTTTGTGGGGAAAGCGTGGTTTTTGAAGTCAGACAGGCTTGGGTGAAATCCTAGCTTCACCACTTATTATCTGTGGGCAGGTTACTTCTGTGACTAAATTTTCTCGTCTGCAAGGAAAAGGAACATTAGAGATAATAATTGTAAAGTGTTTGGCTCATAGCTGTAAATGGTAGCTGTAATCAAATGGTTTTGACTGATCATTAGGAGACAGCTTTAGTGTTTGATAACATGAAGCGTATTTGGTGAGGTCTGTTTTCTAAAGTTACTCAAGTGATAGGAAATGATTTTGATGTTAATGGTAAAGTGGTTAATGGAACAAATATGTTCATAACCCACCAACAAGATGCCTGCTACTGTGCTAAATGGATTGGAAAGAAAGAAAAATAGTTCTGCTCTTGAGTAAATTAAGTGTTGACAGTTACAACATGTACACTTAGAGTTAAGAAATGCTTGCTCTCACTTTAAACTCAAGTAAAACTTGGTTTGTTTGAAGAGATTTGTTTGAAATGGGCTTTGAAGAGTGAATTGAGTGGGGTTTGAAATAAAGTGTCTGGGAATAATGTATGTCATAACCGGTGATGAGGTGGTCCAATAAGGAACACTTTTGAGAAATAATGAGCAATCAAGCTTGGATTAAGTCTCATGAGAGATTTGGAAATTGAACGACAGGAACCAAAACATCAACTATGAGATTTTACAGTGAGCATCCAAATCATGGATAGGAATTGAAAGGCTCTGTAAGGAATAATTGAGCAATCTGGGAAATGGTGAGAAAGGAAAGATCGTTGCAGAACCCTACATACCTGAGTCTCTGAGTCTGGGGAACTATTCTCTTAGCAGACCTGCTGCTAAATCATGGTATGTGTGAAATCTGTGATTGAAACTGAAGGTTGAAATGAGGAATGGGAAGTCATTTCAGGGATTCAAAGGCAGGTGAGACGATTAAACTGGCACACCTGGCAGCATTCAGTAATCGCTGCAGAGAAAAGTGACTGCTGAGCAAAAGACCAATGGTGTAGATGGATTTCAAGCAAGAATTGACTGGACTAGATTGCAAAAGTGCAGAGTCTGAAAGGAAGGAGGAGATACAAAAGGAAAAGATGGCGTAATTTAGCAACATGTAAGCTTATGGCCCTGGACACTAAGAATAGTAGGTCTCCTTGAGAAACTTTTTTTTTTAAGATTTTACTTATTTATTTGACAGAGAGCGAGAGAGGGAACATAAGCAGGGGGAGCATACCTGGCCTGTAATTATTAGTAATCAGAACACTAAAGCAGATTTTGGATGGATAGGATTTTGATGAATTGCTGAAGAGTTTCACACTTGTAGAAGTGAGATACATCAGTAGACAGTAGATATGTTTAGAATTAAATAGGCATAAAGTACTGGTATAATTGGAAGTTGACCAAATGAGGAAGTAGGTAAGCTCTCCAAAGGAGATTTAGTGTCCAGGAGAGGATTTTATGGATCCTCTTGGGATTTCAAAAAGTGTGTATGCAGTAGTTCATTGCCTGCCATTTTAGTATTCCAGGGGACCCTAATCTAGACTGCCTTTATTTTAGAGAATTCCTAAAAGAGTGGTTCAGTTGGGACCACAACATGATGTAGATCTCCCAGCACCCTATAGGCCACTCCAGGTGGTAGGTGTAGGGTCTCCTGCATTCATACCTGCCACACTAACCCCAGCAAGAGCCACTATGGGACCAGGGGTCAAGGAAACAGCAGCATTAGCAGTACCCGTCTGTAGCCTTCCAACTCTGCTAACTTTTGCTGCCTTTGATTATTTGTGAATTCTGTGGGCTTTTTTATTAATAAATCATGTGAAGTGTAGAAGATTTTTATTTATTTATTTTAAAGATTTTATTTATTTGACAGAGAGAGACACAGCGAGAGAGGGAACACAAGCAGGGGGAGTGGGAGAGGGAGAAGCAGGCTTCCCCCGGAGCAGGGAGCCAGATGCGGGGCTCGATCCCAGGACCCTGGGACCATGACCTGAGCCGAAGGCAGACGCTTAACGACTGAGCCACCAAGGCGCCCCCGTAGAAGAAGATTTTATTTATTTATTTTTTTATTTTTTTTTTTGTTTATTTATTCATGAAAGTCAGAGAGAGAGAGGCAGAGGCAGAGGGAGAGAAGCAGGCTCCCCGCCTAGCAGGGAGCCCGATGCGGGACTCGATCCCAGGACCCTGGGATCATGACCTGAGCTGAAGGCAGACGCTTAACCGTCTGAGCCACCCAGGCGCCCCGAAGAAGGTTTTAAATACGGTAGTTTCTCTTGCCACAAAATCTTGTGGTTACAGTCATAGGTCTTTATATTTTAATTTTTCCATATCTTAGTTAATAAATTTAATTTATCATACCCTAAGATTATTTTACTTGCCTAGGAGCTGGACTCCAAATCATTGAGGTTATTTTGTTTTGTTTATTTTTAAGTTGGCTAAAGACACGAATTATAACTCTCCAGAGAAACTTGGCTATATATTTCACACCTGTGCTTCATATTACAGTGAAATTGTGAATACCCAGAATTTTCAGGGTGTGTTCTCGTCTGATTGATTGGATTTACACAACTTTTTAAGTATTAGCAGGAAGTTTTTATTTTCACCCTCCTTGAAAATCCCTTCAAGTAGAAGGTACCTTAATTTTTTTTAACATGCTAATACTCTTTCAGTGAGTCAAAATTACTGGTTTTGTCCCCGATCACTGTAGAGCATTGTTAGATTTTAGACAATGAGATGAAAACCTGCCAACCCCAGACCCTACACAGGGATTCTCTCTGGTCCTTGATAGGGGCTTGTTTTGTTTAGTTTCTTGTCTTTTCATTTTAAAGGGGCAATAATGGAAATATAATTAGTTTAATGTTCCAGGTTATTGGTTTCTGGTTAATTGAACTGTGGGAGATTATCTTCACCCACCACCAAAAGCGATAAATGCTTTATCATTTTTATGATAATGGTACAATTAATGAGTGCCAGGAATGACAAAAGGCAAACCCACTCTCCCTTTAAAAAGACTCCACCTTTTTGTCCACAGGCAGTTCTGCCCGCAGAAATAGTGGCACATTTGAACCCTTGCGGTCCAAAGCTTTGAATCTTTCTGTTAAGTAAGGCATTTGGTTCTGGAGTCATTTTATGATTATCTAAGAAGAGATTAAAACAGTTTTGTTTAAAGGAGCACTTGAACAACATTGTTTATACATAGTTAAAATTAAAGACCCATTTTTAATTCCTATAGTGTTTCAAAATAGCATGTCTTTATTTCTTACTGTAAAATTTTTACATTTTACATAAATATGTATTTATGGACAAAAAATAATCAAAGATGACACTGTCTGCATTTTGAGACTGTCTTTTTTTCATACACGCATGCTTTTCTTATGCCTCCCCATCCTTTCTGCAGACTTAGGGTCATACTGTACATCCTGTTTGTTTCTACCTAACAGCTTGATTCTTTACCTTTGTCATTAAGTGTTCTCTGACAACTTGATTCTTAAAGGGTTCATAGTATTCCCACATATCAGTGTTATTTATTGTACATAATTAAAACCATGTTGCAAGACATTTAGGTTGTCTTTGGTTTTTTGCTAATTTATGCTTTCATAGCACTGAGGTAAATATCCTTTATGTAAATCTTGGGGTAGATTCCTGGATGGACCTTTGGAGTCAAAGTATATACACATCTTTAAGGCTTTTGCTACCTATTGGTTTCCATTACTCTCTAGACAGAGTATTTATATTTTCACCTGTTGTGTTTAAGAGTTCGTATTTTTCTGAACTCTGAACTAGCCTTCATTATAATTTTTTTAATATTATGATTTTTAATGAGAATGTTTAAAATTGCATATGAGGAAGTTATCTTGCACCCATTAAGGCTCATTCTTTAGCCTACCAGGCATAACAGATTCAAGAACTTTTTTTAAAAAGAACTTTTTGACTGATTAGAAAATAAATATGAAATCCTCTTAACATAAGGTCCTTTTTTAAAGATATTATTTATTTATTTGAGATAGAGAGTGACCACAGAGAGTGCGTGAGCACTGGCGGGAGGGTGGGGGGCAAAGGGAGAGAGAGAAGCAGACCCCCCCGCTGAGCCAGGAGCCCATCCTGGGATCATGACCTGAGCCGAAGGCAGACGTTTAACCAACTGAACCACCCAGGCGCCCCTTACATAAGGTCTTTTTTTTTTTTTTTTTTTTAAGATTTTATTTATTTATCTGACAGAGACACAGCGAGAGAGGGAACACAATCGGGAATGGGAGAGGGAGAAGCAGGCTTCCCGCAGAGCAGGGATCCCAGTGCAGGGCTCGATCCCAGGACCCTGGGATCATGACCCGAGCCGAAGGCAGACGCTTAACGACTGAGCCACCCAGGCGCCCCATAACATAAGGTCTTGATGTGCAATTTTATGTCCCACTTTTTCTACCTAATTTATCTTGTGTATTTTTTCTGTTACATAAAGATCTTACATACATCATTTTAACGGCTGCAGAAAATTCATTGTACGGCTGAATCATGATTTACCCAACCATTTCTCTTAGGTCATCTCTGAATTCTGGTTGTTAAAATAACGCTGTGATGGGTATCACATGCATAAAACTTTGTATTTTTATCATTCCTTAAGACAGATTCTGTGGAGTAAAATTCACGTGTCACAGCAGGAAAGAACGTTTTCAAGGCACTCAGTGCATATAATGCCAAGTAACTTTGAGAAAAGCTGTGTCCCAGTGCCACTTGTACCCGCAGTGTGTGGCGCCTGTCATGGCTGCCTCACCGGCATCGGGCGTACGTGTCGTTTCAGATCTTTGCTAATTTCACAGGTGCAAGTGGTCTTATGTGTCTTAACCAAGAACTTTTTCTTAAATGAGTAAAAAATAATGAGACATAGGGCTATGGATTTAGTAGCATTCTTTATTAGTAGTAGAACCATTACAAATGTGACCAAGTTGGTTTTTGTACTGCAATCTCTTGAAGTCAGCCTATAACCAAAATTTAAATGTTACTTTTCTTTTTCCTGAGATGGGTAATTTTTAAGTTTCTGTAATCTTGAAAAATCAGTGCCAAGAGACAACACCGGGCTGCAATTTTGACCAAATGTTGCTAGCATAAATTCCCTGGCTTGAGACTTCCACTCTGTGGTTCTGTAATAAACATTGTCTGTAATTATTCAGCCAAGTCATTTTAAACCCCTGTTCCTCAGTTCAGTCTCTTGCACCTCCCTTCCTCATTGAGGGAGCATATGAATAAAAGGGCCATGTGAAATATTTGTCCCTTTTAAATGGTAAGCATAGGATGAAGACTGGATAAAATATGATACGGGTTCCCGATATTTTTCTGGATGCTTCCAAGTAACTTAAACAGAAAATTGTACTTTGAGCTTCTCTAAGAAAGATGCTCCTAGTATGTAAAAGAATACGATTGGGGGTGGTCTTTATAAATTTGTAAGCTAACACTGGAATTTCAGAACTCTAAAAAACATTAACAGCATGCACTTGTGTAATTTATTTTTCAACTGCATACACCAGAGCGCTTTACTAACAAGTGTTGTTGTCTCTAGTTTGGACTGATGGGGAAACTGAGGCATTGGGTCAATTAAGTGCCTGGCTGAAGGTTACAGAATGAGTTATTGACAACTCTGGAAGCTGAAGCGCTTTCTTATTCCCATACCAGATACAGCAGGAGCAGTGGCAGTCAAAGCCTCTCATGCTCTTTCCTTCCAGATGGTTCAGTCCTGTTGCTCTGGCACTTGCCTCCAAGGATGAGAAGGTAGTTAGGTTCCACAGCCTGTTCGGTCTTTAGTCTCTCTACAGAGTCTTCAACAAGCTAAAAAGTTACTGCCAACAATGAGACAGGTGGTAGTTTTTGTGACACTGGCCCTACACAGAAACTAGTGAAACTCTCAGGCTGTTCTTTGAAGAGCTGTAAGATGGTGTCAGCTTGGTCCTGGCTGACTGGGGTAGGATTTGTGCGAGCAGATGCAGTTAAGTGATCTCTGTCGCGTTATTGCTAGGGCTGTCTGGTCTTGGAGTAACCTGAAGGCGAAGGATCAGGCTGTGCTCTGGATTTGCATGCCCCTATTTTGAGGAAATGCCCTCCGTGACCTTCCCTGCGTGTTGAGATGCAAGTCTGGAGGTCTCAGAACTGCAAATGATACCTGAAGAAGCACCCAAAGGACGCTTGTAATCCTTCTATCAAGTCCCCCAGCCACGTCGTTAGGCCTGGATGCCAGAATGGGGGGCATTCGTAAACAGAGACCTCCAAGACCTAGAGAAAGTGGGGAGACCAAAGGAGGAGAGGAGGGAGGTCTGAATCCTGCCTTCGGGAATGGAAGAGGTGAGCAGGAGGCTCAGGCACAGGAGTCAGGAACCGCAGACCTGAAGCACTGACTTTGAGAAATTTGTTTCGTGTGGATGACAAGAAGCTGTTGATCCGTTAATGTTAAAAGAATTTGAAAATGTTAAAATACTAAATGAATTAAATGACTGATTTCAAGGGAAGGGCATCCCCTAAGAAATAGCATAGGAAGTGGCATCTTTAACCGAAAAGGAAAAGAAACTGACTGCAACGCAGGGACTGTGGAGTGGTTATGAGGGATATGGGAACAGCCAAGATGGTCCCAGAGGTATAACTTCTGAGAGGCTTTAACACCTGTTACCCACTCATAGTGCCATTTTAGAGGTAAGTATAAACTGGTTTTGTTTGTGGCTTTTGTGTGGAATCAAGTGGTGCTGTCCGCTGAGTGTAAACTTTTATTTCACTTAGGTATGAGTAACAGATACAGTATTCCTATCTTACATCCCAAGAGTTTTGTTTTTTTTTTCCTAAATTGGTAATATGACGTTTATTTCTGGAGGGTTTTTTTTTTAATATATATACATATATTTTTAAATCTGTGATTGTCTTCATGAACTGTAGTGTGTCATCAGGGAATAGTTGACCCCTTTTCTTGTGGGATCTCTTCATTTACTCTTAGTGTTGATAAGTGTCACAAAATGGAAAGGCACACAGGTGTGATTGTTTGCCCCTTACCCCCTTTGAAGAAAGCAGCCATGTTGAGTTTAAAATGTCAATGAAACACATTTTGTTGTGATGGGGGTTATGGTTGTAATGGTGATCCACAAATTATTCAGAAGTATGTTGCTTTCTGGGATAGTCCCATTTTATAGGGTGGAAATATGGTGGTAGCTTAATGAAAGCGAAATCGCTTAGCAACCTTAGGTTCATTTTGAAACAGTTCTGGATAGTTGAAAGGAATTGGCAGATAGGCCTGTAGAATGGTTACAAAGTAATACTAAATTTGAACTTGATACAGATTCCTCTCTACCTCCTGCTGTTTTGGAGGAATTTTGTTTTATTGCTAATATTTAGGGTACGATTGTTTCTGTTATATTTTCTTCACCCCAGTATGTGAGCATTCCTTTAGAGATGGGCTGGCATTCCCTTAATGATGTTACTTTTCTCTGTTTTCCTAGACTGATGCTAAAGTTTTGATGAGCTATAAAATTTGGTAATTTTGATAGGTTTGGTTCCACAAGTAACTTAGAGAAATCGTGTTCACAACTTGTATCAGTACCTATCAGGTGCAGAAGTGGTATTTCTCACCATTTAGTATTTGTCATAAGATGCTAATATTCACGTGGGCATTTCTCTTCCACAGCACATAATTTGATAAAACTGATTTTCCGTGCTTCTAGAGCTTGCATTTCTCAAACTGTGTCTGCTCTTTGGACCACATCTTTCCGTTACTGTATGGGAGGCAGTAGCTCATGATAGTGAGTGTTGACTTTGGGCTAGAAAGGACTCCAGGTGTTGGGTAGCCTTGGCAAGTTCCTTCCCTGCCCTGAGTCTTAGTGTCTTCATCAGTGAGCTAACAGTAAACCTCAGAGTTGTGAAAATTATTACAAAGGAATTTGAAGAAGGAAAGAATTCTGGTGGGCTGGAGTAGTCATGTTAATAGTAGTTCGGAATTAAACAAAATTAAATCAGATCTTAGATGCCTATCATCTGCAAAGTACTTTCCTGGTTGCTGCTATAATCTTGGTGTAGTTGGAAGTCTGTAAACCTTATAGTATTCTTTGATTTCTGGTCCATTTTTTTTCCATACCATTCATGCTTCTATTTTTTGGTCCCAGTCACCATTCCTTACAAAACTAATTAAATGCATTCTTAAATACATAATTTTGTCAATATCCATTCACATCTACCACCTCTAGGCCTGACTCTCCGTCATCTCTATGCTGGTCTAATTTTTGCTGAGCCTTAAAACCAAAGACAGATTCCAGGGGTTGTTGTGGGACCTCCAGAATGGGGATTGCACAGAATAATCTTATTTTTCCTCTATTCTTCTAGTCTGTTATGTTCTGAACCCACACATGTTTTCGGAAGGACCAGATGGCTGACACTGGCTAATGGGAACCAAAAGACAAGAGTGAAAGTAACCTGGTTGTCACATACCCCAAGCTTAGAGGTGCCTCACCTTGCCCCAAGATCAGTTTCTTTTTCTCTCTGGAGACTTTAACCCACTTAACCAAAACCTTGAATACAACCTGGCTTATCTGAAGTTAGATTATCAAGTCAAGCAGCAGCATTTGTTAAATGAAAGGGTTGTACTCAGGACTGTGCGAGAGAAGAAGTATCTGCCTTTACAAAGGCAGTGTAACCTGGTAGTTTAGAACTTGAGTCTGGAGTCAGATGGATCTGGATTCAGATCCAGCCACACCACTTATGAGCTCCTTCGCAGTGAACAGTAGCTTAGTCTCTCCAAGCCTCAGTCTTCTCATTTGTGAGATGGGAATAATCATAATAATAGTACATTCTTCACATACAATATGAGGAATGAATGGAATATTATGGATAAATTATTTACTGTGTGCCAGGCACTACACTAAATATTAGTCTTTGTTATTAAAGAGCACATAATCAAATGAGAGGATCAGCACAAAGAAAAAAGAGCAAGGCCTTGAAAGGCCATAGAAACATTGTCACGTAAAACATAAAATGGAATAGAAGTGCCAAAGCTAAAGAAGGTGCTCAGATGATTAGTCAGGCAAGTGTGTGAGACTTCGTAAAAGAGAGAATTCTCAAGTCTATGGAAGAAGATTGTTTGCTTCGCCTTGTGTAATCAAGGCACTTGGGTTTGGAGAATGATGGAAACAAATTTCTTTAGGAGTCATCCTAGACCTCTGAGCAAAAGAATAATCTAGGAGCTGGCTTTCCCTGCTGCACCCAAAGAGACAAGTTGCCTAAGTTAAGAGTAGCCATATCCTGGAACTAAGGAAGCCCATCAGACAGGCAGAAGA
Organism: Leptonychotes weddellii; assembly: GCF_054177405.1. Classification (NCBI taxonomy): domain Eukaryota; kingdom Metazoa; phylum Chordata; class Mammalia; order Carnivora; family Phocidae; genus Leptonychotes; species Leptonychotes weddellii. The sequence goes on along the minus strand of NC_138372.1, from coordinate 20,428,943 downwards.
CGGCCTTGGGGGGCCCGGCAGATGAGAGAACTAGGGCCAGGCCGAACGGGCAGCCAGAGAGGACTCGTCAGGGGTGATGCCGAGTGCTGGGAGGAGACTAGTGCTCAGGGGCTCCAGGAGAGAGACCTCATGAGGTAGGTTTTCTTCTTTGAAGGTGGGGAAAGATCAAGTGCAGACTGAGCTGTGGCCAGCGCTTACAGACCAGGAGTCCACACTAGCTCTACTCAGAGAGCTCTTGGTGCGCGGGAGCTGCCAGTTTGCCGACGGGAACAGAGCCCCAGGCTGGGCACTGGTGAGCCCTGAAGCCGCCCCCCAGCTCTGCCACTCGGGGAGCACGGGTAAGTCATCCGCCTTCTCCAGGCCGCCCTGATGGCCAGAATGCCCAGAGCAGCCTCCTTCCTGTCTCAGGATAGGAAAGGGCCGCAGGAACCTACTTCATGGGGTAGGAGCTCCTAGCCGCGGGTCGTGAACAGCCCTCTGTGACCGGAAAAGTCAAACTGCAGCCATGGTCAGTGGCCCAGAGCGGTGAGTGTGACGCTGGCTGATTCTGCTTTGAGGGCCTGACCACTGCTTCCCTGGAATGTTGCAGGCCTCTGGAATTGGAGCAGTGGCCGTTCTCACTTGCAGGCTTTTCTCTGAGTTGGCCTCACCTGAGCAGTAGAGAACAGTCGCAGAAGTGTCTTTCTGCACTTTTCCAAGCATTTTATGCAGACAGCGAGGATTACTGCTGTTATTACTATCCTGTCAACATGTCCTAACTTTTTTCACCTCATAGGACCAAGTTGACTGAAGCGTAGGACCAACACTGAGTACTTTGAAAGAGCTGTTTGATTCCTGTTCACTGAATGCCATTTCTTTCAGGGTAGATTTAAGGGCTCTGCCCTTAAAGAACAGTGCTATTGACCCTAGTTTGAGGGTTCAAGCCACCCCATGGGTTAACTTCAACAGATGAAAATTTTTCCTTGGCTACAGCAACATCCCTAATCCTGACCAGCCATGGAGAGGTTCGGTTCTTACAAGGAAAATGAGTGAATGTGGGAATGGCTCACCACATTGGGAAAACAAAACTCACATCCTGCTGATGGTTGGCTGAGGACTGTCATGTCCACATACAAAGAAAAGCATGTGGCACAGTTGTAGGACAAAGGTGAGCAGAGATCTACTGTGAAAAGGGGCACATTTTTCTTATAGAGAGAACAACCAAGGCATGCCCCTCGGTAAGCAGTGTTGGTGGGTGATGGCAGGCACACGCATGGAGGCTTGCTTTCCCTTGCTCCTCATGTCCACTCCCCCTCAGTTAGCCAGCGCTGAGCACCCCCTTAGTCCTGCCCTGCCCGGTTAGCTTGGTCAGCATACCTCCAGAGCAAGTCCTGCTGCTCATTTTTCAGAAGGGACTTTTCTCCAATCTCCCTATCAGTGAAGATGTCTGGAAGACAGAGATGACCCTAAGTCGTTCTGAAAGAGGCGGGGTAGGCGGCACATCTTCTTCAGCGGGCCATGCAGAGCGGTATTTGGGACCATCAAGAGATTATTAGGATCAGGGAAAGCCCCTTCAGCAACAACACAGGTTCAGATGATAATTCTTGGGTGAAAATGTATGATTAACATTTCTAAAAATGGAAGTCTTAGAGTAGTTTTAAAACCATGTCATTCCAGTTCCAGCATTTCCGAGTTCTGACTGATAGCCTGAGCAGTAGGGCACCTGTTGAACGAGGGCCACCAGAGCTGGCCGTGCTGGGAGCCTGCACTAAAGTGTAGAGCAGCGCACACAACTCAGTGTGGCTTTGTTCATGCTGTCCACAAACCTGTCCGTACCTGCTAAGAATCACAGTCCCCCTTTTTTAGGGAGAAAATGACAGGCACTCCCTGTTTTGGTTTGTTTTTTTTTTTTTTTTGCTAAATCTGTCAGGATAAAATGTGACCCAGAGGAAAAGAGTTAGGGAAAAGGCCATAGCAGAGGAATGGTGAAGAAATAAGTTTTTCTTTTAATTAAAAAATGGAGTGCATTTAATAGGCCATGCTTTTTGTTCTTCCACATAGGCATGGGTGGGGGGTGAAAGACATGACATCTGGGAAGAAAGCAGGAAAAAGCACATGGGAAGGTTTTTGTTTTATTTTTACTAAGCCCTGCCATGGAGGGATTTTTAAATTTGTCTTAGATTCATTCTCCTGAATTCCTTCATCTTCTTTAGTCTCATACTGGAATTACTGAAAGATGGTGGGTTTTCACAGTAGAAGAGGAGGGGTGTCTGCAGCTGGAAAGAAATGTTAGGTTGTGTTTATGAGGCTTACAGTTACGCCAGAGATTTGTATGCATCAATATACACATGTCAGTAGCATACAATGTGTATGCGTGCATGTGTGTATTTTATATCCCTCCTTATTTTGACAACGAGTTCAGAAGGAGAGTACTTTTTGGGAGATTAGTTTCATGTCATTTGCTGCAAAACACAAAGGGATGTTAAAATCAGTGTAGAAAGATCCTCTGATATTAGTTACCAGGGAGAGTTTTATTTTCTTAAAGGCACTAAATTTAATTGAGACAGTTTTAAAATTTAAAATTAAAATTGGGACCCATACAATAGTTTTAAAAGGAACTTGAGATGATAAAAATTAAATTTATCCCTGTCCATCTGTCACTGTGGTATTCCTCTGATTCTACCAGATTAGTTGAAATTCTCCCATTTTAACATTACCTATCATACTTTTGACATTAGGAGAAACCTTAAGGATATGTAGTATAGCTTCTTTATTTCACGGATAAACTAAGACCTAGGAAAATAAAATGATTTAAATCTGCTTGTCAGAGTTGATTGATCAGGACTAGAACCCAGGCCAGTTCTTGCTGCTCCAGGCTGAATAGTTACGAGTTTGCCTTCTGGAGTCCTACCATGGGTTCTGAAGGCCAGCTCTGCTGTTTTATCAGGCAGGTTACTTAAAGCTCTGTGTCTCTGTTTCCTCATCTGTAAAATGGCAGTAGTAGTACCTGGCTCTTGGGTATTGTGAATATAAGATAACATTGTCTAGTGTATGGAGATTACTTCATAAATGCTAAGTAACACTTTATTGTTACTATGTAGTCTTCCTGCCTTATTTGGGGAACCCACTCACTGCTTAGTGAATGAAACAAAGTCATTCTTTAAGTGAAGCCGATCAGAATAAACAGTAAGGTGGTGGAAGCAACCACACTGATCTGGTCTTTACTTAGCTCTCAAAACAGGAGTCCCTATCAGGTGTGGTTTGTGATGCAAGAGGATATTTGGTTTAATCTTCCAAACCCACCCAGCATGTCCGTGCCAAGGGAAGTGACAGTCAACATGCCTGATTTAATCCTTGGACTGGACTTTGACATAAAAACTTCCCAAAGAGGGGGGCCTGGCTGGCTCGGTCAGTAGAGCACACCACTCTTGATCTCAGGGTCACGAGTTCGAGCTCCAGGATGGGCATAGAGTTTTTTAAAAAATAATAATTAAAATGAAATTTCCTAAATAGAGTTTGTGGCCTTTCACAGAGTAGCCAGATTTTTTCTGTAAAATAAATTTGATCTCAAGGTAGCTATTTTAATAAGTGACTTGGATATCCCAGACATGTGTCTACTAAGTGACCCACTTAGAAGTCAGTATTAGAATTTACTTACTAGAAATTTTAGAAGTAAATACTAAGGACTGACTGTAAGGACTATTTTCCTCTAATAACACAGATTGGTCCCTACAACTCAGGGAAGAATTTTATTGGCAAAGTATGCCTTGCTTCAGCCTCAGCTGCAGAGAAAGATTAGTCTGAGCATTAGTTGTTTTTGTTTCTGTTTTTTAGATATGTCTCCATTTAACAGATTGTCATTACTTTCCTTCCAAGGTCAGAATAGGTTCTGCATGAAAGCCTTGGAACACAGTGAGCATGCACAGGGGGGATCTTTGAGTCTGGGAGGATGCATTACCACATGGGTCTGACAAACATCACCTGTTAGTAACAGAAGTTGGGCTTTCTAGTTCAGACGATTGGCAGAGCTTAGGGTCTTGTATTCTCTGACCCTCGAATAGTTGTAAACCCTGATTATTTTGAAGAAAACCGTTTGGGTATGTCTGATTTGTTCAGTCTTTGGGAGTCAGTGTTGCCCTTCGGACATCATCTTAGATGAGTTCGGGGCAGCGAATGATGCTGAGCCAGCATGCCACTCTTAGAGGGGCACCGGGGCATTTCATCACGCCCGGGGTGAATGTTTTCTCCCATAGCTCGCTCTTGGCATCAGGCATAGGAGGCCAAGAGCAGTGATGCTGTGGGCAAAGCAGACCTGTGACCAGTCTTGACAACTAAATTAAGGAAGTACTTTTGGGGCAGGGGAGTATTTTATGATCAAGAAATAAACCTAAGTAGAAAGATTTGATTTTTTTTTATTTGCTTTTTTATTTAGTTTTGTCTCTCAAAATGATAGTACAGCTTTCCTGCTATCTCACTCTACTTAGGAAAGGAAAAGGCAGCTGCAATATATTATCAATGATAGATTCTCAGTGACTGTAAAGCACTTTTTAACATAGTAAGTCAATATTGGGAGAGGCCTTATTTGCTTTGTCAAATATGACATGTTCAGAATCACTCTGCTTACTGCACAGCAATTCCAGCCTTCTGGAAGTATCAAACCATGTTTTAGGCTTCATAGCCCCCAAATTGAGCCGGGTGGCTTCTGAATTGTGTTACTGCAAAACGTTTCCCATTGAACAACTGAATGTGTCTGTGTTCCATTTTTTTTAATGGAGTTGAGATTCGGTGACTTGAAGTTTGAATGCCACTCATAGACATTTCAGTGTGTAAAGAACCCTCCAAAGTTGTCAGCCATTCACTGTCACCTCTGGAGAGTCTGGTTGGAAAGGAATTCTTCAGTAAAGGGAAAATCCCGCAATTCCGAGTTTCTCTCACTTAACATGTTGCTGAATGCAGCATTACATGCTAAGGAAACTGGAATAATGTCGGTCAGGCTGGATGAACTCCTGGCAAGCCTTGTAACCTGTTTTTAGTTCCAGTCCGTTTAGACGCAGCAGAACACTGGTCAGTGTTTGCCTGTGTACGCAGCTTTGTTAAAGACATTGCTTGTGACTTTCCTTGTGATTAGGTATGATCATTAAGATGGTTTTGGTTTTTAAATATAGGCAGTGGTCACAAAGCTAGACTTCACAGCTGTGTTGTTAGACCAAACTGAAAGTTTATTGATAACATAGTTTATAGGGTGTTTGTTTAACCTTACTTATGAATACCTTACACATTTTGCTGTTCAGTTTTGTTAAGTTGTGTTCTTTAACAGGCATGAATAGGATTCAGGGGGGAGGGAGCTTTCTTTCAGATATGTGAAAACCAGCAAACCTCTTTGTTGGGAAAGTCCTAGCAGTGCTGTATAAAGAAGTTTGCACAGTCATATATAGGTTTTAGAAAATTCCAGCTTACCTAAAACCTCCTGGAAATGAATTTGCAAAATCATGAGGAACTGAATAGATCTGATTTTTTTTTTTCTCACTGATAACTCTAGAACAGTTAATTCATTTGTGATTATTTAGGTAGAAGAACAGGAACTTTAAAAAATTTTTTTTCCTTTCACTGAGATTTGAGGTACTGTGAGTTTTTTACTTGGTATGTTATTCCAAACATGACTTAACAGTTAAGATGCAGTGCCTGGATGTAGGTCTAGTTGTTCTTGAAGCTTTCATTTGGGGCTAAAGCTAAAAAGAAGATGAGTTTTTATGTGACTTAAAAGGGCAAATACTCAATGTTATAGAGTCACATATTTTGATCCTTCATACCAAGCATCCCTCTGGAGGTCTCTGCAGCTGCCACCAACTACTTGGGGAACAAAAGAAATGATCTCTGTGTATTTAGCCAGCCTCCTACTAGAAAGACAGGAGTCTACCTTGAGAAGTCTCCCTATCCTCTTGCGGTGCCTGTTGGCACAAAGCAAGTGGTTTCAGCCAAAGGGAAGAGAAAGGCGATCCTTAGTTTGCAAAACCCACCTAACCTTTGCTAAGCATGACCCTCATTGCTTTCTCTTTAATGGTAGTGAAGCTGGATGTCAAAATGGTGCCAACCAGGATTTTGTTTGCTCTCTTCTAGATATGGGTTTGTGGAGTTTGATGATCTGCGTGATGCAGATGATGCTGTTTATGAACTAAATGGCAAAGACCTTTGTGGTGAGCGAGTAATTGTTGAGCATGCCCGCGGCCCACGTCGAGATGGCAGTTACGGTTCTGGACGCAGTAAGCATTTAAAAGGGCATTTGTATCAATGCCATACATGCCTTTGTTGTTAAATGTTAATTTTTTAAGTAATTAATTAATTAATGTTACACTGAAATGTATTGCTATTTAAGCTATTTGTTTTATAAATTATGTATCTTTTTAAATGTAAAATTGCAAATAAACATCTTTGATACTGTTTAATTTTAATTAATGACATAAAGTTCTTGTTTTAATACTTTATAAATATGTTTAATGATGTGTGTTTGTGTTGTTTTTTTTTCTCTGTAATGCAATTGTTTAACATAGATTTAACAAAGACCTCAATGTTTTAATTAAAAGAATCCTTTGAGGCTAAGATGACTGCCTGTTCCATTTGCTGACCTTGGGTTACCTTTCCATGCGTGGCTCTTTGAACCATTGTGGCCCTTGGCTGACCAAAACAGGAAGCCATGTGACGACCGCAACCTTTCCCCATTAGACCTGGGTGGTGAGGATCCCAAGGGTTAGACACAGATGAGATTAAACTGAAATAGGTGCCTGAAAATCTTTTTTTCGTATAAAATATTCACAAAAACTTTAATCACTGTGAGTAACACCAGTAACTGATGTAGTAATTTGGTTACTTATTTCTAAATTGTTAAATTGTTAATAGTTTTAATTTATGCATGTTAATTTTAAATATAATATTAATGAATATATATACTTACCATTTTGTAAATTAAATTAAATTTCATGTTTAGTTGATTGCTTTTTTTAAAAAATCTAGTTTAGAATTAAGGGGTGGGGATTGAACTAAAATATCTGTGCTGTGGGGGTGGGGTAAGTGGTACACTTAAGGGGAATATGTGCTGTGTCACTTTTTCCTTTTCCTCCACTGAAGTAATGTTATCTGTTTGAACCTTCCAAAGGTGGATATGGTTATAGAAGAAGTGGCCGCGATAAATATGGCCCTCCCACCCGTACAGAATACAGACTTATTGTGGAGAATTTGTCAAGTCGGTGCAGCTGGCAAGACCTAAAGGTTTGGGCCTCATTAACCTTCTGGGATAAGGTTGGGGAGGAGTTACGCTTGGGAAAGAGATAATTTTATGCCAGCCCACGCGAACACAGAAGGTAATGGTATTACATGTTTGAGGCTTGGAAATTCTGTAAAGGTTCTAGGGGCTCCTGGCGGGCTCAGTCAGAACATGTGACTCTTGATCTCGAGGTTGTAGGTTCAAGCCCCATGTTGGGTGTAGAGATTGCTTAAAAATAAAATCTTCTTGAAAAGTAAAAATAAAAATTTTAAAAGCTTCCATAGTTGTACAAAAGACCTCAGAATCTCACTATTACTGTACATTTGGGGCCCATCACTCTAAAGACAACCTATGTTAAATTTTCCACTGTGTAGAGGGTGTTGTAGAGAGAGATGCCCTTGTAGTTTCTCACCAACAAAAGGAAAAGTTGTAACCACCAGTGTTTCCTGCTGACATTAGCTGTAATATGTACGTTTGTGTCCGTTTCCATTGTAGCTCCTCATCGCTGAAAATGACTGTCTGACTCATGTTCTTTCATAAGGTTTTGTTGTTGTTGTTGTTGTTGTTTTTCCATGGAATATTCATCCTGAAAGAGTTTTAAGGTCAAAGATTAAGGTCCAGTTGCTGTGTTGACCATCCAGTGCACTGATCCCAGCTTATTCTTTGACAACTGTTTTTAAGCTCAGTAGGGAAGAAAGGCTTGAGCAGTGTCTTAACCTGGATGGTAGAAGGATAGAAGAAAAGGATAGTCACAATTTCCACTCTCACTTCTCCAGTCCATCATTAAACAAGTCCTCTCTAGCATAATGAGTGAATATATTTAGGTTCAGCAAAAAGTAGTTAGGGATCTAATATTCATGTGGTTTTAACTTATCGATGAAAAGCAATTTTACATCCTTTTCCCCCCTTTTTAAATTTGCTCCCAACAGTCTTCAAGTAACAAATATGAGATCCAGAAAAGGTCACACATTCGTCTTAGCACAAGAGGCAGGAGTAGGACCTAAGCTGGCGATTCTTCCAGCACTTGGTGCTGCTGTCAGCAGTAGAGGAGGCCCTCCTGGAGTGTCTGCTAGCAGGCCTGTGCTCACTGCAGGAATGGCTCCAGCGTTCTGAGAGTTAAGGGTTAAATGTTTTGGGTAGAAACTGGGAAAGGCTTTCAGACTTTTTGTTAAAATGAAGTTTAGCCAATGTCTTCAGTTGATTTTATACTTCTGTACCTTTGGTAGTTTCACTCTCTGGAAAGGAGAGTAATAGAGCAGATTTCCTTGTAAGTCAAAGCAGACTTAAGAACAGGGTTCTGGAGCCCACGTCTCTCCGTGAATCCCAGCTCTGCCACCTATCAGTTATTTTACTTTACCTAGTTACTTTCCTCTTGTGCCTCATATTTTTCAACTATAAAAATGGGATTAATACTCATTTTTACTCAGAGTTATTGTGAGAATTGAATGCAATTCAGTGTAAAAAGCCCAGGAACAGTTCCTGGCACAATAAATGCTAGCTGTTAATCGAGGAAATGCAGAAGTAAATTTAAAGGCTATTGTTTATTTTTAGAATGTATAAATTTGTAACACCCAATGATGTTGGTGTTGAGATGAAATTTATATAGTAGTCTACACCTCCAGGGGCATTGAGAATTGGTAGTTTGACCCCATCAGGTGGAGTAGGTAATATTAATTCAGATTCTGAAGTCTGTATATTCTACTTTTCTGTTCTGCAAAATGGGGGAAATAATTGTATCTATCTCATGTTAGGACTTTAATTAAATCATGCCTGTCCATACAATAAACCTTTAATAGTTAGCTGCTGTAATTTGTAATTTGGAAGTGTGTAAGTATAAAACAAAAGTAGTGACATTCTTCAAGCCCTTTTACTAGAGTTATCATACATCTCAACCTATCCAAGACAGTCCCAGTCTTGGCATAACTTAATAGCATCTTCATTCAGTCTCAGAGGTGTCCAAATTTGGGTGATAAATTATATGGACGCGCTGTTTTTTACCCAGAACTCCCACTCCCGCAAATAATTCAGTTGAAGGAATTTTCGGCAAAGATGTTCCCTTGCTGGATTATGAATAATAGCGAGAGACTATATATAACCTGAAATTCCCAACAATTGGGAAATCCCCAGAAATAGTACTGGGCACACTAATTGTGAAGATTGTATGTTAAGACATGTAAACATTTTATGCTGTAATGAGCAGAGAAGGTATTGAATGGCATGTGTTCGGAGGAAAGTAGTAACAAAAATAAACTGCTGTTGAGTATTTATGCATTCCACAAATGTTTATTAAGTATATACTACATACAAAGAAATATGGGGAAATTAGCTATAAAGCCTTAAGTTTTAAATTTATCTAAATGTCATGGTCTTTTCAAATACTAAACTGATTTCTTATCTGTACATCACTTTTTTTTTTTTTTAGGATTTATTTTAGAGAGAGCAGGGGGAGGGGCACAGGGAAGGGGGGAGAGAGAATCTCAAGCAGCCTCCCCACTGAGTGTGGAGCCTGACGTGAGGCTTGATCTCACGACCCTGACATCTATTAATCTCTACACCCCACGTGGGGCTCAAACTCACGACCCCAACCAAGGTCAAGAGCCAGTGCTCTTCCAACGGAGCCAGCCAGGCGCCCCTTGTACATCACTTTAGTATTTATCCAGCACATTAGTTGTATTCTCCCACTTGATTATATTAACTCCCCAAAGAGAATGAGTAGTGAAGGGACGTGGGTTGTCATTGAACCTCTGAAGCCAGAGCTTGACAGTACTGTTTTGTTGCTTTTCTGTCTTTGTTTTGAAGAAATGATATAACAGTAATTTCATTTTTTTTGTTTAAGTTTTATTTATTTAAGTAATCTCTACACCCAGCGTGGGGCTCAAACTCATGACCCTGAGATCAAAAGTCACATGTTCTTCAGCCTGAGCCAGCCAGGCGCCCCTACCAGCAATTTTAAGTAAAACTGAGGTGCTGATCTCGTAATCCCTTTATGGATTTTTTTATACGACCCTAGATAGTTGTTAATATTTATACATGTTTTTAAACAAGGATTTATAATGAAATGTAAAAGACCTAACTTTTACATTTACTCATATGGTAATATGAACATCTAATGCTGCTATAAACAAAAAACTTCCCACTATAAAATTTAGAAAATGAGAGTTAAAAATGTTCATATTCACACATAACTATTTAAAGGAATAAATATTTATTGTCTCTACCACTCACCTGATGCTTTAAAGAACTTTAGTAAATGGTTGGTATGTAGATGGAAATATTTTAAAGAGTGAACTTCATTCTGAAGAAAACCAGTTTTTCTTCCCAAAGGAAAGGGAAAACTTTCGTTATGATAATTGCATTAGACATTTTAGCAAAATGTATCATAACCTATTGAGTGATTTTTCTTTTCTTTTTTTCTTTTTTCTCTCTTTTTTTTTAAGGATTACATGCGTCAGGCAGGAGAAGTGACCTATGCAGATGCTCACAAGGGACGCAAAAATGAAGGGGTGATTGAATTTGTGTCTTATTCTGATATGAAAAGAGCTTTGGAAAAGTTAGATGGAACTGAAGTCAATGGCAGAAAAATCAGATTAGTTGAAGACAAGCCGGGTTCTCGACGACGCCGGTCCTATTCCAGGAGCCGGAGCCACTCAAGGTACCGCTGATGTCTGTGTGTCAGTGCTTGCTGTCGGTCCGTTAATGAGTACATAGATGGGTAATCCATTTCCATTCTTCTCTTGAATTCTTAGTACATGGTTCTGTCTGGTTCGGTAACTTTGAACTGAACATTTATTTGTAAAACTCTTGAACTCTTACATCATGAGTACAAATCGAACTTCTTTCTCTGAGGCAGATACCAGTGACCTGTTTTCATATTTTTTCTTTGGTACCCCAGATCATACCCTTATTGGGGACAAACATGGCGAGTAGTCGCTTGGTTTACTTTCCCAAACACCACCTACTCAAGAGTGGAGACTTTCTTATTCAGCAACTGCTCTGCACTAGGCCAGGCACTTGTGAACGAGACAAATACGGTCCGTGCCCTCATGACACTCAGCCTAGTGGAGAAAACAGGCATTGAGCAAATAATGACCGTTGTAATAGGTGTGTGGCAAAGGACATGTACACAGTACTAGTTCGGAGAACTGACAGGGGCTTCTCTAAGGACGTGTCATAGACGCTGAGCTCTAAAGGAGAAGCTGGAGATGGCGGGCGGAGAGAGGATTAGTGCCCTTCTCCTTCTCGCAGAGGGCAGCAGGACGAGAGCGGCTTGAGATGATGCAGAGAAGGGCCAGATCCTGCGAGCCACGGGCCAGGGTAAGGATTTAAGAGCAGTGGGAAGTCACTAGAGACTTCTAAGCTTTCCAGGTTTGGCGTTGTTTTTTAATTTTTTTCTTAAGAAAAAATTTCAAATACATAAAGCATTAGAGAAAATAGTTTCGTGAGCCCTGAATTCCCTTAGGCCTGCCCCCCATCCAGCTGTATCACTTGTTATTTTGCCAGTCTTACCTCCCCACCACTCCCACTGCCTCATTTTAAGGCAAGTCTGGGCATCCTGTCATTCTGTCTATAACTCTTTCAGTGTGTACATCTAAAATCTAAAATCATGATGCCGTATTACAGCTAGCAAATTTGTATTCGGATTTCCCCAGTTGTCTCAAATATGTATTTTTGCAGTTGGTTTGTTCATATTAGGATCCCAACTAGGTCTGCACATTGCCATTAGATGGCATGTCTCTTAATTCTTTTTTTAGTCACTGGTATGTCCTCCTTTGTCCTTTTTTTATTCTCCATGCATTTAATCTTCACAGTTGCCTGCTTTGAAGATTTTCTCCTAGTGGAGGTTTTTCGGATTACATCTTGTGATATTTATCATGTTTCTTTATCCTACCTCCCGTATTTCCTGTAAACTCATAGTTAGATCTTGAGGCGTTTAGAGTAAGGCCAGTATTTTAGCAGGTGTACTTCATAAGTAGTACTTTATACTTCCTGTTGCATCACTCGTGTGGTGTCTGGATGTCCCACTGCGAATGATGGGGGAGAGCGCATCAGCATGTCTGGGGCTGTGAGCCTGAGCCGTGCCTCCTGGAGTTCCGCAGTAGTCCGCCTGGCAGTCTTAGCGTCCGTTGATCCTCCCTCCCTGGAGCCATTCGGTCACTGTTGCCAGGTGATGACTTTCTAACTTCCTCATTCTTTTTGCGTTTAAAGGCTGTAATTCTATCAATGATGATTTCCACTCTTTTGTTGCTCTCAAATACAATTTTTATAGGAAATGCAAAATGAAAGTTTGACACCTTTATTTACCAACTTTTAGAATTTTAAATGTGCCCTAGGGTTCCCCAAAGGTAAGGATGAGGGTGGTGGTTTAATAGTAATATTTTGAATGAATTCTCAGACGTTGATGTGTATTTAATGTTTCATCCACTGCAGCAAATTTTTTATGCTCAGATTGTTGTCTTTGGTCATTGGGAGCCCTTAAAGTTGGCTCCTGTGTCTTCAGTATCTTGGTTTTGTTTGGTTTTCAGATGAATATGCTTCACTATGTATTTTCTCAAGCTTTTTATTGAGATCATTTTCAAACATCGGAGTTGAAAGAATAGTTCATGAACACCCGTGTACCCTCCTTCTGGCTTCAGTTGTTAGGATTTTGCCATCTTCTGTCTTCTCTTTCTTTGTATGTGTGTATATTTGTGCATGTACCCTATACATTTACTTTGCTGTAGCATTTTAAGGGAAGTTGAAGACCTGATGCTTCACCCCTAAATACTTCAGCATGTGTCTCCATGAATGAGGATGACCACATTTACATTTTCTTACCTAAGAACCTCAACAGCGATTCCATAAAGTCATCTTCTCTCCGGGCCATTTTCAGATTTCTCCAGTGGTTCCACAGAGGTCTTCATTTTTTTCCTGACCGAACCCAGTCTAGTCTTGCACTGTAAGAGGTGGTGTTAGGTCTCTTTGGTCTGAAGCAGTCCCCTCTTCCTCCCCCCACCCCCCAACGACATTGACTTTTCTTTTTCTTTTTTTTTTAGTAGTATCCCACATTCTGAATTTTCTGTTTCCTCTTGGCATCAGTGAACTTGTACTTTATCCCCTGCTTCCCCTAAACTGGAAGTTAGGTTTAGAGAGGTGTGATGGAGATACAGGTTAAATGTATTTGGCAAAAGTTCTTTCGTAGATCGTGGTGCTCGGCAGTCTTTGAACGTTTCCCTCTTTCTGCCCTGATGAGATGTTCTAGGCCCATCTTGTGCATTCCCTGCCCTGATCTTGGAATCAGTCGTTTCCCCAGGAGTCCTGGTTACTGTGGTAGGAAGTAAGCAGAGTTCACAGTCTTGGCCTTTTAAAGATTTTTTTTTTTTTTAAGAGTTTGGGTGTGTTTTTTTTTTAAAAACGGCTGTCTGGTCACAGTGAGTCAGTCGGTAGGTAAAGGGCAGAAGTGTCCAGAAGAAGGCTAGGCTAGTGAGGAGGCTGTTGAGGGGCCCAGACAGATGCTGGTGGCTTGGGCAGGGGCAGGGCAGAATCATTAGTATAGAAGAGGACGAGGGGGAGAGGAGAGAGTCCGGGGTGGCTCCGGTTTCTGGGATGAGGAACCAGGTAAATAACAGTGGCATCGGCGGAAAGAAGGAAGGAGCCCAGCCAGAAGAGTGGGTGCCAGGTAAAGCGGTTCAGGATTGGAGGTGCTGAGTTTCAGGGAAGCCGTACAGGTGGGACGTTTGCGGGTACTGGGCCCTTGGATCTGGAACAGTGGGGAGGGTTCTCTTTCACCCTTGAGCCTGGACACAGCCCGTGCCAGACCTATTTTTCGATAAAAAAATGCCTTACTGTTCAGCCAGCCTTTTGTCCGCAGGTGTTAGAGAATGCTCTCTCCCCCCAGGTCTCGTTCTCGAAGCAGACATTCTCGTAAGAGCAGGAGCCGGAGCGGCAGCAGCAAGAGCAGCCACTCGAAGAGCAGATCGCGGTCCAGGTGGGCCTTCCCGGGTGTGAGCAGGGGCGGCCCAGGGCTCTGGGCCGCGTGCGTGTCCCCGTCTTCCCTCGCCCCAGGCCCTCCGGCTGGGGCCGCAGTCGGGCTGCGGAGGGCGGTCCTGCGCCGGTGCCGCCCCCCTGCCCCCCTTCCCTCGCGTCGGCTGTCCTGGCGGGCGACCCCGTGCGACACCCTGACACCTGTGTCTCCTCAGGTCAGGCTCCCGTTCCCGCAGCCAGAGCCGCAGCCGCAGCCAGAGCCGCGGCCGCAGCCGGAAGGAGAAGAGCCGGAGCCCCAGCAAGGGTGACAAGAGCCGCAGCCGCAGCCGCAGCGCTGACAAGCGCCGCAGCAAGAGTGACGACCAGGCCGGGGACAAGATCCAGAACAGCGATAGCGCCGGGAAGCCCAAGAGCCGGAGCCCCAGTCGGCACAAGAGCCAGAGCCGGAGCCGGAGCCGGAGTCAGGAGAGGCGCGCAGAGGAGAAGCGGGCGAGCGGGAGCAGGAGCAGGAGCGAGGAGAAGAGCCGCAGCCAGGAGGAGGGGCCGCGCCGCAGCCGCAGCCGCAGCCGCAGTCAGGACAAGCGGAAGGGAAGGAAGAGGAGCCGGGAGGGCAGCCGCAGCCGCAGCCGTAGCCGCAGCCGCAGCCGCAGCAAGAGCGAGAGGAGCAGAAAGCGCGGCGGCAAGCGCGACAGCAAGTCCAGCGGCGGCAGCAAGAAGAAGAAGAAGGAGGACGCTGAGCGCTCGCAGTCCCGGTCGCGGTCCCGCTCAGCGTCCAAGGAGCGGGAGCACGCCAAGGCCGAGGCCGGCCAGAGGGAGGGCCGAGGGGAGAGTGCGGATGCCGGCACCCATCAGGAGACCCGGTCCAGGTCGAGGTCCAATTCCAAGTCCAAACCCAACCCTCCGTCAGAGTCGCGCTCCAGATCAAAGTCTGCTTCAAAAACCCGCTCTCGGTCCAAGTCCAGATCCAGGTCTGCATCCAGATCGCCGTCTCGGTCTAGATCCAGGTCCCACTCGCGGTCCTAACTGGCTACGAGCACAGCTGGAACTCCCCGAGACGTCTTTTGTACATGTTTGGTAGCCGTAGCACAAGTGATCCAAGTAGAACATATGTCACTGCTGTACATTTTTAACTCCCCTAATGGTGTGTCTACAATTGTTCAATCTAAGTGCTTCCTCTCCGTAAAGCCTCCTGGCTCCAGGCCTTCCTGCTCGACTGAAAACAATCTTCTCTTTGAAAACCCCCTTTACTCATGGCCCACAGTAGAATATCCAAACCGCCGCGGCCCTCAGCCTGGCCTTTCCTACAGGGAGCTCAGTACCTGGACGGCTTTCAGGCTGGAATGCTGACATAGGTAGGTACGGTGAGTTCAGCCATTTTTGCCCTCGAATTGATGCCCTTTGATGTTTGCCATTTAGTGAAAGTGCGAAGTCTTAAGTTTCCTACCACTTTGGTTTCATACTTTTGGACTTAACAAAGTTGTGAATAGCACAGTCGAGGAAAATTGATACCTGCAGTAACCCATAGGAAATAAACTGTAGAGTTCCATATTCTGGTATTGTGATTATATTGTTTTATATTAAAAAAGAAAAGAAAAGAATTTTTTTTAATTTTATTTTTCCCCGTCTTGCAAAGTATAGTGACCCCTGTTTCCATTAAATTTGAATAAAGACTATTTTTGCTTGACAAAATTTCACGGTGTTTGAATCCAAGTTGCATCTCCTGACCTATCTTGGTATTCCTTTTCTTAGCATAAAAAGCTCAGAGTGTCACATCCCTGGATGTCACCGGTGAGTGGGTAGGGTGCCAGCCTTTATTCCTAAAGGATTTTTCTCACCCAACAGAATAAAGGCAGATTTCTTAGGAATTTACAGTCCTTCCTCTCAAGAAGCTTACCGGCCAAGCTGAGGAGAGAGAAATGGATCAGTTCGGGAACTCAGAGCATCACCAGATGAGTTCTTCTCGAACAGAGAACTTTTTCCTCTGGGCTGTTGCATTTCTTGCCATGAAGCTGAAGTAGCAAACCTCATCACCTTAGGATTTGGACTAACCAAAAGCCAGGAAGAAAAACGATGTTGGATTACCTCTGTTCACTCCTGGCCTGGCTCTAAAGAAAGGACCAGAGGTACGGTGGTTCCAGTCTGGTGTCCACCCCTGAGGGAGGGTTGAGAAGCATCAAGAGCAGGGGGGAAGCTGGAGGGCCTTCGTCACATGTTGTGGCAAGCTTGGGAGGAGAGAAAGTCACTTCACGGACTGCTGCCTAGGAATGTGCTGGGGGCTGTTCCTTGGTTTAAAACAATGTT
The DNA here is from genome assembly GCF_054177405.1 of Leptonychotes weddellii. NCBI lineage: Eukaryota > Metazoa > Chordata > Mammalia > Carnivora > Phocidae > Leptonychotes > Leptonychotes weddellii. Next base: position 20,412,445 of record NC_138372.1, on the reverse strand, counting down.
CTCTCACCTTCTGTAGACCATACCTCGTATGGGAAGACAAAATCAGTATTTCTTGCCCCTCCTGGGGTTCGTGGTCTGGTTGCAAATGATAAACATCACTAGGGTAAAAAGTGGGCATTCAGAGGAGGGAGTTGTAACTTCCTCTGGGTTCAGGGACCTCCTGAGGAGACCGTACTTAGGCTGAACCTCCAGAGATGTGGATGTGGAAGGCATTCCTTAAAAAAAAAAAAAAAAAAAAAATCTGTGTACAGAGCCATGGAGTTGGGAAAGCGTGGGGGAAGATGCCCAGGGGGCGTAGAGTGTGATAACAGGGAGTGAGAAGCAAGTTTAGCAGATGGATTGGGTCAAAGTGCTTTGAATGCCAGGAGGAGGAATCTGGCATTGGTCCTGTAAGCACTGGGAACATGGGAAATATTTAAACAGGAGGCTAAGGATTGTAGAGCTGGGCGCCACCAGGTTGATCTGACGGCAGACCGGATGCACCAAAGGCAGCAGTCCGGGGAATGTAGTACCCTTGACCCTCTAACAATACGGGTTTGAACTGTGCAGTTCTGTGGATTCCTGTTTTCTGATGATACAGTACTGTAAGTTTTTTTCTTTACGGTTTTCTTGACATTTTTTTCTCTAGGCTGCTGTATCGTAAGAACACAGTATACAGTCTCTATGTAGAGAGCATACACGGTATGTGTTCAGTGACTTCCAGTCAACAGTAGGCTATTAATAGTTAAGTTTGGAGAGGGTCAGGTTACATGCAGATTTTTGACCGGAAGGGGGACAGCGCCCCTAATCCCTGTGTTAAGGGGCACCTGGAATTGCAGGGGATGTGGGGCCTGAGCAAAGGCAGTGACAGGAGGGAACAGAAGCGGGTTCAGTAGGTGGCCTGGGGAAAGGAGCTGTCAGAGGGATCCAAGGTGTTCCTGAAGCCTGAGGAATGGCGAAGACGAAGGTGAGTTCAGTTTTGGAAACGTGGAATTTCAGGGACTGGAACCTCGCTTAGACTCCCTGGAGCCTTCCCCCCATCGTGACAAGGTGATGGCTCCAACCAGTAGAATTCCCACTGCCTCAGATCTCATGTTGGTCTCCAGGAGGTGATGGGAATCCAACATTCCCTAATTTTACAAGGATGGGGACATTTCTTTGGGCATATTTTTTTTTCCTTTCACAAGTTTAAAATTTTTAAAAATTCAACTTCATTTTACTAACAGCAGCTCTTTCCAAATTCCCTTCCAAGCTTTTTCCTGTTCATCCATATTCTAAACATAGTTCCGTCATGTTTGTATAATTTAACTTTTGTCATTTAACTACATGAGCACTAGGAAGTTCTCACTGAAATGTTGAAGGCACGTAAGCTCTAACCAAATGAATTTATTAGCACATGCAAAGAGTATAAAGGACAGAAATTCCATTTGTACATAGAAGGGACTGGCAGTCATTTTTCCCCAGCAGTTTTAAATTCACTTATGTTAGATTCTGATCAAAAAGTTAAAGATCAAGAGAAAGATGGAAACTCATCTGTTGTGAGTTCCAAGCACGCACCAGAGACCAGTACTGTCCCATCCATTCTCCATCCTGTTCTCACACCACCCTAGGATCAGTATTGTTAGGTTCAGTTGCAGGTGAAGAGACTGCGGCACGCTGTCCACCCATCCCCAATAATGTTAGGTACCTGTTTGAGTGTATGCCTTTTGTATGCCGAGCACTGGTCTGAGGCGCTGGGAATAGTGTATGAGAAGATGGAGGAGGCCCCTCTTCTCACGGAGCAATATCTGTTGCTTATGGACACTGGGATCAGAGGGCTTGTCATGATGGTATCAGTACTGAGTGCCCACTGTGGGCCAGAGAACCACTGCAAGGCACTCTCTTGGCAGCCCTTAGAAAAGGTGAAATGCAGTGCTTGTTCTAGGCTGTACTGTTTCTTCCAGGTAACTGGGCCAGAAGACCGCAATAACGCTTGAAGGTAAAGTTGGGTACTGCCTGCACCTCCCTGCCCCCCATGGCCCAAGGGAAGAAAGACCTTGGGAAGCTGAAGAGGAAGGCTTGATTCATTGGCTTACCTGGGTCTACTATGAGCTAGGTGCTTTTATGTACATCAGTACCTGGTCCCTTTTTAAAAGGCAAAGACAAAAGCTGGGAGAGGTGAAGTGATTTTCTTAATGTAACACAACTAGTGACAAAGCTAGATAAAATTTTACAAGGCAGTAGAAAGAGAAATTTAAAAATTAATGACTTGATATAATTACAGGAAGATACTTAAAGTCACAACAGCTAGGATTTGAACCCCTGTTCAAGTCACACAGGGTTTCTACAAAACAATCTGTTTTCCTAGAACAGTTTCTAAATTGCTGCAGGACAATGCCACTGACCCACTGCTGTGAATACATTATAATTGCTCCATCATTTGATCAAGACTCAAAGTCTTGCCTGGGGGTGCCCATTTGTCCAAGCCCAGGTCATCATCCCACATTCTACATGCCAAGGAGTGAAGAGAAGGAGGGTCGCCCATTTTAGCTTCTACAGTGGGAAATGCGCATTGATGTCCACAAAAAAATGCACTCAATAGGGAATTTCCCCAAAGTAGGAGGCAGCCAAAGAAATACAAACTCCTCTGTCACCTCTTTGGATGCTCAAAATCCACACATTCCCTTTTCCATACTTTACCTCCTGTTGCCCGTCCCCACCCAAGAAAAGAGTGGAAGACAAAAATGAGAACAAAAACGGTGAGGAATAGAAAGCAGTAACAAATGCGGTAGATAATAAACTATCAATAATTCATCACAGGCGAATTCTACCAAACTTTTTTTTTTTTTTTTTTTTTAAGATTTTATTTGAGAAAGGGAGCCAGAAAGCACATGCGGCGGAGGGGCAGCAGAAGGAGAAGCAGGCTCCCCACTGAGCAGGGAGCCCAATGTGGGGCTTGATCCCAGGACCCTGGGATCATGACCTGAGCTGAAGGCAGACACTTTGACTTGAGCAACCCAGGCACCCCGGATCCTACCAAACATTTAAAGAAGAGTTAATACCTATTTTTCTCAACCTGGATATTCCAAAAACTGCAAGAGGAAAGAAAGCTTCCAAATTCATTTTTTCAAGGCCAGTATCACCCTGATACCAAAACCAGATAAACACCAAAAAAGGGAACTACAGGCCAGTATCTCATGAATATTGATGCAAAAGTCCTCAACAAAATACTAGCGAACAGAATCCAACAATACATTAAGAAAAAAAATCATACCACCATCGAGTGGGATTTATTCCCAGGATGCAACTGGTTTGATATTTGCAAATCATTTGTGATTGTTTATCAGTAAGAGAAAGGATAAAAACCATACGATGACTTCGATAGATGCAGAAAAAACATCTGACAAAGTACAACATCCATTCACGGTTTAAAAAAACCTCTGCTTGGGCGCCTGGGTGGCTCAGTCGGTTGAGCGACTGCCTTCGGCTCAGGTCATGATCCCAGGGTCCTGGGATCGAGTCCCACATCGGGCTCCCTGCTCTGCGGGGAGCCTGCTTCTCCCTCTCCCACTCCCCCTGCTTGTGTTCCCTCTCTCACTGTGTCTCTCTCTGTCAAAAAAATAAATCTTTAAAAAAAAATTAAAAAACCCTCTGCAAAGTAGGTCTAGAGGAAACACCTCAACATAATAAAGGCCTTATATGAAAAACCCACAACCAAAACAAAAAAATACCCCTTGACCAACAACATACTCAAATGTAGAAAAGCAGGGCTTTTTCCCCAAGGTAAGGAACAAGACAAGAATGTCCACTCTCATTACTTTTATTCAACATAGTATTGGAAGTCCTAGCCACAGCAATTAGACAACAAAGAAATAAAAGGCATCCAAATTGGTAAGGAAATAGCAAAACTCACTACTTATAGATGACATGATACTATAGACAGAAGACCCTAAAGACCACCAAAAAACTTAAAGAACTGATAAATGAATTTAGTAAAGTCACAGGATAAAAAATAGATGTACAGAAATCTGTCACATTCTTAGACACTAATAAGCAACAACGTGAAATTAAGAAAACAATCCCATTTACAGTTGCACCAAAAACAAAATATCTAGGAATAAACCAAAGAGGCAAAAGACTTGTACTCGAAAACTATAAAACACTGATGAAAGAAACTGAAGATAATGGCAAAGAAATGGAAAAACCTTCCATGCACATGGGTCAGAAGAACAAATAATGTTAAGGTGCCTCCTATACCCGAGGCAATCTATAGATTTAATGCAATTCCTTTCAGAATAACCAACAGCATTTTTCATAGAACTAGACCAAACCATCTTAAAATTTGGAACCACAAAAGACCTCAGATAGTCAAAGCAATCTTGAAAATGAAAAACAAAACTGGAGGTATCACAATTCCAGATTTCGAGTTATATTACAAAGCAGTAGTAAGTAAAACAGTATGGTGCTGGCCTAAAAAGAAACCCATTGATCACTGAAAATGAATGGAAAGCCCAGAAAGAAACCCACAATTGTATGGTCAATTAATTTTCAACAAAAGAGAAATTATTACAATGGGAAAAAGACAGTCTTTTCAACAAATGGTGTTGGGAGAACTGGACAGCCACATGTAAAAGAGTGAAACTGAACCACTATTTCACTGTACACGAAAATACACTCAAAATGGATTAAAGACCTAAATGTGAGACCTGAAACCATAAAAATCCTAAAAGAGAGCACAGGCAGTAATTTCTCTGACATCAGCCATATTTTCTAGATGTCTACTGAGGCAAGCAAAATAAACTACTGGGACTACATAGAAGATAAATAGTTTCTGTACAGCGAAGGAAATGATCAACAAAAGGCAACCTACTGAATGCAAGAAGATATTTGCAGATGACATATGATAAAGGGTTAGTATTCAAATATATAAGAACTGCTCCAACTCAGTACCCCCCAAACCCCAAATAATCCAATTTAAAAGTGGGTAGAAGACATGAAAAGATGCTCATCATCAGGGAAATGCAAATCAAAACTACATGAGATACCATCTTGCACCTGTCAGAAGAGCTAAAATCAAAAACACAAGAAACAAGTGGCGAGGATATGGAGAAAAAGGAACCCTTGTGCACTGTTGATGGGGATGCAAACTGGTGCGGCCTCTCTGGAAAACAGTATGGAGGTTCCTCAAAAAAATAAAAATAGACCTACCCTATGATCCAGTAATTGCACTACTGGATATTTATCTAAAAAATACAAAAACACTTAATTCGAAGGGATACATGCACCCCTTGTTTATTGCAGCATTATTTACAATAGTCAAATTATGGCAGCAGCCCAAATATCCATCTATAGATGAATGGATAAAGATGTGGTGTGTGTAATGAGAGGGGGGAGGGTCGGAGGGAGAAGCAGACTCCCTGCTGAGCAGGAAGCCCGATGCGGGACTCAATCCTGAGACTCCAGGATCATGACCTGAGCGGAAGGCAGTCGCTTAACCAACTGAGCCACCCAGGCGCCCTTGTTTTGTTTTTGTTTTTTTTTTAAAATCCGTTCAGCTACTATTTCTTTTGACTGGAGAACTTAGTCCATTTATATTTAAAGCAATTATTGATAGGTATAAATATATTGTATTTCCCCTAAAAAAAAAAAAAAAGGTGTGTGTATACACACACATGCGCGCACGCACACACAGAAATATTATTCAGCCATAAAAGAATGAAATCTTTCCATTTGCAACAACATGGATAGAGCTAGAGAGTATAATGCTAAGCAAAATAAATCAGAGAAATATATGATCTCACTCAGAGGTGGAATTTAAGAAACAAAACAAAGGAAAAAACAAAGATAAATGAAGAAACAGACTCTTAACTATAAAGAACTGATGTTTACCAGAGGGGTTAGAATGGGGGAAATACTGGAAGGGATTAAAGAGTACACTTATCATGATGAAAAATAAAATGATTTTTAAAAAAACAACCTCGGGGCGCCTGGGTGGCTCAGTTGGTTAAGCGACTGCCTTCGGCTCAGGTCATGATCCTGGAGTCCCAGGATCAAGTCCTGCATCGGGCTCCCTGCTCAGCAGGGGGTCTGCTTCTCTCTCTGACCCTCCTCTCTCTCATGCTCTCTCTCTGTCTCTCTCAATAAAATAAAATAAAAAATCTTTAAAAAATAAATAAATAAATAAATAAACAACCTTCCCACAATGAAAAAATAATCACTTCAAATATCAGTGATTAAATAAAAAACATGGACTGTTCCAGTGTATTAAAAAACAAGACCCAACTATATTGTTGTACACAAGAAACCCATTTTAAATATAGAGAAACATTAAAAGTAAAAGGATAAGCGTACCTGGGTGGCTCAGTCAGTTAAACAGCTGATTCTTGATTTCAGCTCAGGTCATGGTCTTGGGGTCCTGAGATCAAAACCTTCATTGGACTCTGTGCTTGGTGGGGAGTCTCCTTCTCTTTCTCTCCCTTTGCCCCTCTCCCTGCTCACGTGCTTGCTCTCTCCCTAAAATAAACCTTAAAAAAAAAAGTAAAAGAATAGAGAAAGATACGTCACAGTAACATAAATCAAAAGAAAGCTTGAGTAGCTATATTAATTTCAGACAAAGCAGACTTCAGAGCAAGGAAAATTATCAGGTAAAGAGGGACATTACATAATGATAAAGAGGTCACTTCTCTGAGAAGATGTAAAAGTATCAAAATACATGGGGTAAAAACTCCTAGAACTGCAAGGAGAAAAAGACAAATCCACTATCACAGTTGAAGACTTCAACATCCCTCTCAGTAGGTGACAGATCCAGCAGGCAGCAAATCAGTAGGGACACAGTTGAACTGAACAGTGTCATCAATGAACTAAATCTAATTGACATTTATAAAATATTTCATCTAACAATAGAATACACATTCTTCTCAAGCCTACATGGAACATTCACCAAAATAGATCACACTCTGGGCCATAAAACAAACCTTAAACAAATTTAAAAGAAGGAAATCATGTTAAGTATGCTCCCAGACCACAATGAAACTAAACTAGAAATCAACAACAGAAAGATAGCTGGAAAATCCCACCAAATACTTGGAGATTAAACAACACGCTTCTAAATAACATGAGTCAAAGAAGTCTCAAGAAATATTTTGAAGTAAATGAAAATGCAATTTAAAATTTGTAAGATGCACCAAAAGCAGTCCTTATAGGAACATTTATAGCATTAAATGCACCTATTAGAAAAGAAAGGGGTGCCTAGCTGGCTCAGTTGGTGGAGTGTACAACTCTTGATGTCAGTGTTATAGGTTCATGACACACATTGGGCGTGAACCTACTGGAAAAAAAAAAATCTAAAATCAGTAATCTAAGCTTCTGCCTTAGGAAACTAGAAAAAGAGCAAAGTAATCCAAAGTAAGCAGAAGACAAGAAATAATGAAAATTAGAGCAGAAATCAATGAATTTGAAAACGGGAAATCAGTAGAGGAAAAAAAAAATCAATGAAATCAAAGAATGATTTTTTTTTTTTAAGATTTTATTTATTGGACAGAGAGAGTGCAAGCACAAGCAGGGGGAGCGGGAGAGGGAGAAGCAGGCTCCCTACTGAGTGGGGAGCCCAACGTGGGGCTCGATCCCAGGACCCTAGGATCATGACCTGAGCCAAAGGCAGATGCTTAACTGACTGAGCCACCCAGGCACCCCAGAATGACTTTTTTAAATTAACAAACTTCTAGCCAGGCTAACCAATTAAAAAAGACACAAATTATTAATATCAGAAATGAAAGAGGCCATCACTACTAATCCTGTGGATATTAAAAGGATAATAAAAGAATATTATGAACTCTCTCCCCACAAATCTGATAATCTAGAAAAACACAATCTACCAAAACTGACATAGAAATAATCTGAATAGACCTGTATCTATTTAAGAAATTGAATCAATAATTAATAACCTTCCAAAGCAGAGAGCACCAGGCCCAGATGGTTCACTGGGGGATTCTATCAAACATTTAAGAAAGAAATAATACCAATTCTTAATCTCTTCTAGAAAATAGATGCTAAGGAAATGCTTCCTAACTCATTTTATGAGGCCAGCATTATCCCAATACCAAAACCAGACAAAAACATTACAAGAAAGGAAAACTACAGACCAATATTCATGAAGATAGATACAAAAATCCTCAACAAAATAGTAGCAAATAGAATCCAATGTTGTATTAGAAGAATGATATACCACAACCAGCTATTCCATGTATGCAAGACTAATTCAAAATTCAATTAAAATAATTCATCACATGACAGGCTACAGAAGAAAAATGACATGAGCATACCAATAGGTGCAGAAAAAGCACTTAAGAAATCTAATATTCATGACAAAAAACTCACAGCAAACTAGGAATAGAAGAGAACCTCCTCAACTTGATAAATCTACAGAAGACCTCCAGTTGACATCATGCATAATGGTGAGAAGCTAGATGCTTTCCCCCTAGGATCAGCAACAAGGCAAGGATACCCCCTCTCATCACTCCTAGTTAACATCATACTGAAAGTCCTAAGGAATGCATTAAGACAAGAAAAGGAAATAAAAGATACAGATGAGAAGGAAGAAATAAAACTGTCTCTTTTTTTCCACAAAAGATATGATCATCTTTGTAGAAAATCCTAAAGAATTGACAGAAAAACTCCTGCTACTAAAGCAAGTTGTTTTCAGGGTACAAGATTAATATACAAAAGTCAATTGCAGGGGTGCCCAAGTGGCTCAGTCAGTTAAGTGTCTGCCTTTGGCTCAGGTCATGATCTCAGGGTCCTGGGATTGAGCCCCACATCAGGCTCCCTGATCACCAGGGAATCTGCTTCTCCCGCTTCCTCTGTCCCTCATCCTGCTCATGCACTCTCTCTCTCAAAATCTTTTTTTAAAAAATCAAATAAACAGGGGCACCTGGGTGGCTCAGTCGTTAAGCGTCTGCCTTCGGCTCAGGTCATGATCCCGGGGTCCTGGGATCGAACCCTGCATCGGGATACCTGCTCGTCGGGAAGCCCGCTTCTGCCTCTCTCACTCCCCCTGGTTGTGTTCCCTCTCTCGATGTCTCCGTCAAATAAATAAAATCTTTTTTTAAAAAAGTTAAAAAAAAACAAAAACAACAAAAAGTAAATTGCAGGGGTGCCTAGGTGGCAAAGTCGTTTAAAGCAACCAACTCTTGGTTTCACTCAGGCCCTGATCTCAGGGTCGTGAGATCCAGCCCTGTGATGGGCTCCACCCTCAGCAGAGTCTACTTAGGACTCTCCCTCCCCCTCTGCCTCTCCCCACCCCGTCTCAAATAAATAAATACATCTTTTTTAAAAAAAAAAAGTCAATTGCAATGAACAATTTGAAATAAAAAATAATGCCATTTACATTAGCACACACACCCCCAAAATGGAATACTTATGTATAACTCTAACAGAATATGTACAAGATCTCTGGTGGAAGAAATCAAAGATCTAAATAAATGGAAAGATATTCCATGTTCATGGATAGAAAGACTCAATATTGTAAAAATGTCAGCTCTTTTCAAGTGAGCCAGATTCAGTGCAAACCCAATCAAAATCCTAGCAAGTTATTTTGTGGATATCAACAAACTGATTTTAAAATTTATATGGAAGGCGGAGGTGGGTGGTGGGGGAAGCAAGAAAGGCCAACACAGTATTGAGGGAGAAGAACAAAGACAGAGGACTGAACCTAATTTCAAGTCTGACTATAAGCTTCCGTAATCACTACAGAGTTGTACTGGCTAAAAAACACAAAACAAAAACAAACAAACAAAAAACAGATAAAATTGATCAATGGAACAGAATAGAGAGCCTAGAAATAGACCCACACAAATAGAGTCAACTGATATTTGGCGAAGGAGCAAAGGCAATTCAATACAGAAAGGACAGCCTTTTCAACAGATGGTGCTGGAACAAATGGGCATCTACATGGACAAAAATGGAATCTAGACATAGATCTTTACACCTTTCACAAAAAAAACTAGCTCAAAATAGGATTAGAGACCTAAACATAAAACACAAAGCTGCTACAAGCTAGGAGAAAATCTAGGTGACCTTGCATTTGGCAATGACTTTTGTTTTATTCTTATTTAAGTAATCTCTATACCCAACATGGGGCTCAAACTCACCACCCCAAGATCAAGAGGTGCATGCTCTTCTGACTGAGCCAGCCAGGTGCCCCTTGGCAATGACTTTTTAGATAGGACACTAATTGCACAATGAAAAAAATTGGCAAGCTGGACTTTATTAAAATTAAAAACTTATGCTCTGTGAAAGGCACTGCTGAAAGAGTGAAAAGACAAGTGACAAACTGGAATTAAATATTTGCAAAATACACACAGATCCGACCCAGGACTTGTATCCAAAACACACAACTCTTAAAACAGTAAGAAAGCAAACACCCAATTAAAAAATTAGCAAAAGATCTGAACAGACACCTCACCAAAGAAGACCTACAGATGGCAAAGAAGCAAATGAAAGGATGCTCCACCTCTTATGTCACCAGGGAAATGCAAAGTAAAACAGTAATGAGATACCACTACACGCCTATTAGAATGGCCATGATCCAAAACGCTGACAACACCAAATGCTGGTGTGGAACAACAGGAACTCATTGCTGGAAGGAATGCAAAATGGTACAGCCACTCGGGCAGTTTCTCACAAAGCTAAATGTACCCTTACCAGCTAGCAGTCATGCTCCTTGGTATTTACCCAAATGAGTTGAAAACGTATGTCCCCAGAAAAACCTGCACATGAATGTTTATAGCAGCTTTGTTCATAACTGTCAAAACTAGAAGCAATCAGGGGTGGCTGGCTGGCTCAGTCGGTAGAGCGTGCAACGCTTGATCTCAGGGTTGTGAGTTCAAGCCTCATGTTGGGTGTGGAGCCTACTTACAACAAAAAACAAAAAACAAAAAAAACCTGGAAGCAATCAAGATATCCTTCCATAGGTGAAAGAACAGATAAATTGTGGTGCAACCATATGATAGAATGTTACTCAGTGATAAGAAGTGAGCTCTCCGGGGGCGCCTGGATGGCTCAGTTGGTTGAGCAACTGCCTTCGGCTCGGGTCATGGTCCTGGAGTCCCGGGATCGAGTCCCGCGTCAGACTCCCTGCTCAGCAGGGAGTCTGCTTCTCCCTCTGATCCTCCCCCCTCTCATGCTCTCTGTCTCATTCTCTCTCAAATAAATAAATAAAATCTTTAAAAAAAAAAAAAAAGAAGTGAGCTCTCGGGGCGCCTGGGTGGCTCAGTTGGTTGAGCAACTGCCTTCGGCTCGGGTCATGGTCCTGGAGTCCTGGGATCGAGTCCCGTGTCAGACTCCCTGCTCAGCAGGGAGTCTGCTTCTCCCTCTGATCCTCCCCCCTTTCATGCTGTCTCATTCTCTCTCAAATAAATAAAATCTTTAAAAAAAAAAAAAAAGAAATGACTTCTCAAGCCACTACAGGGCAGGGAGCAGCCTCAAATGTTATCACTAAGTGAAAGAAGCTGATTGAAAGTCCACATGCGGTGAGATCCCAACTCTAGGACATTCTGGAAAAGGCAAAACTGTGGAGACAATGAAAAGATCAGTGGTTGCCAGGGGTTTGGGAAAAGGGAGGGAGGGACTCCGTGGGGCATACGGGGATTTTTAGGGCAGTGAAACTATCATGTAGGAGACTGCACTGGGGCATATATGACAGCATGCGTTTGTCAAAGCCCGTTGGCCGCACAACACAGCAAACCCTCCTACGGAGCACAGGCGTCAGTAAACAGTACTGCGTCAGGACCAGGTCCGCAGCCAGAACACACGCACATGTGGCCTTTTAGTTGGCCCTTCATATTCCCCAGCCTATGGACTAAAGTAAGGTCAGCGAAAACCTGTGTCTAACTCCAGCCTACTGCCTGTGTTCATATGGCCCATGAGCTAAGAATAAACCCTACATTTTCAAATGGTTGAAAAAACAAAACATTTCATGATACATGGAAGTTATACAAATATAAGCTGCACTGCCCACCCTCAGTGCCCAGCGGTGTTCATTTGTGAAACACTGAGTAGCTCTCAAATTCTAAAATATTTACTGAGTGGCTCATTTTGGTGTGTGTGGGGGGGAGGCAGAATATTTATACTTTTGTGTGTCTCCTTACAGAAAGTTTTCTGACTCCCATACAAAATGGTAAATTTAACCAAAGCCTACGTATGATAGTGAGGAAAAAGGGAAAGAAAACTATTAAAAATATATAAATGGAGGGGTACCTGGGTGGCCCAGTCAGTTAGGCAGCCAGCTCTTGATTTCAGCTCAGGTCATGATCTCAGGGTCCTGGGATCGAGTCCTGTGTTGGACTCCCTGCTTAGCAGGGAGTCTGCTCGAGGGTTTTCTCTCCCTCTGCCCCTCCCCCTTCAAATAAATATTTGTCTGTCTGAGCACAGAGTAGGTGAGTTAAGAAGGTGATGATGATGATGGTGGTAAAGATGACATTTATTACGTATTTTTAATATTCTGGATACTGTTCAAGATGTTTCACCTTTTGTATGTGTTAAGGAAATTCTAGCTACTCCAACAGATAAACCCTGAAATCTCAGAGCTGAACACAATGTTAAGATTACTTCTCATTCATATGAAGTTCAGTTAGCGACGGGAATGGTGGCGGGGGATGTCACTGCTCCACACAATCATGAAGAGACTGGGGCTGACCAAGGCTCTGCCATCTTCAACATGTGATTTCCAAGGGTGTGCTGGGCCTTGGCATCTATCCAGCAGGTGGGAGGTAGGCAGTTGGGAGGATTATGCCAGAGGTCTTATGGACCAGCCATATTGCCCAAAGCTTAGTCAGACGACCCCCATCCAGGTGCAAAAGGAGAAGGGCTGGGAAGTGTATGTGTATGTATATATGTATATGTGTGTGTGTATATATATATATATATATATATATGAATGGATATATGTGGATATATGCTGTATCTAAAAAGTAAATACAGGTATGGTCCTATTTTATTGTAACCAGTCAGAAGACCTTGGCTGACCTTATCCTTCCCTCCTTCATGGGTGAATTTTAATGACATAAATAATACCTCAATGAAGCCGATGCTTTAAAAGAAGGCTTTGCAGGCCACCTATCATCAAGCTACAGGACAATCATGTCCCTAGTGTAACTGAACTCAAGTTCATTTGCCCAATACACCGCAAAGCTAATCACGGAGACATCGAGTGTGCAGCAAGAAAAGGGTTTATTCAAGAGGTAGCCCAACGAGGAGACAGGAGGCAAGGCTCAAATTCGCCTTCCTGGAGCAGAAGAGTGAGGGGTACTTAAGGCCAACAGAAAAGGCCTGGGTAAAAAGTTGCAGCTGCACTTCTTAGTCCTGTTGGTCACCGGTTTCAATCCCCACTGCCTTTTGATCATTCCTCACTCATGAGGGAATTGGAACAACGACCACTCTAGTTCCTTCCTGCTGAAATGGGGTTAGATCGGGGTTGACAAATGGAAACTTTATGTATTTAGAATGATTCTTTGATTTCTTGGAACCAGCTCTCGAAAATAGAGTTTCAGGTCCTTCAGTGGCTCGACAGTCCAAGCAGGATTCCTTTTGATGTTCTCCTGGACAGGGTGCTAGGGACCTGAGGATTCTTGTGGTACCAGCTCAATGTGGTGCTGAATCCACCACTTAATTCTCTTCCGTTTCACTGGAGAATGGCTGGTCAACAGCACCTCATAAGAGGTCCTGTTCCATGAGGTCAGAGTTGGTCCTCCAGGTGCCTGCTCTTATGGTCTTTGGGACACCACATCTCCAGCATTCAGACAGGTATTAAGGACACATCTGTGGCGTTCATCAACCTGCCAGAAGCACACGTAGAGTATTTCCCAAAGACTGAGAGTATCCAGTTCCCTAACATGAGCCCCATTGGAATGCCTAAGTCATGAAAAGAGTATAGAATATATATAGAGAGAGAATATTTTATATATATACATATATATATATATATAATGGTTCGGGGGGCTGAAACCATGCCTACTTCTAGAGGCCACTCTTACCCAAAGCAGGGCAACCAGCAAAGCAAACCAACTTTCCCAAGTTGGTTTCATGGCAAAATTTTTGCCAGAGTTCTTAGCTGTTTCATTTATCCAGGAAGCATGTAATTTCCAGTGAATGCCCAAGGCACTGGACACTTAGTATGACTTTCAGCACAAACACCACTCCCTTGTCACTCTGAATTGTTAGCGGCAATCCAAATGTAGGAATTATTTTAAAGTGTTTTGACAACTTCTGACGCCTTCTTGGAATGCATGGAAAAGCTTCAACCCAACTTATACAGGAATCTACAGCAACTAGCAAATATCAAAAATGACCAGTCGGTTTTGGCACCATGGAAAATCTACCCACCAGGCTTCTCCAGGTTCGGTGCCTCTAAGTTGTTCTAGAAGTCTGACTTGGAGCATCTTCAGATGGAGTGGGGGCAAGCAGTAACAACTGGATAGATTTTTCCAGTTTGCAGCTTGAAGGTCTCCGCTAATCTTTCTCAGTGGCCCACAGAGCAACAGGCATGTGAAATCCTCTCCTCTCAAGGTGCCAAAGTATCCTGGGGTTCCTGCACCTGCCAGGAAATGACCTTCCTTACTCATCTGGTAAGGCTGCTGGGAACACTGTAGGCAAGCTACCAGGCCAGTTTTCCCAAGGGGCTCATTGGTACCATAAAGTCAACCTTAGTTCCTTTTTTTAAATTTATTTATTTGACAGAGAGAGAGTGAGAGCACAAGCCGGGAGACAGAGGGAGAAGGAGAAGCAGGTACCCCACCGAACAGGGAGCCCGACATGGGACTCGATCCCAGGACCCTGGGATCATGACCTGAGCTGAAGGCAGCCGCTTAACCGACTGAGCCACTCAGGCGCCCCAAGTCAACCTTAGTTCCTAAAAGCTGTCTGGTCGTATCTGAGTCTGTGCTTGTCTCTCAAATACGACATTCCAGTGGCTTGGTTGTATGATGTTTCCAATTGTGTCTTTTTCTTATTATTATAGTTCTGCTTTAATACAGTAAGATTTTAAAATACACAGATATTGGGGGAAGAAGCAAAGCAGTAGGAAGTACTGAGAGCACAATTTTGCTTTAATTTGGGTCTTCAGTTTCTAATTGTAACAGCAATCACACTTCTCAACAATGTCTACCAGTTCTGCAAACACATCTGATGGTAACATTAGAGCAATACCATTACACTGGTCTTGTCAAATACCCACTCCATAAATTCACTCTGTTTCATCCGGGTTTTTCATAAGAAAAGAGGCATATCTGTAATTCACAATCAGAGTCAGTTCTGAAGACTTAGATATGAAGTATTCCCTGTCAACTTGCTTCTTGAACTGAATTTTAAAAAAAAAAAAACAAAAACAGTATAGGGGCGCCTGGGTGGCTCAGTTGGTTGAGCATCTGCCTTCGGCTCAGGTCATGATCCCAAGGTCCTGGGATCAAGTCCCATGTCGGGCTCCTTGCTCAGCAGGAAGCCTGCTTCTCCCTCTGCCTGCCGCCCCCCCACTGTGCTTGTGTTCCCTCTCTCTCTCTCTCTGACAGACCATCTTGGCCCCAGTCCTGGTTGTCTGATGGCAGATTTCTCTTGAGAGGCCTAAAGTTGTAATAAAAAACATTGTTTTCATCTACTGCTTGGTATTCCTGTTCAGTTTCAGTTAAGAAGCCACTTCCAGATCCTGATCCGAAGCCAGAGCCAGAGCCAGATCCAAAATAGTCCTCAGAAAGAGGGAAAACATCATTCAAGTTCTGGGATCTTGTCATTGAAGCAGGGTCAGTCCTTGGAGGAAGGATTCTGTTGGATTCACCGGGAAGTAGGTTGAATGTTGGCCCCTTCTCATCCATGCGGTTTGCAGAATTACCGTCAGGACTGCAGCAAACCCACTGGTACCTGGCTCTCTGCACAGGACAACCGTGAACTGAAGAATCCAAAAGCAGGACAGCAAGAGCCA
This sequence comes from Leptonychotes weddellii, assembly GCF_054177405.1. NCBI lineage: Eukaryota > Metazoa > Chordata > Mammalia > Carnivora > Phocidae > Leptonychotes > Leptonychotes weddellii. The sequence continues at coordinate 20,396,520 of NC_138372.1, read as the reverse complement.
GGAGCAGCTGCGTGGTGACCAGTTCACTTCAGTTCACGATTAGGAAATGTAGCAGCATGCACTCTGTTCCTTGTAGAAAAAGTTCAAAAACCTCAAACCCTGCCCAGAACACATGTCAATTTCCTCTCCCCACTCCTGTCCTTGTCTGTGTCCCGGCCCCCAACATAAGAATACTCACTGAGAGTTTCTGAATCTTGGAGGGATGGAGTAGGGATGAAAGATAAATGCTTTATATGTGTTTACAAAGGAATATTTTACCAAATTTCTGAAAGTCATAGATAGCTTAGAAAAAATGTTCTTAAATCTGGAAGAACAAACATCAGAGAACCAGCAATGTTTCAAACAAGAATCACTAAAATAATATATAATCAACACCTTTCCTATTACTACTTTGGGATATCGTCTTCCAGAAGTTTGGGGGCTGTGTTTTCCATATTCTTTAATAATCCCAGGAGGTCCCAGGTTCCTTCAGCAAAATTTACCAGTTTGAAGGTGGTAAACCTTTGGGCCTTTTTGCAAGAAGTAACCTTGGTCATTTAATGATCCAAGAAAAATTTCAAAATCAGCATCCTGAAATGTTTATTGCTCTTTGGCAATCTGTGGAAGCTAATGAAATTGAAATCCTCAGCATCTTTTTTGGTTGCTTCCTCTCTCCCTTCTGACCTTGCTTGGGCCTCTGTTAGACAAATAAGAGATCCCAGCTGCCTGGTGGGCCATTTAACCATTGGCTCTGTTTCCAGAGCTCCAGGTAAAAATCTTGAGGAATTTGAGCAGCTTCCGTGGATGGCCTTGGATGGACATACTGCCGAGCATAACCAGTGTACTTTCTCAATTGCGGGTGAGGATTGGATCTTGGGTTTCACCAGGAACCACCTTTAATCTTTCTCATGATGTTTTATCAGAAACCACTTCAAGTACAGAAGTATTTGAATCTTGAGGATTCATATGAGCTGCCATGGTTCTCTGCTTTCCAGCTCTTAATGCAATCACATATGCAGACAATAAAGTGGTCGTGCTTCTCATTTGGAGTGTACCAGGCTAAAGACCAAGTCAAATCTGGACAACAAGGTGCTCTCCCTTTTTAAATTCTCAGAAGCTGTTTGTCTTTAATTTTTGAGCAAACGCTGTACCCAATGTGGGGCTCGAACTCATGACCCCAAGATCAAGAGTTCCATGCTCGGGGCGCCTGGGTGGCTCAGTCGTTAAGCGTCTGCCTTCGGCTCAGGTCATGATCCTAGGGTCCTGGGATCGAGCCCCACATCAGGCTCCCTGCTCCGCGGGAAGCCTGCTTCTCCCTCTCCCACTCCCCCTGCTTGTGTTCCCGCTCTTGCTATCTTTCTCTGTCAAATAAATAAATAAAATCTTAAAAAAAAAAAGAGTTGCATGCTCTACCGACTAAGCCCGCCAGGCGCCCCAAAACCGTTGGTCTTTATTGTCGTGTCCTCCAACTGGCCTTGGAGCAGCAATCCTGGACATTCTCGCAGGGAGGCTGCACAACCACAGCAGCCTCAATGCTTTGCTGCTGCATTACTTATAACAAGGCTTCGTGTTCATTATCCATCTTCTCAAATTCATCTATTCCACAAATACTCTGATCACCAAGTAGAAGGGCATCAGCTTCCAAAGCAAAATCTCCAGAAGAACTAGCTTTTGAAGAGTTACCATCGGGCACCTGGGTGGCTCAGATGGTTAAGCGTCTGCCTTCGGCTCAGGTCATGATCCCAGCGTCCTGGGATCGAGTCCCGCATTGGGCTCCCTGCTCCTTGGGAGCCTGCTTCTCCCTCTGCCTCTCTCTATCTCTCTCTGTCTCTCATGAATAAATAAATAAAATCTAAAAAAAAAAAAAAAGTTACCATCAAGCCAGAGGTGTGTTCTCACCACAAACACATGCGTCATGGAGCAATGCTGCATGCTGCCTGTAGGGATTGGACTCTTACCCAAGCCTGCATCTCCAACTACAAGGACACGGGGATCTCCTCCAATCGGAATTCTGTTTTTGTCATCTGCCTATTTTTGGCTTCCCCCAGAGTGCCACTGCTGGACCTGCTTTAACAAGTTCATGAGCAGGGGCGCCTGGCGGGCTCAGTCAGAAGAGCATGCGACTCTTGACCTTGGGGTTGTGAAATTAAGCCCCACGCTAGGTGCAGAGATTATTTAAATGAATAAAACTTTAAAAAAAAAAAAGGTTCATGAGCAAAAATGATAGGGCAAAGCAGGTTGACAAAGAGTTTAAACAGGTTTTCAGCCTCAATCTCTCGGAGGGCATAAAGGTCTTAAATAAGAACCCCATCAACGCTCCAAGCTTATACCCATCTTCGGAAGCCTTTGTTTTCTGTCTTTTGCTCTTACTAACAAAACCTTCTCCAATGTACAAAAGGAACATGCATTTGTCATTATTTCGAGAACCTTCTTTGGCATTTGAGACTTTGACAGCTCATCTTCCTCAATTCATCCTGTCCCATTGTTATCAAATCCTATTCTCTTTGAATGCAGTCTTCCCATTAGTTCCAGAAATTATCAGAGCCCCGTATTTGTCAAAGTCCTCTCCATGAATCTTCTTAAAACTGAGACACATTTGCGAGAGTGTCAGAGTAAAACAACAACTGCAAATGATCAAAAACTCAAACCCGGCTGTGGTTAAAGATCTGGTTAGAGTTCATTACAATGCAATCAACAAGGAAATGTGGTTATTTTTGTGATACATAACACTTTAATAATTAGAATTACAAGTGATGACATTATACCAGGACATATCAAAACCTTAGGAATTCTGGAACAGTTACAGCATCCACCCACGTAATATACTCTCTGAAGGTTTATCATCACTTATTTCAATGCTTCCCATGGAATTGGACACAACAACTAAGCCCAATTAGTAACAAAACTCAACACTTCATTTACAGGTTGAATTTGGGGAAGTTTATCAGAAATATCAGAACAGATCATTACAAAACTTAATACTTAATGATCTATTTTGCTAAAGTGGCAATAAGAGATTCTAAAGGCAAATACAGAGGGTTATATGGTTGTTAGCAAAACTTCGCTTTTTTAATATTGAGAAGATTCAACTTTAAGTAATCAAAGACCTAATTAGGGCAAAACATGGAAACTTTGTTTTTCTAGGAAGATTACATTAAAGAAAAACCTTTGTTTACAATTTCTTATTAAGAGTGGACCAATAGGGGGCGCCAGGGTGGCTCAGTTGGTTAAGCGACTGCCTTCGGCTCAGGTCATGATCCTGGAGTCCCAGGATCAAGTCCCACATCGGGCTCCCTGCTCGGCAGGGAGTCTGCTTCTCCCGCTGACCCTCCCCCCTCTCATGCTCTCTCTATCTCATTCTCTCTCAAATAAATGAATAAAATCTTAAAAAAAAAAAAAAAGAGTGGACCAATAACTAAGAAAACCAAACTTTTTTTTTTTTTTAAAGATTTTATTTATTTATTTGAGACAGAGAGAATGAGAGACAGAGAGCATGAGAGGGAGGAGGGTCAGAGGGAGAAGCAGACTCCCTGCCGAGCAGGGAGCCCGATGGGGACTCGATCCTGGGACTCCAGGATCATGACCTGAGCCGAAGGCAGTCCCTTAACCAACTGAGCCACCCAGGCGCCAGAAAACCAAACTTTTTTTTTAAAGATTTTTTAAAGTAACCTCTACACCCAATGCATGGGGCTTGAACTCACAAACCCAAGATCAAGAGTCTCATGCTCCACCAACTGAACAAGCGAAACACCCCCAAATATCATTTTAACAGAGAAAAACCAAACACCAATCTTATACCGGTGTACTTCTGATAGCAAAACTCATTCATTCCAAAGAGATGAATTTTGTTTATTTGGGTTTTTGGCAGGGGGGCAGTGGGAGAAGGAGAGAGAGAATCCCAAGTGCAGAGCCTGGTGTGGGGCTCGATCTCATGAGCCTGAGATCATGACCTGAGCTGAAATCAAGGTCAGACACTCAAGTGACTGAGCCACCCAAGTGCCCCGATTTGTTTTTGTTTTTTAAAGATTTTATTTATTTATTTGAGAGAGAGAGAGCACGAACAGGGGTGGGGGCGCAGAGGGAGAGGGAGAAGCAGACTCCCCCGCTGAGCAGGGAGCCCAGTGTGGGACTCGATCCCAGGACTCCGGGATCATGAAGTGAGCCAACGGCAGACGCTTAACCGACTGAGCCACTCAGGCACCCTATTTGTTTTATAGTAAACTCTAGTTTAATTAAAAGTGGGGTTTGAACTCATGACCCTGAGATCAAGAGTTGCCGACTCCACCAACTGAGCCAGGCAGGCACCCCAATAATAAGATGAATTTTTTTTTTAATTATGCAGTCCCTCCTTTTTCTCTCCCTGTCATCTCCCATGCTGATATATACTTATTTTTTTTTTAAGATTTGTTTATTTATTTTTAGGATTTTATTTATTTGCCAGAGAGAGAGAGCGTGTGCACAAGCAGGGGGAGCGGCAGGCAGAGGGAGAAGCAGTTTCCCTGCAGAGCAGTCGATCCCAGGACCCTGAGATCACGACCTTTCTTTCTGCTCTGAAGCGTCTGCTATCTGAAGGCAGATGCTTAACCAACTGAGCCACCCAGGTGTCCCTTGTTTACCTATTTTAGAGAGCAGGAGGGACAGAGAGAGAGAGAGAGAGAATCTGAAGCAGACTCTGCACTGAGCGCAAAGTTGAACTTGGGGTTCAGTCCCACGACCCCGAGATCATGACCTGAGCCAAAACCCAGAGTCGGACACTTAATCACCTGCGCCACCCAGGTGCCCTGATACATACTTATTGAGACAAGAACATGCAGGGCGTTGCATGGATCTGAGTTCGTGTGAGTATTGGGATGTGCTGACCAGAATCCCCACCAGGAATGAAGGGCTCTCAGCTGTGGGGAAGCTGCCAGCAATCCTCAGCAGCTAGATGCCATCAGGGACTGCCTTGACTGCAGACAGCTGCCTTGCCAAGGTCATGCCCTCTTCCCAGGTGGTCACATCCAATGACTATTCAGTAGGAGGGTATAAAAGTCCAGCCCTTTGCCCCAACTTACGACGGTTCTGAAGGGTAATCTAACTTTTGGAACCCCAGAGAATGCGCTAAGGCTTCTGTGGGTGTTGGCTCACTGCTCCACGTCTGCCTGGTCCTGCTCTTCCCCACCTTTCCCTTCCCCAGGGGCTGATCACTCTGTAACAAGCTTTACATACTGATCTCCGAAATCGTCCTCAGTCCCAGCCACAACAAATTCTCTTCCAAAGATGCCTTCTCACAAACCTTCTACAACTATGCTTTTTACATTCAGATTTTGTCCTACATTTTCCCTCTTTAAATAACCGATCTCACTTCCTTTGCATTGAGCTCTTTCTCTTATTATTTCTAGTAGTCGTGATTAAATTTATTCTTAGCTCCTAAAAACCTTAGCTTCTACTGAAAAGTAGTCATCGTGAGCAGTTTGTTGTACTAGTTTTTCTGTAATAGCCAAGCAGATAAACCTATGCTTAGTAATTACTTACATCTGCTTATTTGTTCAACAATTATGTGTAGATTACCCATAAAACTATGAGACATCAAAGTTGTAAGGTTTTTTTCCCCTTTCCTAACAAATTTTGCAGGAGAGATGACCTGAACCTGCCCGACTCGCAGTAAACACGGCAGAACAGTTCTCATCTAATGCTGACAACTCTAAAAACCTGTTCATTTTTATTAAACCACCGACCTTAAATTAGCTTTAATGTCAAATATTTTCCCAGATCATGGCAACTTGAGTTTTAGAATGCCCAATCCTTACAAGTACTTGCCTTTAAACCAACTAAATAGAGCTCTTTCACAAACTAATTTTAGCAACACCATCCCGAGATAGAGAAGATAGCTCACACTTAACAACATACATGGGCACACAAATACGCAAACAAGACGCAAACACAATCTTAAAGCCCATATTTCCAAATACATTATAATTTATGCATCCCTTCATTGGTCATTTTTCTCCAGAGTCTAATGAATATTGTGGCCAAGCAGGGCGGCAAAAAGAGATGGCCCGATTTTGGAGAACATAGCCCCGAGGGCTACATTCGGGAATCAAATTGTCATTTCCCCGTTTCCTGTTAGAACACAGCCAGCTTTATCCAAAGATCCCAAAAGCTGCAGCGGCAGACAGACCGGAGCGCCCCCCGCCCCCCCGAGCGCAGGTGGGAACGGCGGGGCCTCACCAGCTGAACCCCGCGGCTTCCTAGTCTGCGTTTTCTTAAGAAAAGGAGGTGACGACAACTCAAACCCCCTAATTACAGGCCACCAAAGGGGAGGCGGAAATCTAGGAGAGCCAAACCAACGAGAGGAAGGAAGGGCTCAGGGGCCACCACACAAGACACGCTCACCGAGGGAGGTCTGTCCAAACCGTGTCCTTGTCGCAAGCGTGGTTAGGCGCTGAAGGCTGGTGGCCCCCGTCGGTTGGGGACCTGGGGACGGTCCCCAGGATAGAGCCGAGGCGGCCGCTTGGCCTGGTCACGGCACTCCCATCCCCGCTCGCCCCCAGCCCGCCCCCCAGCGGCCTCCCTGAAGGAGCGTCAGGGGCCTCTGAGGGCAAGTGGGAAGCTCTGGGGGGCAGAGCGGCCGCTGCGCTGATGAGGGCCCCGAACCCTGTGCTTCCCGCTCCCCCCGGCGCCCGGGCGCCTCCTCTCCCCCTCGGCGGGAGCTGGACGACCTGCCTGGACAATGGGCAAGAACCCAGGCGACGCGGCAGGGCCGAGCCTAGATCCCTCGGCGCCAGCTGCGCTGGCCCGTCTTGAGGAGGATTTAAAGATGAACCAGACACGGGCTAGTCTTCGAGAAGCTTCAGCAAGTTACAGAGGGCTTCCCTGTCAGCGCTAGCGCCCGAAGAAACGGAAATCAATCCAAGCTCGGTACGGGAACCCGGAGAGAAACAGGCGAGGCAACAGGGCCGGGTGCGGCACGCGGAAGCTTCCGGGCGCCACGAGGCCGCGAGGCGCGGGAGGAGCCCGGCCCCGGGGGGGGTGGGGCAGCGGCCAGAAGCGCGCAGGCGGCGCCCACAGGAAGGCCCTGCGCCGCTGGCTTTGTCACAGCCCCGAACGAGAAGCGCCCCCAGAGTCTGCCCCCGTGACGTGGAGAAGCCGCGGCGCGTCTCTGGCACCGAGGACCCCGCAGGTGGAGCGAGCAGGTCACAGCCACCCGAGGCAGCACGGGGACGGCGCAGACCGAGAGCCCGACACACGTGCACACAAACTCATTCCACGTACGTGAGCTTTTCAGTCAGGCCACGCTAAACCGTAACTGTTTGAAAAAACTATAGTATTAGAGGTTGTGTGTGCTTTCGGCACACACGGGGGCCTCTGGGCGCGCTGGCCGCGACAGGGGACGGCGCCTCCTGCCAGTTGACTGAGCCGGGCGGTCAGGTGTCACCGCTTTCCCGGAGGTGTATTATACTCACAGTGCAAGAGTCTCACCCCAAGGCAAGTGGGGATTTAATCAGATCCTATCAGAACCCAAATCTCTTCCTGAGAGAGATGGAATCATTTATCCTCAAGTCCCACTTTCCAGGAACCCCGGGTGTTTCTTAGTCTAATCAGAACCTGGGGGACGTTCCTACAGAAATGCACATTAGAACCCCCATAACCCTGTGCGCTACACCTGGCCTTCAATATGGAACCTGTGGCCTGTGGCCGGAAAGCTCCAGAAGGGAGAGGGAAGTCTGGAGGCTGCAGGGCTTGAACTCCCGACTGCTGTCCTCCTGAGGGGACAACACAGAGGAGTGAGTTCCTAGCACAAAGGTGTTTCCCCGGGCGGCGGTATTTAGAACAGGACGGACAGCGAGAGCTGCCCACGCCGACAGGACACCCACTCAAGCTAGCCTCCGAAGTCCTCTTCCCCATTCAGGAATTTATTTCCATGAAAAGTCTTACAAAGGCTTGGATATTAAATATCATTTGCTGAACCAACTTCATTGGGAAGACGCGAATTACTGGAAAAAGATGAAAAATTCAGGACCACACACATCAGTGACTACAACGTGGTGTTATTTTTGTCCTTTAGCTGCTTTTAAGTTGACTGTAGGTTCTTTCAATGATCCTTCAGTCATCCTAATGTTTTCTCTCAAGCATCTCTTGACAAGAGATTTGAAGAGCCTCTTGGAGCATCATCAGTGGTTCTTCCAAGCCCGAAATCTGTACTGGACTCAACATCGAGGCTGGTGCCTGGCAGCCCTCACAGGGACACCTCGGCTTAGTGACTGGAGGTGCTGGGGTCCCTGTGAAGAAACTGCCAGGACCTGTGACCGTCCAAGGACGTTTTCTCCTCGTCCTTTTGGCTACTTCTTCTTCTTTTTTTTTAAAAGATTTTATTTATTTATTCATGAGAGACAGAGAGAGAGACAGAGGCAGAGGGAGAAGCAGGCTCCCCGCGGAGCAGGGAGCCCGATGCGGGACTCAATCCCAGGACCCTGGGATCATGACGCGAGCTGAAGGCAGACGCTTAACCGACTGAGCCACCCAGGCGTCCCTTGGCTACTTCTTCTTACTAGAATATCTCTTTGTACTGGAATAAGACAGGAGGTTCCTGCAAAACGTCAGTAGGAGGTCAAGTGACTGAGCTAATACTGATCCAGCACTGACTCCACACCAGGCCCGGCGGAGGGGGCTTACACCTGTCAAGTGACCTGGTCCTCACAACACCCTTGTGAGGTCAGCATGCTGTCCCAATCTTAGAGGAGGACATGAGATACTAGGCAGGGTAGGATCCTTGCTACCTTCTTGCGTGTGACCTCAGACAAGTTACTTAACCCTGCGTCATAGTTTCCCATCTGTAAAATAAGGACAATAATTCGTATCTCTTATCTCCCAATTCTGTGTGGAGGCTCAGGAGTCAGACAGACCTGGCCTGGAGCCCTGCCACAGGGAGGGAAGCACCTGCTGGGGCCCACTGCAGCCCGGCCACCTCCTGGGTCTCCTGGTCCCTAACATGAGCTGATGCGGACTCCACGGGGTCTGGCTGCTCCCTGCCTCTCCAGCATTCCAAGTGGAGGGCAGGAGCTCCCTGGGCCTCTGGTCCGCTTTGCAGTGGTGAGATAGTCATCGCAAACATCCCAGGATTGTGGCCTGTCTGATAAAAAAGCAAACTTCTACAGGCCTGGGCTGGATACACAAGCTAGGGGCTGGGCTAGGCAAGCTTGGTTGGAGGGAGGGCACCGCAGAGCCCCGGACAGATAATCCAGGGCCAGAGTTTGGGTTTAAATCAAGCAGTCCTGGGCCCAGCCCAGCTCTGTCACTTACCATTTTGGGTTTCTGTGCCTGTTTCCTGTGCTCGGACGGGAGCCCCTGTTCCAGCAGCGCCTGGAAGGGGCTCCCACGCGGGGTAAATCTGACTCCCCCCCCTCCCCCCAAGGGGTTTCGTCCCGTTCGGCTTGGCCACAGAGCTTTGTGTGCTCCCTCTCCGCGAAGCCCGGCCTCCCCAGGCTGAGTCCTTTCTGTCGGAGGCCCGTGACCACGGATGAGGCCCCGGGGAGCACACATGCGCTCCCAGGATCTCCGGCTGGGGACCAGGCCCGGCTTCTGGGCTGCAAACGCGGCGGCGCTCGGCACCGGGAAGGGAGGTGCGCGCGCGGGCGGGGCGGGGCCTGCGCGGGCGCAGGTGCAGGGCCTCGGCGCCAGGTGACGCCGGCCTCGGCGGAGCCCCGCCTGCTTGCCGCGCCCAGGCTTCTTTGAGGACCCCCACTGGCGCCCCGGCTCCAGCGCTGTGTCTCTGGCGTACTTCCCGCCACCCCCCGCCCCAGGCCTGGGAACCAAGCCCTGGGAACCAAGCCCTGGAACTGCAGTCCTGCCTCACCGAGATGGGGAAAGGCGAATCGGGGCGACTTGACACATGATCAAGCTGTGTGACCTTGGGCATGTCACTCACCCTCCGTGGGCCTTCTTACTTTGACTTTACAAAGTACTTTATTCAAGATCCGGAAGCTGGCATTTGACTCCATGATATCGACAGAATTGGGACCGGCCCGAGGTTGTAGTGTCAGGGTGGGAGAAACGACCATATAGTGTGAGAGCCTGAGAGTTGCTCTCCACAGGGCCGGGTGATGGACAGGTAGATGGATTCAACTCCCAGGGGGCCCCTGGCTTCTCTTGGCACAATCAAAGGGTGGAAGATGGCTGGCCAGCCTGCTGCCAACTCCAGGGCTCCCTTGCCCCTGCCGACCTGCCCTGGAGGATTCTCACCTTGACTCCCAGGCTCCAGAGGGGTCAGCCTCTGCTCCCCCACTGCCTCATCACCAGTGTGACTTGTCACCAAACAGAGGAGCCCCATCCCCGTGGTATCTAGCAAGCACTCCTAGTTGTCTCCCAGTGTCATTTCCCAGCCTCCCTTGGGGCTGGGTGTGGCCAACAACCTTGTTCTGACCAATGGGAAGGGAGCATTCTGGACGTGCGCATGGGAGGCTATGCCTTTATAAGGGGTGGGGAGCACAGTCCCCTTTCCCAGCCCCATTCTCCCTGGCTGGTCCTCAACTCAGGGAGGGAGGCTAGTGAGCATCTTCAAGCACGAAGACAAGGTGGGTGCCACACCTCAGGAATGGCAGAGCAACAAGATGGAAGGAGCCTGGGTCCTTACCCCACCCACTTCATGTTTCCAATGCTTCTGGGAGTGGGGGGCTTACAGCACCTCTCCATTCTACAGAGCATGGAAAGGAGGGCTCAGGAAGACAGAACCATCTTCACTGGGTCACACAGCCCGTAAGTGGCCAGGCAACAGGTCAAGCCTTAGTCATGGACTCCTAAGTCTGGGCTCTTCTCAAAATCACTTCCTTCATTCCTGCCTCGAGGGTCCCAGGGGAAGGGGCAAAGCAAGAGAACTGGGGTTAGGGGGGGAGGGGGCCAGAGCAGCCGGCTTCAGGAACAGAACCAGAGGACGGGGAGGCAGTGGGCTGCTGCTCTTTCCCAAGGCCACCAGAGCCCATCTGCAGGGGCAAACCTCCCCAGCGCCATACCTGCCCCTGGATGGGCCTGGGGCTCCGTGTCCCGCACCTTCTCTCTGTGTTCTTCGAGAAACTATTACAGGTGCCACGCTTACAGTTTGTGAAGTCCTTCCCCAGGTACATATGGATCAGGCTACTCCCCTGCTTTAAAACCTCCCATGGCTCCCAGTGCCAGAGGGCTGAGCCCTACACCCCGAGCCTGGTGTTTGAGGAGGCTTGTGATCAGGCCCTGAGCCCTTCATCCCATTCCCCGCTCCCTCTCCAGCACCTGCCCCCCACCCATGCTTCCAGGCTGTCCACCTGCTGTTCCTGCTGCCTGGAATATCCTCCCCCTCTACAGCCTGGGTAACTCTGCTGACCCTGAGACCCAGCAGGAAGGCCCCCTCCTCCATGAAGTCCTCCCTGCTGCCTGCCCCCCACATGGAGTCGGCTGTCGCTTCCTCAGCTTTTGGTGGATGGTCTGTTCACTTCACCCCCTGATGCATCTGGATGGGGCCCAGGGCTGGCTCCTCTCTGGTCCCCAGAGGAGGTGGCTGAAGGGTTACTAGCCTCACTTTCACATTATATAGGAGAGGAAACTGATGGACAAGAGCCAATTGAAGACCAGAAAAGCTCCAGTGCCACAGTGTTTCCTGCGGAGCCCCCTCCTCATTAGAGGCCTTTGCCCGCCTGCTGCCATTGTCCCTGCTTTGCAGAGGAGAAAACAGAGCCATAAGGGGTGAACTGACTTGGCCACGGTCGCAGGGCTAGTGGGACGTAGTGTAGCATCGCATGGGTGACAAGGGGTGATAGTGTCACCTCCCTCTCAGGGTTGTCTTGCACACTTAGGAAGGTAACAGGTATGAAGGGGCTGGTAGCCAGAGGGAGCTTGACAAGATGGCGACTTCCGACTGTCATCCCTCCCCTAGGGACTTAGGCAGGAGGCTGGCTTTGCTCTGTCCCCCCAGGAGGGTCTCATCTCCTTGGCCTTCCCAGTGTCACCCAGGCTGTACTCCTTCTCTTCTCTGGGCTTGGGAGAGCAATGGAGACGGGAAGCTCATTCTTCCCAGGAGCTTTGCCAGTGACAGAGACACCAGGGAAGCCATTGCCCAGCTCAGAGCTTCCACGGGTGGGGGGATGGACTTGGGGTTCCCATCCCAGCAACCCCTGAAGCCTGAGCCCAGGGTGGGGACCTGTAACTGTGGGGCCTGAAGCCCAGCTGTCATTCACAGGCTGGGTCACCCGGGTCTAATCACCATGCCTCTCTGGGCATTGGTTTCTGCCCCTATAAAATGGGGCATTGGCACTGGGGTTCTGGATTCTACTTGCCAATCATTTCTTACTGAATCGGCCTACCAGTTCTTCCTGTGAAGGACCCATTCCAGAGGCAGGAGCACAGAGGGACTCCCGTGATGTGCCCGGACTCACCCAGTGACTGAGCAGTAGCATCAAAACTGGGTCTCGGAGCCCCCGTGCTCTCTCCTCTCCTTCTTAGTTGATGCTGTGGTCTTGCTGGGCTGGGGCCCCATGGGCATTCAGCTGTGTCCTCTAAGTGCTTCTGGGATGGCCCAGAGACAAGGATGGTTTTAGACACCCCTGGGGCTCAGGCAGGAAATCTGGGGCAGCCTGGACCCAGCCAGTGGGGTTGTTCCTAAACTGGAGATGAGAGAAGATGAGTTCCCAGGCCCGGCTCTTCTGTGGCCCTGGGCAGGGTTGTGACAGGCAGGACATGACAGCTGCTCCCTCCCCGTCGTGGCTTTCGGAGAGGACAGGGAGCCTCAAGGAGGCAGGGACCTCAGGGTCCCTGTGTCCCGTTCCCTGCACCCCGGGAGAAGCTTGGGGGGGAAATGCCAACCACCTTGGCCCCAGGGGACACCTCGCCCAGGCCTCTCCTGGTGCAGAAGTAAAGGAGTCCAGGTTACACAGAGGCAGATCCAGGAGGGAACCGATGTCCCAGTACTAAGGCCACTGGCTTCCCACACATCTGCCATGGCGCTCCCTCTGTGGAGGGGGAGAGCACTTAGCAGCCTGGCTGTGTGTCTGCACGGCCTCTCTGAGCCGCTTTCCGCTTCTGTAAACTGGGCCTATCACTGGCCTCCCAGAGCTCTCGAGAGAATCAAGCAGGCTTATGTTGAGGGAAAGAGGACCCTTTTCTCACTACCACCCCAGATGACCCCAGGGAAGGTTTCTCCAACTCCTAAATACCGGCTTCTGTGCCCCAAACCCTGGGGTCAGAGGAAGGAACAGCTGTTTTGTGGGCAGCCACTTCGTGCCAGATACGGAACATCTGTGCTCTTACCTAAGCTTCAAAACGGCACTGGGAGGTAAGTATCATTCCCTGCTTTTTGTGCAGATGGGGAAACTGAGACTTGGAGATGAGTCCTTTCCTGCTGTCTGGGCTGGAGCCCCAGGGGTGCACATTAGGAGGGACCCCCAGAGTGGGGGAGACACAGGTCAATGGAGGGCCAGGGCTCAGGGAGGGGCAGGACAGACCCAGTCCTCCCCTCAGAGGGGACACAGGACCTAGGCGCAAATCCCAAACACGGATTTCAGTTCTGTGAGCAGAGCAAAGGAGAGCTGGGGGAGGGTGTATAATGGCGGGGTGGGGAGGGGCAAGGCTGACGAGCCCTGGGGGCCCACAGAAGGTGCAGAGAAGGTCTGAAGGACCGGAAGGAACCAAGGGGATGATTGGGAGTGGGAGTTCCTGCCAGGAGTCAAGGCAGGGGCCAAGCCCCAAGGCCAGAGCACAAATATGGGGATGAGAACAAGTTCAGCTACCAGGGGACGGAGGAGGGTGGGGGCGCAGGAGCCAGTGTGTGCAGATGGGAAGGGATTTTAAACTCCATTTGGACAGCGCTGGGGAGCCACTGAGGGTTTTAAGCAGAGTGAGTGAGTGGTTTAGATCCAGGGGAGAAGACAGCTAATTGGGGATCCAAAGAGGGGGGTCCACAGGACTTGAAGGATTGGGGGGTATGGGGGAGAGGAGGGAGCCTAAGGTGACACCCCGCTCCCCCCCCATTTTGATGGCCCTCTGGTGGGCAATGGGGCCCTTTACAGGGCGGGGAACAGGAGGAGTAGGAATGGGCCATGATCACTGGGAGCAGGGACACTTCTGGGGAGGTGTCTGGTTGCTGAAAGTGAGGCTGGGCTTGTGGGCCCAGCCCCGCAGAGCCCCAACGTCAGGGGAGGGCAGAGGCGGCCCAGAGGAAGAAAAGTCAGGAGGGGCAGGCAAGAAGAGCAAGTGGTAAAGGCCAGGGCAGGTGGAGTCGCAAGGACAAGGACGGGAGACTGTCTGAGCTTTGGCCTCGAGGTGGTGTCCCCAGGAAAAGCAGCCACGGGGGACAGGGCCACAGACAATGTTGGGTGCAGTGTCGAGCGAGCGGTAGGTGGGACTGCCCGAGGGCGGGGGGGGGGCGGCGTAGAGGGGTCAATGTGCGGGAATGGAGGTCGACTGGGGGTCTCGAGCAAAGGAGGTGGCAGGAGGGGACAGGAAGGAGGCCACCGCCTCAGTGGAGCCTGAACCACAGCCCAGGCGCAGAGCGGAGGGACTTCTCTCTCGAGCTCAGGCCGCAGGAGCCTTCAGTCCCACGCGGCGGCAGGAAGGCGACCCCGGCCTGGCTCTCCGACCCTACACGACCCCTGGCTCGGCCCCATGCGCTCCGCGGGAGGCCGGTAGCCTCACGGTCGGTCCCGCAGGAGACTCCGCCCCCAGGGGTGGCCTCGGTCGCTCCCAGGGATGCCTGTCCCCGAGGGCTGGGCAAGGAGCCCCCGGGGCGCTGAGGCCACCCCCGGTCTCCTCGGCCGAGCTGGGTTCGAGGCCTAGCCGTGCTGTGTGGCACCCTGCGAGGTGGGGTGGCCCAGGCCGGCGACTTCCTCGAGCTCCCCCCTCCCCGCCCGGGGCGCACAGCCGGGTCTCATTACCGCCCCTCCCCCGCGCCCCACGGGCCGGGGGGTCTCGGCGGCCGGGGGAGGGGCGGGTTATAATCAATCCCAGCCAGGAAATTCCTCCCGAGGGGCCCGGGCTGCGGGGGCCCGGGGGGGGGGGGCGGCTCAGAGCCTGGCCGGCTGCCCGCGCCACCCCTCCTCCTCCTCCGAGCCCGCCCCCCGCATCATGGAAACTGGGCCGCCAGCCGACCCCCTCGCTCCGCTCCGCATTCCTGCCTCAGGGGGCGGGCGGGGCTCGAGAGCTGGGCGGCCCGGTCAGGCCCGCGGCGGGGGGCGCCCCCAGTGCCTCGGCGTTGGGGGCCGACGCCGCCTCCCCACTCCAGATGGGGCACATCTTCTCGGGGAAGGCCGGCGGGACCCGTGACCCTCCGTTAGACTCACTCAGCTCTGAGAAGCGGCTCAGCCCCGCCGCCTCCACCCCTGCCGCGGGCTCCTATTCACCGAGCGCTCGCGGGACTACCTAGGCTGCGCCCCGTGTCGCGTGCCCGCCCCCAACGCTGGATTTTCGCCTCTTGCGAGGCGGACACCATTAAGCCCATTTTCCAGGTGAAGGCAGTGAGGATCATGGAGGGGAAAGGCTGGGGGGCGGGCGGAGCAGGGACCCGGCCGCCTCCTCCGGGGAGCTCCCCGGACGGAGCGGGGCAGCAGTGGGCTCTCAGACGCCCCCGCGAGTCCTCTCCCGGGCGCCTGGGATGAGGGGTTCAGACAGGCGCGGGAGGGCGTGCGGGCTTCGAAAATCCTGTCTGCGCGCTCGCTGCGGAGCCGGGCAGGGCTCTCCAACTCCGGGTCTCAGTTTACCCACGTGGGAAGAGGGGGCCCTCCCAGGCCTCTGCGAACGACATAAGTCCGGGACTCGGGCCCCCGGATCCTCCGAGTCACCAGGCGAGCACACAGCGCTTACCTGCGACCCTCAGACCCGAGCTGCTGCCTGCTTCCAGCGGTGGGGCCTGGCGGGGTGCTAGCCAGTCAGTCCCCCGGGCTCCTGGGGGGCGGGGCTTGGGCGGGGCCGGGCGGGGCCTGGGGAGGGGCGGGGCCAGGGGGCCAAGACTCGGCGGAGACGGCGGCAGTGGCCGGGGCCGCGGCGCGCGGACTCGGACCAGGACCCGTCCCGGCGCGGCGGCGCCAGGTGAGCAAAACTAGGGCCCCGGGTTCGCCCTCCACTTTCCTCAACTTTTTGTTTGGCCCCTCCCTCCGGAAAGGCCCTGGGGGGCGGGAGCCCGGTCCGCCCTTTTCCCCCGGGCGGATTGCGGGCGCGGGCGGAGGCAGGACCCCAGAGTGCGAGGGACCCGGCCCAGAGCAACTTCCCGTGGCCTGAGACCTTCCGACTGTGGCTCCAAGTTTATAACCCCTGCGGTCCCAGCGTGGACTCACGCCTTCCAGAGTCTTGTGGTCTCTACGTGGGTGCCCGTCTCTCCGCACGCCTCCGCCTCCCTCCCCGCAGGGACGCGCGGGGGCTCCGGGCGACCTTTCCGGAGTTGGGGCTGGGGCACCAGCTCTGGCCCGGGGCGCGGTGGTCTCTTCTGCGGTTTCGGGCTGGGGAAGAGGCTCCACACTCAGAGACGACCGGGGAACGGCCCTTGCCTCCTCCCAGGACGCTCCCGTGGCTGTGCCGGGAAGAGCACAGCGTTAGCTAGGATCCGGAGGCCCGGCGTCGGGTCCCGGGGGAGCCCCCTCCTCGTGTGACCCCGGCAGGGGACTCTGCCTCTCTCTGGGCCGCAGTTTCCATCTGTGAAAATCAGGCTTTAGACGCCGTAGACTCTGCGGCTCCATGCTAGGCCCTGGGCCTTCGGCACTCCTGTCGGAGGCAGGGATGGGGTGTCGTGCCTTGAGCTTCGGGGGTGCGGATGGGGAGTGAATGGGGCAGCAAGACCTCCTTCCTGGGGCCTCGGCACGGATTCCAGCGCTGAAACTGTTTAGAAACCAGACTGGGGGGAGTGAAGACGCACCACTGGACAGCGAGGTCCTAGCCCTCCTCCCCTGCGGCCCAGGGCGTCTGGGCGGGGGCCCCCGTTTCTCCCCCCCACACCCCCCTTCCGTGGGGGCCACACCACACACAGCCCAGCTACTCCTTACCTGGCCCGGCTTCAGTTCTTAGGCCCCAGGACGGGAAGGGCTGAAGCCAGGCGGCCCAAACTGGGGCGGCCTGAGGTGCTGGGGCGGTGCTGCTCCGTCCGGGACGCGGGCCACTGAGGCCTCGGGTGGAGGAGGCCGGAAAGGAGGACAGGCGGCGGGAAAGGGGGATGATTCATCCTGAGGAGCTCGAATTGGAAACGCTGCAACCTGGGAACAGCCTTGCCCGGGCCGACGGGAGAGCTGGGGGGAGGTCTCCCGGCAGGGCCCCAGCCCAGCACCTGCAGCCCCCTGCCCCCTGCCCCCTGCCCTGGCCACTGCCCGGCCGCTGGGGGAAGGGAAGCCTCTTCTACGCGGAGTTGAAAGCCATCCTGGGCAAAGTCTGCCGCTGGTCTTGGTCAGAACGGTCTTCCCGGAGTCTAGCTCAAGTCTCTCCTGCTGCAGCTTCAGTGCAGGCTGAGGAGGTCTGAAGGAGGGGGCGGGCAGGAAGAGGCTGGAGTCAGTGACACCCTCTCCTTCCTCCGCTGCGGTATGTAAAGCGCAGTAGGGGGGGAGGTGGGGCCCGCGAGCGACCCCAGCGGACCCGGGCGGTCTGAGCGCCCCCTCCCTCCTTTACTACGGTGCACCCACGTGCGGGGGTGAGGTCGATCCCGGGCCGGACTTACCCTGGAGACGCCAGTGCCGGGGGCCCGCACACCTCCCGAGGCCCGGGGTCGGCGGGCTGGCGAAGAGGGTGCAGGCGGCCGGAGCTCCGCAGCCGCGGATGCGCCAGGTAGCAGTCCGCGCCCCCCTCCCTCCTCTCCGCCCGCGGGTCGGGCCAACTCCGGCTTCTGCCGCGCGTCCCTGGCTCGGAGCTCCGCTGCGGAAAACCCGAGCGGGGGCGGCTCCCCGCCTCGCGGCCCGGGAAAATCCGGGGGTGGCCGCCAGGGATCTCCAAGCGGCCTGGGCGAGGCAGCCGGATCTTGCCTCCCAATCTGGCGCTCCGACCCTAGGCCCGTCGGTTCAGTCCTTGCCTCCCATCTCTCCGCAGAGCGCCCAGACGACGGCGAGATGACAGCCGGGAGCCCCGGAGACTGCGGGGAGGTGCGGAGGAGCCCCGAGGGCCGTGTCTCTCGCCTGGGCCGCCGCCTGGGCCGCCGCCGGCGCCCGCGCTCCCCGCCCGAGCCTCTGCGGGTGCGGGCACGGCTGCGGCTGCGCTCGCCGTCGGGGGCGTTCGCGGCGCTGGGGGCGCTCGTGGTCCTGGTGGGCATGGGCATCGCTGTGGCCGGCTACTGGCCGCACCGCGCCGGGGTCCCAGGGCCGCGCGCTGCCAATGCCAGCGCGCCCCCCGTGAGCGAGCTGCGACGCGAGGGGCGCGGCGCGGGCCGCGGGCACGGCCCGCACGAGCGGCTGCGGCTCCTTGGGCCCGTGGTCATGGGCGTCGGCCTGTTCGTGTTCATCTGCGCCAACACGCTGCTCTACGAGAACCGCGACCTGGAGACGCGACGGCTTCGCCAGGGGGTGCTGCGGGCTCAGGCGCTCCGGCCCCCTGACGGCCCCGGCTGGGACTGTGCCCTCCTCCCCAGCCCCGGACCCAGGACTCCCGGAGCCATAGGCTGCACAGAGCCAGAAAGTTGGGACCTGTCCCCGCGTCGGGGTACCTCACCCGTCCCATCAGTGCGGAGTCTGCGTTCAGAGCCTGCTAATCCTCGCTTGGGGTTACCTGCCCTGCTCAACAGTTACCCGCTGAAGGGCCCGGGGCTGCCCCCACCCTGGGGTCCACGGACCCAGACTGGCCATGTGATTATCACCGTGCAGCCGTCTGGTTCCTGCATTGAACATTCCAAGTCTCTGGATCTGGGCCTCGGGGAGCTCCTGCTTGGGGCCCCAGCGGCTCGAGACTGTGCTCACCGGAGCTGGCCACGGCTGGACCGCCTCAGTCTGGGGGGTTATGCCAAGTTGGAAGGAGGAGGGGACTTGGGAGCGCGGGTTTGAAGAGCAGGGGACAGCCTGCTAGAGGGCTGCAGCATGGACCGTGGTAACAGGACCAGAAGTCCCAATGTCTAGTAGATGCATCAGTCACTTCCCAGACCGGAGATGGATGCTCTGGCCCCAGCAGCTGCTAAGGCATCCTCACTTGCATGTCGGCAGAGAAATGCCAACTGCACAAGGGTTCAATCAGCTGGAGAGAATGTTTTCATGTGGAGTCTGGAGACCAGCATGACTCGGCCTCGGGAACTCTTTAAGCCTCCAAGAGTGGCCTTAGCCTTGGACAGTACCTGAGGCAGCTGGAGGTCCAGGTCAGGGTGATTGGGAGATGCAGCAGGTGTCTCGGCAGATCCAAAGTGGTGGGCAAGGACCCCTAAGACTTGGAAGGTAGGTTGGGATGTTACAGGCTGGGCCAGGCTCCCTCCACGGTAGCACCAGTTGTGGGGTTAGGGGAGATGGGCAACGCGGTAGAGTTAAGACCCTCCACTGCCATTGGGATGGAGACTGGGGCATTAACTCCCACCCCCTCAGCCCCTCTCTGCCCTCAGCCATGCAGGGTACACCCCCTAGGGCTGCACTACTGCCAAAGAAGCCTTCCTCCGGAGGGTCCAGCCCCTTCCTGAACAGGTCTGAGAAGCCCCCTTCTCTCCTTTGTCATGGCCTGTGCTGCAAAATCTCCCCCAACTGGCAAAAAGCATCTGCCAGTTCTCCTTTTATACAGCGTTGAAGCTGCATTTTGGCCAATGTGGGTAGCTTAATTTAGAAAAGAGTCTTTTCTAGGGTCAAAAATTTGAGTCTCCCTTACCCATGTGGAACTTTTCCCAGATTGCTGGTAGGAGAAGAGAACTTTAAAAGTTGATCAATTCTCAGATTCAGTCCTGGTTTTTTGGGGTTTTTTTGTTTGTTTAGTTTATTGAAAAATGCAATACAAGAAGCAAGACCAAACACATTATCTAAACACTACACCATTTCTCTTACTACAAAAGGCCAAAACAGCAGACCTAATTATTGCCTTTTTAATCTAAGGATCTTGCCAATTTGATTCTGCTGCCATAGTTCCTATTTTGTCAAGAAATGTAAACAACTACTTGACATGATTCATAATTTTAAAAAAATTTACAAAGCTCCTTCATTTTTGTCACCAAAATAATACATTTCAGAGAGATTTGCAAAAACCACCAGCCTGGGGCTGAGATCCTGGGCAGATCTTTCCCACGAGCATTCCTTGGTGTCAGTCAGGCCATAGCTCTGGTTCTACTCCCTAGGGCGGTCGGGGCCCCTCCCGCTCAGCTGCCTTGCAGAATATGCGATGGGGGGGCCTGGGCAGGCGGGTGAGGAGGCCCCAAGAGGTCCCTGCACCCAGGTTCTGTGGGCCCTTAGCTTTTCAGGTCCTGCTTGGTGGGCGGGCGGGTGGGTGGGTGGGTGGCAGAGACCTCGTGTAGCTTGGAGGAAGTCTTTACTTCTCAAGTGAAATAAAAATAAAATTGCAGTGAGAGTTGTCACTGTGGTGTGTCTGAGTCACTTCAGGAAAACGGCTGCCAAGTCTCTGACCCTGGAAATGAAGCTCTCTCCTCCCCTCTTCACCATTTCCACCTGCACAGAATCTGTTTTTCTTCACACACACACACACACACACAAATGCACACACAACTGCAGGAAGAAAAAAAAATCCAAACAGTTGTCAAACCCCCAGATCTGTTCCCAGAGCGGGAGGACAGGGGAAGAGTCTTGGAAGGACACCCTCTTCCTAGCTTGTCCAAATCTGTGGCTTCTCAGTGCTGAAAGGGCATTTGAGATCTTCTGGCCCAACTTAGAGTGAAGGAAGCAGAGAGCAGCACGGTGAGCTGGTGACAGAGCCAAGGGGGCGTGCAGGCCCCCGTCAGCGGTGTGGACAGCGAGAACTCAGTGGGCCCGGTTTGTGACGCTCACGCTGTGCCCGCTTCCTCACCCCCACCCTCTTCATTCCACAGCTGTCCACTGTGGGAGCTGGCTGGTAGGTCTCTCAGCAGGACAACTGGCCACTGGAAAGCGAGCTCCCATTACATGCTGTTTGATGTGAGCTGGATTCCCAACCTCACCACCACTCCTGGCAGCACGGCTCAGGCTTAGGCACCAACAAGCAAGCCCCACCATTTCCGACCCTATGCCCACAGGCCGGAAGTCTGCTCCTGAGACAGGATGATCCTTTCCCCCAGGCCTGTCACGCGTCCCACCTGAGCTCTTCCTGTCCCTCTCCAGAGAGAGCTGCCTCGTGGTTAGTAGCAGGCTCACAGAAGTACTAAACGAAAAATGCACACATCTGAAATCAGTTCAAACCAACTGAGTTTGTCTAAAACAAGACTCAGCCAGTCGAGGCTTTGGACACATGCGGCTGGCTCCCACTATGGGGAGCAGAGGTTTTAGACTTTTCTCTTTCGCTCACGGCTCTTGAGCCCCCGAGACTGCTGTGACCCACCGTCTATTCTCATGAAGTCCACCTCTGTCCCACCATACGATTCTAAGAACTTCCAGGCAGATGTGTTTGTGGGAAGCCAGCTGGAAGATGAGAGAAGCACTATTGAATAAAAATGCCCCCAGATCTACCAGGAATGGTGGAATTGGGCTCATCAGTCAGTCCCATTTTCAAAACCAAGCAAAAAAAAAAATTAGAAGTAAAATAAACCCACAACCCACCACAAAAATCAAGCCTACAACACCCGACAGACCTCAGATGGTGAGTGGGAATGAGAGCTGGTGTTTGTGCTCCCTGTCGTGTGGGGTTTTGTGGGAAGGATGGCGCCTAAAAGTCAATTCCGTTGCTCCAGGAGGGTGTCTGCAGGCAGGTACTGGTCAGGAGAAGAAGGGTCAAGGAACACAACCTCCTCTCTGAGTCACATTTCCGGTCATCCCACGATTAAAGAAAAAGGCCCAGGGTCAGTCACCTGGAAACACTTCTTAGTGGGATCTGACTGAGGTAAACTCTGCCATTCCCTGTGTGAAGTGCACATTCCCAGAACTAGAAAACCTTTTTTTTTTTTTTTTTAAACTTCATCAACTTCCCTTGCCCAAATCACTACTAAAAATGTGCCATTAGAGCTTTTGGCCAAAAGTGCCTATTTTTGTGTGAGTTTCGGTCTCCTGAGATGGGAGGTGGGGGGAGAACTTAGCAGAGCCACTGCTTCTGATGAGGTAAAAGGGGAGGGAGGGCAGGAAGGTGAAGGCCACAGATTTGTTCAAACATTCACAGTATCAGATATATCTGAAACAACTTCTTATGTCTTTGATCTAACGAAGCTCCAAAAAGAAAGAACAGGAGGAAAGAAGGAAAAACAATACTACATTCTTAGCAGAGATCTCTGCCTCACCAAAACCACCCTCAACAGAAGGACAGGGATGTCTCCCTGGGGTCTGTGGATCAGGACAGGTGCCCTGCCTCACTTGGTAAAGTCAGATCATTGGCTCTGAGAAAAGGCTGGTTCATGAAGTTTCTGCTGACATCGAAAGGGTATAAAACTAGGGGAGGAGCAGGGAAGCCCCATTAAGCTGGCTTTGGCCCCCAACACAGCTGACAGAGTCTCTGGAGGATTTCCTCAAGAATTCTGTAGACCTGTCAGTATCTGGGTTGGAAATAAATGGGGAGAGACTAGGTTGAAGGGGTTACAAACCACCGCATAAAAAAACAAAAAGCTCTTTAAAAACAGTCCATAGAGTGAAAAGTTGAACAATTTCTGGTATCACAATATAGAAAAAGGTATTAAAAGAATCAGCAATGTCTAGAAGACTCTCTCGGTATAAACTCCAAATAGAAAACGAAATTAATATTCTGGTGGTTTAGAGTAATTTTGAAAGCCTGATGTCTTGACTATTGCAGGTAAGCTTCTTTATCATTTTGCTGGTTTTCTCTTGGATGGGAGACAGGCCGGGAGTTGGGGTAGGATAGGTCCTAAGAGGAAAGAAAGCAAACTTTTTAAATCCTGCAAAGGGAGACAGCCACCAGTCCCAGTGCCAAGTTCTTGTGGTCCCAGGTGCCAAGCCGGCCCTGAGCAGTTTTACTGAGGAGCCCAGTCCCCTCTGGTGATTGATGGCTTCTTTGAGTCACTTGTAAACTTCTAGGCGTAAATTTATCTGGATTCCTGGCTCCCCAGAAGCAGCTGCCCGCTTCCAATTCTCGAGTCTGGCCTCCGAGCTTCAGCCCTCTCTCCTCTATGCCCCGAGCCCTCATTTCTAGACCACTAGGTTCTGCTTTTCTTGGTTTTGTTCTCCTCTGGCCCTCTCAGGTTTGGACTCAAGAGATAGCTGTGACAGCAAAGAGCCTTTACTTAGGTAAGTCCCAGTGTGGACACCTCAGGGGCTGTTCCTGTTCAGGGCTCTCTGAGGCTGGGACAGTGAACACCCTCCCCCCACCAAGAATAGCCCTTACCTGAGCTCATTCCTCAGAGATTTCAGTCTCCTGATGGACGACCACCTTGGTCACTGACATGTCTGGGTGCTGCTCCTTTGCCTCCTTGATGGCCTGTACAAGGACCTGAGAAAGAAAGAAACCATGCCCGTGAGGCAGACAGCAGCCTGACTGGTGAAGGAAGGCAGGGGTCTCAGGTTATCATTTCTCTGGCAAATTCAGTCTTTCTGTCCGCAGTACCAGGGCAGCATTTAGGCTAAGCGAGTTGATAACAGACTTCCTTCCCCTATCCTGCAGAGGGAAGCTCTTGGACTGAAAACACAGAGACCGGGAAGGCTAGAGTTGTCTTTAAGGAATCATAAAGGGACTTCAGGGGTGATAGCTGTATCTTCTGGGTGGGCCTGGGAGGATTCACTCAAGAAGTGAGCCTGAAGGACAAAACAAAATCTGTGTTCAACGTAGGGTCACCGGGAAGTTCAGAAAAGAAGAGGGAACTAAAGAAGCATGCTACAAAAAGGAAGAGATCTCTTTGGCTAAGGGAGAGGGAAGTAAGGAGGAAGAGTGGGACGGCCTATTACATGCCGTGCACTGGCCTAAGCACATTATTATTATTGTATACTTAATCTTCATTTTTTCATTTTATTTTTAAAGATTTTACTTACTTATTTGACAGAGAGCACAAGCCGGGGGAGCAGCCAAGGGAGAGGGAGAAGCAGGCTCTCCAGTGAGCAGGGAGCCCGATGCGGGACTCCATCCCAAGACCCTGGGATCATGACCTGAGCTGAAGGCAGACGCTTAACCAACTGAGCCACCTCTTCAGAATAACTGATGAATTAGGGTAGTAGCACTGTTTCCATTTGTTTTTTAAAGTAAGCTCTGCGTGCAATGTGGGGCTCAAACTCATGACCCCGAGATGAAGAAACGGGGGCTCCACCAACTGAGCCAGCCAGGCACCCTTTATTGTTTCCATTTTATAGACAAGGAAACAGGTTCAGTGGGTAAATAAAGTGGTTAATGTTTCACAGCTAGTAAGTAATGCAGCAGGGATTTTAACTTAAATCTATAAGGCTTTCTTTTTCACTACACTGTCCTTTAGTTTCGGGGAGCCCCTTTATTAGCATCTGGAGGAGTTTCGATCATTTTAGAAAAGCTAAATGATGCCGAGGGAAAGTGAGAGCGATGACGCCACTTCTCTCATTGTGCGGCAAGTCTCTGAGCCTCAAGCTCACAGCACCAAGGTGGAAGAGCCTTTGGGAATGGTGACATGGGGATTCTAGCTAGATCTGACCACCTGACTGTTGACCTTGGCTCTAAAGAACTACTTCTAGTAGGGAAATTCCTCTTTTGGTCTCTTGACTCCATGAAAGCCATTCTTAGAAGTGCCACCTCTATAGGCCCCTGGTCATTGTCCCTGATCCTTTTTGCCCACCCCACCTGCTCATGGGTCAAGGCCCAGCCCAAGCCCTCTCTTTGATTACTCTGGCCTACACCGATCTCTCAATGAAAGCCTGCACCACACGACTTCTTGCTTAAGTGCCTCTCCACCCATCCACAGTATGCCACCTCTTAGCCCTTCCATGTAGTCCTCATACCCAGGAGAACTGAGGGACATAGGCGCATCTCTCTGAGCTATCAAGTGTGTTTGTCACAACCACCCTGAAAGAAACCTATGATTATCTTAATTTTACAAGTGGCAAAACTACAGCTCAGAGAAGTAAAATAACTTGCTCCAGGGCACACAACCAATAAGTTGCGGCATCAAAAGTCAACCCAAGGCTGTCTTACTCCAAACCCAAACACCTTCCGGTCCCATGGCTCTTGCTGTCCAGCACCGATTGGGCACACAGCTGGGGCTCAAATCAACCAGACCAAGGAGGTGGGTGCAGGCTGGTAGCGTAGCAGGATCTACTTAGCTGGGGGCTAACAGGCTGCACTTGGGCTTTGCAGCCTTGTTGCTGGGACCCTGAGCCTGAGTTCTCAGCTGGGAGTCTCAACCCTGCTACCAAGGGAACTGCCATCAGTGCGGCTCAGGATTCCTTTTTTTTTTTTTTAGGCACTCAACGTATCAGCATAAAGGCCACGGAATTATTGCTCCAGCACTGCTGTCAGTGATTCCAGAAGCATTTGCATGCAGTCCCTCCACCCCCTCTTCTCTGCAGCTTTACTGTTCTAACCTCACCCAGCAGAGAACTGGGAGCATTAATCCTGACCTTATTATTTGCTAATTGCTTGCAGCACACAATTAGCACCTTAATTAATATAGAAACAGAGAGTTTGAGTGCTCAGAAGGGCCCAGAAATTATCTAGATCAACCTACTCTCTTTTAGGAGACAAAAAAGACTCCGAGGTAGCGTGGTTTGCCCAAGGTCACACAGTAAGCTAGCGACAGATGTAGGACAGACTTGAAGTCAAGGCTCCTGTTCGCAGGCAGTCCACCTCACTCTGCTTCCCTCGCCCCGAGGGCCACTACAGCCCTCTGCGGACAAGGATCACCCCCTTCCTTCTGTCTTGCTATCTTCTTCTGTCTCCAGCACAGGTTGAGGTACACACTATCCCCTGAACAGAACAGCTCCACCCACCCAGAGCCTACCATGTACCTCACACCATATATCCCGTATCCCATGACTCTCACAACCATCTCGAGGGGAAGTTGCCATAACGCCCATCTTAAAGATGGGGAAACAGAGGCCTAGGAAGTTAAGAGCTAGAATATGGGGAGACCTAGGATGTGAACCCAAGCCTTTTGAGTCTAAGGCCCATGTTTTTTCTATTACACTTCACGCTCCCCCCACCTGCAGGCCCCATCCCACAGGCCTCCGTGGTCTGATTCCCTTCATTCTTCTCATTTAGGCGCTAGAGTAGCCCAGGGTGTCCCTGGGGATGAAGATGGCAGAGGTGTCTTCTGAAAGCCAACTCCTGTATCCATCCATCTTCCCGCCCAGGGACCTCTTCCATGCCCAGAATCTCCTCAGCAGTCTCACCTGATCATGGTCAATATCGGCATCTCCTGTGATCACAATTCTCTTCTCAATCCGGGTCTCTGAAATCCCACCTTTTACAGTCTGAAACCAAAGAGAGGTGGTCACATGAGAAAGAAAGAAGGAAGGGGGGGAAAAAAAACAGTAAAAGATTTTTCTGAAAGCTCTACTCCAAAATTTCATCTGCTGCTGGGTACTGTCTAGAATAGCTTTCTTACCCACTTGTCCAAACTCTTGGCTACACCTGCTAAAATGAGCACACCTCTATTCCCATGGATTGCTAAAATCTTTAACAAGCAAAATGGAAAGTCACAAATCTCCATTTATTATTCCCTTTTTCTTCCTCCCAAACATCACAGAAATTCAGTGAGTAAACAAGACAGACAGGTGTTTCTTTCTGCTCTTTTCCTGTACATTTTGATTATTTTCAAGAGGAAACTCAGAAGACTATGACCAAAAATGTCACGCAGCTTGAAACTGGGCTCTTTATTTTCAAGCACTTTCATATCACTGAGATCAAAAGATCCTCAAGTAATCCCCTCAGGGTGGGTAGGTTTCCCTAATTGACAGATGAGGATAACCAAGGTCTAGACACATTAAGAAACTAGCTTCCAGTCATCTGTTTCGATAACAGAGCTTGGTCAGAAATCTAGATTTCTTACTTACAAGCAAATATATTTCCCTCTAGTGCTGCAGCAAACATGGACTGTCTCTGATTTTCAGGGAGTAGTTCCAATTTTAGATAATTTTTCCTGCTCGCCCCCATAAACAATATTTTAATAATTCCAATATTTCAACATGCAAACTATAGTTCCCATGGCCTTGATGCTGGACGTGATATAAAAACTTTTTGTTGGGCCCTGAGTTCTAATTTTTTACTTGGAAAATATGGTTGCACAATAATACCAACGACACCTGTCCTTAAACTGACTTTTTAAACTCACCTCCACAGCCAGACAGGGGAGTGACCAGGGAGACAGGTGGATGTGTAAAGAGAACGGCCACAGGTGACTTTATGAGACTACTGACTAGGCAAGGGTGCCCTCAGGGTCCCCCTAGCTTTACTGCTGGGGAAGCAGCAGAGTCTTTCCCCCTGTGACACGTGGATTCATTTGGCTCAGTAGGGATGGAGCTGAAAACCCTTGCTTCTAGACCAGGGTCCTTCTTGCAGAGAGAGGCAGCAAGCTTGGCATGCCACTGAATTCCAGAAGGAAGTTCTAACTGGTTTGTTACCTTGGTAATCTGAGTTGTGGTTGTGCTGCTTGTCGTCTCAGATGTGATGGTCTGAGCTGTCAGCAAGACTCCCGGGTCCAAGTCCCCATTGCTGTCATCGGTCTGCAGAAAAAAACGCAACTCATCATCATGCCTCTCAGGAAGCCCTGTGGGCAAATGTGGCAGGAGGCAGCTTTGCTCTTCAGCTGTACATTCAAAAGCAAAAACCCGCTTCCCTTACAGTGATCGCTTCATAAAGAAAACAATCCCCCGGCAGCAAGGCTCCTTCTAAGAACGCTGGATGGGTCAGTTTCCCTAGCACGGGGTCAGTGACAGGAGCGGGTCAGGAAGAGGAGGCAGGATTACAGCCAGAGGTCCAAAAGAAACGGCAATGACTGCACACGTGTGTACAACATTTCAGAGTTCACAAAGGGCTTTCAAAACATTGTCTTTTGATGCCCACACAAGCCCTGTGAAATAAACAGTAAAGGCAGAGACTGATTAGCACTCCCAGGTAAGAAAACCCAGGCCCAGAGAAGGCGGATGATTTGCTCAAGGACTCAAAACTTGTAAGTGGAAGTTGTCCTCTCCACAAACTGGAAGCTCTTTACATATCACCCAAGGCAGGAAAAGTATAAGCTCTTGTGTGCTAAGGCGTGGGTAGGTTCTGAATCATAGGGCAGAACTTTCCAGAAAGGACTGGGAAAGGTCCTTGCCAGGGTTCAAGGGGCCAGGGAATCTCAGGCTATCTTCTTTGAAGACTGAGATGGGAGCCTGGAAGCAAGGAGACAGGAAATGTCCCTTTAAGACAACACCATGGGAGGAAACCTACATGATATCTCAATGACATTTCTGACAACAAAACTATTATTGAAATGGACCATCCTGATTAGGGAGGGTTTAAAAGTATTTAGAATGCTGGGCTATGCAACTAATCTATGCAGAGAACAGGGCTGGGGCGACTTCTTGTTTCTCTAGAGCTCGCCATATTATGACCAAAACAAATGTATTATGATCAGGCTGAGAAAGGACACTAGCAAAAAGGAAGAGAGATGGTTATCAGTAGCCACTGGGCTGGTAGCAGGACTCAGAACTGCTGACAGTCCTGTGACTGGGAGGGAAACGGAGGAGACTAGGAGGATGCGGGCTGCCCAGAGCCAACACGCTGTCCAGAAAATAACGACCAGTTGGTTCTGGGATTGCACACAGGCTCAGAAAAATTTAGAGGATTGCAATTCTTTTCAAAAAGAACCCTGCAGTAAAAAAAAGTGTTACGTTACTATCTTTTCCTGCCCTCTTTATAGAAGTCATCTGTATTATACGCAGAGGCCTCCAACCTTTTTCTGAGGAGAACCACATTTCACTGAGGCAAAACATTGAGATATGGGGGGTGGGAGATAGGAGGAGCAGAAGAGAATTAGGAAGAAGAGTCTCTGGCTGAGTTAGTTCCCTTCCAGGTAAAAATCTAGACCAAACGAAGAGAGGGGACATGACTGTGATACTGAAATCTTACCCTAATGCTTTCTTCGGCTCAGACCCACCTACCTACCTTAGATTCAAACTCAAAGAACATTTATTGTACTCCTACTATGTGCCAAGCACAGGATGCAATTGTTACCTCAATTCCACCTCCCAATATCTGAAGTGGGTACTATTATTATCCTCACTGTATAGTTGGTCCAGAGAAGTTAAATAATTTTGTCAAGGTTCTATAGCTAATCAATGTTTGAACTGGAACTTAGGGCAAGAAACTTCTCATCTGCAGACTGAGGTCTGGGTCCCAGCTCAGATGTAACTAGCGATGGGATCTCGGGCAAGTCATTCTGATGTCTCTGAGCTTTAGTTTTCTCATTCGTAACAGGCAGTACTTAACACAGCTCTGCCCCCACCGTGGCATGGTTGTAAAGATCTAAAGAGATTGTAGAAGTAAAAGTACTTTCTACATTGTTATAAGAATATAAATTTATGTGCCAGGAGGGTTAAACTTTTTTGAAGAGCTCTACCTCCACTAAATCGGTGACTCTATAGTATTCTCCTACCTCCCAGCGACTCCCTTCCTCCCTGCTTTCTGTCTCTGAAGAAGTGGAAGATGGAGGAGACATTGTATGATTTCTGACTTACACTCTTCCTACACGTGGACTCTCTTCTTTGACCCTGTAACCAATGTTTCCTCAAAATGGTGCTGCGGCTTTGAGAGTTGTTTATAAAGTTAAACATCCATTTATCCTATGATCCAGCAATTCCACTCTTAGGTGTTTACCCAAGATAAGTGCAAACATATGTCTACACAATGACTTGCACATGAATGTTCCCAGAAGCTTTATTCACATTTGCTCCAAACTGGAATCAACTCAAATGTCCATCAACAAAGGAAAGGATAAACAAATCGTGGTACACTCGTACAACGGGACACTATTCAACAATAAAAAACAGTAAACTACAGATTCTTCTAACTTTGACGAACCTAAACAAACATGTTCAGACACTAAAGTTGTACTACTGGATACTTCCATTTATATGGAGTCCAAGAACAGGCAAAACTAAGCTATGGTTATGGAAATCAAAGTAGTGGCTGCCTCGAGGTGCAGGGAATAACTAGAATAGGCTATGAAGAAAGTTTCAAGAGCAGTGGAAGTGTTCTGTATCCCAAATGTGTCTTGGTGACACAGGTATTTATATTTGTCAAGATCAATCAAATGGGGGCGCCTGGGTGGCTCAGTCAGTTAAGCGTCTGCCTTTGGCTCAGGTCGTGATCCCAGAGTCCTGGGATCGAGGCCCACGTCGGGCTCCCTGCTCAGCGGGGAGCCTGCTTCTCCCTCCCCCTCTGCCTGCCGCTCCTCCTGCTTGTGCTCTCTCTCTCTCTTTCTTTCTCTCTGTCAAATAAATAAATAAAATCTTAAAAAAAAAGTAAGCATCATTTAAAAAAAATCAATCAAATGGAACACTTAAAAACTGTACACTTCCCTTTATATAGGTAGGCTTTACCTCAAGCATGCACACACGCACATATACACAAACAGTAAAATCCTATTTTGGCTCCCCACCTCCTCTCACCATGTTCCCCAAAGTGTGGGAATTGTAAAATTAAAAAAAAAAAAGGTACCTGGGCTAACCTGTTTGGCAAGATAATAAAAACAGAAGCAGAAATAGTTATCATACATAAATAACAATAGCAAATAATTATCTGGTGTTTATTATGTGCCAGGCACATTTTTTTAGATATCACTCACACCATATTGCGCTATGCTTTTTTGTTTACCAGTTTATCATATACCCATCAGAGGCTTTTCATAGCTGTATGGAATTACCTTAATTGGATGTACCACCATTTATTTAATTTGTTCGCTATTGATGGACATTTAGATTGTTTCCATGGTGGTGACAACTTAATTTGAAATGCACATTAATTTATTCCTTGCAACAACCCTATAAGGTGGAACTATTATTAGCCCCATTTTACAAATGAGGAAAATGAGGCACGGAGTGATTAACCTGACCGCACATCAGTAAGTGATGGAGCACGTTCGAACCCAGGAAATTTTATTCCAAAGTTAGTACTTTCCCCACTATGCGCCACTGTCTAGCATGAATAAGAAGTCATGTGTATTTTGGTTGACTGTCTCAAGCCTGGTTAAAATGAAATAAAGATAGATACGTAACAATATAATATAGTCATTGCTACTATTTTTTATTACCTACCATATGCCAGGCAAATATTATCTTTCTTTTAATAACCTTACAAAGTTATTTTTCAGAAGAGAAAACTAAGGCTCAAAGAGTTTAAGTGACTTGCCAAAGGTCACAAACCTAGCAAGTGTTGGAATTAAGATCCAAGTCTAACTCCAAAGTCCACATGCTTTACCCAGCACATCAAGCTGCCTCTCCACTTCTCTTACACGTGAGTATATTTTAGAATGACTGCTCCCTTTTCCCTTTTTTAAGGGGCTACACTCAAACCATGTGGGCTTCTGTGGGCAGCCTGGTCCTAACAACTTTCATGCATATGCTACAGAATTCATTTCAAAACAGAATATGGTGAAATGTCAGTCTCCCTCCCACTCCTGACCACAGTCCTATAGCCCCAGTCCCCTTCATCAGAGGCCACCACCGCTTTTTGGGTTTTCTTTTTGAGTACCCATTCGGAGATAATATATTCATATACAAGCCTCCTCTTTCCCTCCTATAAACAGCATATTATTACACCATATTCCACCATGCTTTTTTTTTTTTAACGATTTATTTATTTTTGAGAGAGAAGGGGGGGGCAAAAGGAGAGGGAGGGAAAGAATCTCCAGCAGGCTCCCCTCTGAGCACAGAGCCTGATGCGGGGCTCGATCTCATGACCCTGAGATCATGACCTGAGCTGAAACCAAGAGTTGGACACCTGACTGACTGAGCCACCCAGGCGCCCCTCACTGTGCTTTTTTATCTATTAATTTATCACATAGATTATTCCCATCAGAAGCTTTTTTAAAATCTGCACAGAATTATACTAATTGGATATACCATAACTTATTTAACCTGCTCCCTACTGATGGCTAGTTAGATTGTTTCCATGGCAGTAACAATTTAAAGAGTTTCCTACCATATGAAAGTAATTCTTACATCCTCTGGTTAATGATGTGCACAATCTTAAAGTAATTTCCTATTCCTTCCTTCTTCAATCCCCTGTACTGCCAAGTCCTATTCATTCATTTCTGTCTCTCTTGACTTGACACAGCTCTTTCTTCTCATTTCCTCCAGCTACACTTCAGTTCTTCACAAGCATCTCCCCAGACTTGCTCTAGTCATATCCCTGTCTCCAAGCATCCCCCTACTTTACAAAATCAGCACAGCCTTAGGAATCACCTTCCAAAAATCAGTGCCTCGATGATGCTGCTTTATCACCACTGCTAAAACACTTCTAAGCAACCTCATTATTTACCAAATTCCACACTCTAGACCAAGAGAGATGGGAGAAGCATACTAACAGTGAGTGAGCTCCATGAATGCACCAAACACTCTACAGACATCATTTCACTGAATCCTCCCCCAAATCTTGCAATGGAAGATGATACTAGCCCCATTTTACACCCAAAGAAACAGAGGGGGAGAGAGATTAGCGATTTGTCTAAAGTTATCCAGCTAGTATGTGGTTGAGTTAGGATACTCTAATTGTAAAGCACCTGCTCTTAATTGGCAAGGTGACACCATTTCCTGAAAGGGATATCGTCTTCCAGTTCATGGTGTGAGGATCAGCCGTAAGGATTTAGGTGAAATCACTCAGCCAGGGCTTCGCACGGCTGCCTTGTTCCTGCCATGCAGGCTTCAGCCCAAATGTGGCCTCCTCAGAGTGGATTTTCTCGACTACGCTAGCCTCAGAGGAACAACCTTTCTTTCTTTTTTTTTTTTTTAAATGTTTTATTTATTTATTCATGAAAGTCAGAGAGAGAGAGAGAGGCAGAGGCAGAGGGAGAAGCAGGCTCCCCACCCAGTAGGGAGCCCGATGCGGGACTCGATCCCAGAAGCCCGGGATCATGACCCGAGCCAAAGGCAGACGCTCAACCATCTGAGCCACTCAGGCGCCCCGAACAACCTTTCATATAATCTCACATTGTCTAACTCTTCATTCAATTTTAGTTTCTTTGGCCTAATACATAAATGCTCAACAAATATCTGTTTATATTTGCTTGTCAGTTTATAGGGGGAAAACTTTTTCTAACTTTTGGCTTCTATGAATAAAAGAAAGGAAAAAAACAATTCAACATAAAGCAAGTCTTAGCTCATTCAAATTACCAATAATGAAGGAGGATTTTTACTAAAAGTAAATAAAATTTTTAAACAAAAATTTTAAATACTTAAATTCTTGTGTGATTTTAAATTTAATTGTAATAAATTTTAATAATTTTTTTAAAGATTTTATTTTTAAGTAATCTCTACACCGAACATGGAGCTTGAACCCACAACCCCAGGATCAAGAGTTGCATGCTCCTCCAACTGAGCCAGCCAGGCACCCCATAAATTATATTGTAGCTGTTACTTATTTACACTTTCAGGCATGATGCTCAAGTCAAGTCCATACAGTGTCATATCTTATACAATCTTCATAATAAAATCATGAGGCAGGGGTGCCTAGGTGGCTCAGTCAGTTAAAGTGTCTGCCTTTGGCTCAGGTCATGATCCCAGGGTCCTGGGATTGAGCTGTGTCAGGCTCCCTACTCAGCAGGGAGTCTGCTTCTCCCTCTGCCCCTCCCTCTGCTCATGCTCGCTCTCTCTCAAAGAAATAAAATCTTTTAAAAAAAATTTTAAAAATAAAATCATGAGGCAGATACTAACATCATGGGTGGGGTGGGGGGGTAGATGGGGGGGCAGCAATCAAGGCTCAGAGACATTCAATTACTTGTAGTAATTGGAGTAAGTGGAGGAGCCAGAACCTGAGCTCAGGTTTGTGTGACCCAAAGCCCATGTTCTGAACCATTACACTAGACCGCCTTCCCTAATTGAATTGGGTGGAGGATATAAGCAATCAGATGCGAGACAATTTTGCTTTTAGTGAAATACTTTGGGACATCCTTAGATCAGTAATCTCTTCTAAAAAGAATTACCCCAGGGGTGCCTGGGTGGCTTGGTCAGTTAAGTGTCTGCCTTCGGCTCAGGTCATGGTCCCAGGGTCCTGGGATGGAGCCCTGTATCGGGCTCCCTGCTCCGTGGGGGGCCTGCTTCTCCCTCTCCCACTCCCCCTGCGTCTGTTCCCTCTCTCACTGTCTCTCTCTCTCTGTCAAATAAATAAAATCTTTAAAAATAAATAAATAAATAAAAAGAATCACCCCAGAAAAGCCTAGCATTACCTGCAGCAAATGATTACAGACTCTAAAGAATGAAGGTTATTTATTGTGTTTAGTCTTTGCTTCTGAAACAGCACATCATGTCCCACCTGGGCAGCCTCATAAGTGATGGTCTTGGTCTCAGTGTGAACAATAGGGACATCTTTGGTTGGGATTTCACTTTTCACAGCGTTGGCAGTATCTGAGATGGTGACGGTCTGAGTCTTCACCAGGGGAGGCTGTGAAGCAGTAAAGAAACAGAGTTACCAGAGTCTTCAGAAGCCTGTGGAGAACTAATCTTCTGACATTGATCTGATCAAAGTGATAGCTCTAATCAAGCAAAGGGCTAGCTCAGTCTCTGCCCAAGACTTGGACACTATTCCAAGTAGCCTTGACAAGGTGTCAAATCATGAGGGATATTTAAAAACAGCATTACTGTAATCATTTTCATATACTTAATGGAAAGCTTTAAGATCAGACGGTTATGATCAGTGATACAAAACACTTTAGATTGACCTTCAGAATTTGAATATAAAACTGTTTGCCAAACAGCAGTCCCTTTTGTTTGTCCTTGTGACTGTGCCATTATAATTAAGAAAATCAGTCGCATTTCCTCCACTAACTACAAATGGGACGTGAAATAGCAATGACATTGGAATACTTTATCTTGGAATTCATTAACTTCTTTCAAATCAATGTCAGACATTCACTTTGGATTTATTGAGAAGGAACAGTATTTGGAAAACTGGAAAGAAAATCATCACTTCTACCACCACCTGGTGATTAATCTCAGAATTTAAGAAGAATGAACATTAGTGGAATATTAAAGGCTTCTTGTCCATCAGCTCACCTTGCCAAAGACTATAAATCACCCTAAAACTACCATTTGATTGTGATGAAGTTAAGTGGCCATCCACCTTAGCACAGGAGATTAGTGCCTATGAGCATGGAAGCCCTTGTGAGTGGGTCAGTGGGAGTGGTGGGCTGTACCATGTGGCTGCAGTACAGAAATAATTATTTGGGGTCTGAAATCTCAAAAAAAAAAAAAAAATCAGCTGTCTCTTTTAACAAAAAATATTTGAATTTTTTGAGCATGGCCCCAGAACACTAATGGCTCTTCATCACAGAAGTCTCAGAAATTCACCTCTTTATATAGCCCATACTTAAGCAAGGAAAAGAGGAACCCACTCACATCAGCTTCATAAAGATAAGCAGCTGGAATTTACCCCCAAGAGTTTTAAGTCCTCGGGGGAGAAAGCATTTCTAGCCATGGAGTTAATTCCTCTGAAAACATTTATTTGTAGTAATCAAGGGCTTCGATTTTATTCTGTGATTCTCAAAAAAAGCAGAGAGGCGACTGCCCTCACCACCACCTCCTCCACAGAGCAGATTCTGGCCCTCTCCCAAAGTGAGTCATTAGATCTGCATCACTGAATCGGTTACTACCTGGAAACTTCGAATGAGGGTGGGGAACTGGTTACCCACACGAGAGTCATGAAATGATCCATTTTGCTTTCCAAGTGGCTCTGCTGGTGTAACATATTCTTCACTACTCTCTGCCTTTTTTTCACCAAGTTGCAGCTGAGAGGAAGCTGGTGATACTGAGAACTTTAAGGCACTGGCCTGTTCCTCCACTCCTATACATTCCCCACTTGGGCCTCTTGGCATTTCCTTAACATCAAGATAGCCAGCTGCCCCCTGCTCCTTCTCTTCTGTCTCCTTGCTGCTTATGGAGAGGGAGCCAAACTCAAAGCTTTGTGGAGACTCCGACGGGGTGGTCATTTGGCTCTTACTAGGAATTACTGAGTGCTTGGGACCATCCCATTCAGAGTCAGGGTTGGTAGATGGCCCCTTTGTCACGGCAGCCACCTCCTCTGTTCGAATGCCATTTATATTCTACAAATGAAGCAAGAAGATTAGGAATAAGCAGGGAATATTGTGAACTCTGAGAATCAACAATAATTTTTAATAGGTCTCAAAAATATTAGTATTAATATAAACCAAGAATCTTGGCTCCTGAGGTAGCCAAAAGGAACAACTGCTCTTCACTGATAAATATATTAGTGGCTTAAGCAGTTCCAACCTCGTTTTGGTCTTATCTCTATAACCCTGTTAACTTGAGAAATAATTTTGATGTGCCTCACACAGTACCAAGCACTTTGTGTTACTGTGTTACTATGATCTTGCCTGTATAACTCCTACTCTTCATACTTAAAGCAGTTACTTTGCCATTCCTAAATACCTAACTCATTACTATGCACAGGGAACAATGCAATTTATGAGCCTATCGAAACATATTCTCCAGAAGCCTGATCAGTTTGAAAAATGTTTCGTATCTCCAAACCATAAATATCATCATAACAGCCCCTGATGGAGAAGCTAAAATCTCCAGGCATTAAAACATCGAATACATCCAGAACAAACTTAATCCAACCATTGTCATGAAATTAAATACCAAAAATAGTGAAGTATTTCTTTGTAAACATAATAAAGAAGCTGAGATATAGTTTTTAAAAGATTATTTATTATTATTATTATTTTTTATTTATTTGAGATAGAGCACACAAGCAGGGGGAGGGGCAGAGGGGGAGGGAGAAGCAGATTCCCCACTGAGCAGGGAGCCCGATGTGGGACTCGATCCCAGGACTCTGAGATCATGAACTGAGCCAAAGGCAGACGCTTAACCGACTGAGCCACCCAGGCACCCCGAGATATATTTCTTCACAGATGAATGACCTATCTTCATGCCTAAGAAGTAAGTTCTGGAAACAGTCCCGTCCTGGGCCAAGTGCCTCACACCACAGGAAAAACAGACCTAAAATAAGCACTTCCAAAAGAATGTGGATGATGAGATAACATCACCATGGATGGACATAATCCCAAAGTTTAAAGAAAGGTGCTAAAGGTAGAAGAGAAGGAATTCACATGAGTAAAAAAAAGAATATGAGCCATGTGAAAAACCAACAGGCTGACTGAAGCCAAATGTCAGGAAAAGTAAACATGTGCATGTGCTCACCAGAAAGCCACGTAGGCCTGAAATTTTGGTAAGATCAACTTCCCGTATTACATACCACCTAGTAACTTACTAACAGAAAATGACTCTTTTAAAAAGGTATTCCTGGAGTCAATGACATGTACTTGGATCAGCTTACATGTTAGTCCTCAAATCACATGACATGCATTATATTTTTTTAACCTTAACTTGTAAACCAACCTACATTGTGATGAATATAAACCAGTGCCCTATTAGGGCAAGGCAAGATGCACCACATTCAAGAATATCAGGCCAAGCCATCTTGAAACCGTCAACTCAAGCGCATCTCAAAGTGGTACAAGTTGAATTCAGATTAGGCAGGTCTTTCATGGACTGATTATGAAGATTACATAGGGTATGAAAAATGAGACTAAGAGAGGACAACAGAAACTGTCTCTGTTTGCAGATGAATCAGAGATACATAAAATATTATTGCTAAGAGTATGTGAATTTCCTCATATTTAAAATGAGAATAATACCTGGTTTGACTCATGGGGTTCTGAAGATCAAAAAAATATATATATATGTGAAAGCACTTTGTAAATTCTTA
This sequence comes from Leptonychotes weddellii, assembly GCF_054177405.1. Classification (NCBI taxonomy): domain Eukaryota; kingdom Metazoa; phylum Chordata; class Mammalia; order Carnivora; family Phocidae; genus Leptonychotes; species Leptonychotes weddellii. The sequence goes on along the minus strand of NC_138372.1, from coordinate 20,358,648 downwards.
AGTATCATATACAGTCACTTAATTCAACCAACATTCTGAGTACCTATAATATGCTAGGGCCTTATTAAATGGAATAAATTAGTTGTTATTATTTACGCACTGTATTACTCTCTAGGGCACTTTTCTCACCATTTCTTTTGAGTCAGACAAGCTGTTAGAGCTGTCCAAAAATAGATCAGCTGGTAATAAACAAATAGATTTTCTTAAATTGCTATTATGCTAGCTTTAGCACTGTGAATAGCATATCCAAGCCCACTCACATGGAGAAAAACTTCACGGCTTTTCCAAACAATTTTGTTACAATTGAGAAGGCTGATTTAGAACCAGGAAAATACCTAAGAAAATCAAGTTAGAGCCAATTTTATACCAGTCTGCTCAAGTAATACTTCTGTCATGAAGAAGCCATTTGTGAGTTGAACACTGCTTAGGCAAGCAACATCTGGCCCAAAGTTGCCTACTGTTGAGTAAAACTAGATTGAGCAATGATTTTTTTTTTCAAAGCATGTACAGAGGAGACCACCGATAAAAGCTGCAGCCACAGTAACATCAATTCAACAAATATTTACTGACCACTTAATACATGTCAGTCACTGGAAATAAAAGGAAAATTAGTAACAGTTGGGTAAGATTACCACTTAGAGCATTCTCACATATGGCCAAATCAACCTCCCCAGTTGGCGCTGTTGTCCAGATCTGGACACAGCCAACTACTTACTGGACATCTTCCCAGCCATATGGAATGCAATATGCCCCAAACTAAGCTCATCTCTGCTGCTGCGTGGACCTGCCACCCCAACTTCCTCCATCATTTGTTATATTGGTAAATGGCACCATCATCCATCCAGTCTTCCATGCCAGAATCCTGAAATCATCTTCAATGCCTTCCTTATACTCATCCATCAACACCTGTAAATTACTGCAAGGCATTTCCATTCTATTTTAATATTGCCCTATCTATCTGTTTCTATTCCCACGTTTACTACCTTCATTCAGGCCCTTGTAATGCTTCACTTAGCTTACTACTAATGCCCTAGTTTTTCTTCTTTGCTTTTTTCCTTCCTTCTTTCTCATCTCAAACCTTCCTTGAACACATCCTTTACTCTGCTGCTAGTGTTTATTTCTCTATTTTTAAGATTTTATTTATCTTGAGAGAGAGAGAGAGAGAGCACAAGCTGGGGGAGGGGCAGAGGGAGAAGCAGACTCCCCGCTGAGGGGGTAGCCCTGCTCGGGGCTCATTCCCAATCCTGGGACTCCGGGATCATATCAATCGAGTTTTCTTTTGACGTTGTGTGTGAAGTTTGATTTAATTGATGGGAATTTAAGCTATTGACCTAAATATCTCCAATAAACATGTAAAGGAAACTACTAATTATTTTCTTCTAAAAAATTTAATTCCTTTTATTGAATGATTTTTTGCCTTTTATTTTATTATTTTTAATAATAAATATATTTTTATTGTTTATAAAATATATAAACATGGGGCTTGAACTCACAACCCTGAGATCAAGACCTGAGCTGAGATCAAGAGTCGGACCCTTACCTGACTGAGCCGCCCAGGCACCCCTATTGAATGATTTTAATACCAGAAACCAGATCATCCCAGGGCCAAACAAAAGCCATGACACCTCTGTTTCAACCTCAGGCAAGGCCTCATTTTTCATCCTTATCTTCTGGTTCCTATACACTGAGAGAGATCCTATTTCAGGTTCTGGGACATTCTGGGACTCAGCCTGGGGCATTTAACTTAATATGAAGGGAATCCAGCATTAATGAATCAATTCATCAGTGGCTTCAGGATCTTAGAGAACCATTTTCTTTTCTGAGAGCCATTTTTAATACCCAGTTTCATAAATCATTAGGGTCTCACAAATTCCAACTTTCTCCTTAATTCACACTCTGTAACTTTTACCACATTTTCATCTGGGGACTGAGTGACTTAAGAGACAGCTGTGGCAGGATAGAAAGTCACCGGACTGAAACATCGAAGACCTGGGTTCTAGTTCCAGTTCTTTCACTTAAAAACTGCTCGTTCTTGGGCAGGCCTCTCAACCTCTGAGACTCTGTTTTATCAGAAGAAGTAAGAACAGGGGCACCTGGGTGGCTCAGTCATTAAGCATCTGCCTTCCGCTCAGGCCATGGTCCCAGGGTCCGGGATCAAGCCCTGCATTAGGCTCCCTGCTCAGCAGGAAGCCTGCTTCTCCCTCTCCCACTCCCCCTGCTTGTGTTCCTGCTCTCACTATCTTGCTCTCTGTCAAATAAATAACTAAAATCTTAAAAAAAAAAAAAAGAAGTAAGAACATCACTGTTATGGTTATCATGAGGGTTCACCGCACAGGTGTTCACAATGAAATGATGGGCAAATACTAGATACTATTTGTCTTTGTACTCTATTTCTTAAAATTTTACTTTTTGCAAAGAAACATGAACCAGAGCAATAAAGACACCTAGTCCCTACTTGGAAGTGTTTCTTAAGCACCCAAAGTGGGCCAATCCTATAGATTTAACTAAGGCTGGTCTTCCTTTTGGCTTAGCAAGTTCTCAGCCAGGTTCTCCTTATATCTTAGAGAACATCACCAGACAGAATTTTGAAGAAAGAAATTGTGACAGAATATAAGAATTAAAATAGGCACACTATGAGACTATTTAATAAATATTCCTGAGCCGAGATCCTCATGAAAGTTTTGAGATATATACTGTCTGTTAAGAAAGAAAATTAGGAAAAACATGTCTGATTAGTCACAAAATTTATAATCATTTAAAGCTTAATAGATTTACTGTTGTTTCTAAGCCCAAATCATATCTATGTTACTACCCACAGATTTTGCTTCCTGAAATTATTAAATTTTCTGTAAAAAGAGTCTAAGATTTAACATACTACCTCTATAGTCACTTTCCACAATGGAACCCTAAATCTACCACATCTATTAAACTACCATTGGTTTTCACATTCTCTTCATTCTATTTTACCATTCTTTTTTTAAATTATTTTTTATTTTTTATTTTTTTTAAAGATTTTATTTATTTATTTGAGAGCCAGAATGAGAGAGAGAGAGAGACATGAGAGGGGGGAGGGTCAAAGGGAGAAGGAGACTCCCTGCTGAGCCAGGAACCCGATGTGGGACTCGATCCAGGGACTCCAGGATCATGACCTGAGCTGAAGGCAGTCGCTTAACCAACTGAGCCACCCAGGCACCCTGATATGATATCCACCATTCTTTTTTAAAAAAAATTTTTTAGGTAATCTCCATACCCAATGTGGGGCTCAAACTCACAATGCCGCGATCAAGAGACACATGCTCCACGGACTGAGCCAGCCAGGCACTCCTCGATTTTACCAGAGACCTAGGACTGGCCCTACACATGCTGTTCAATGATACGATCAGCACTGTAATGTTACCATCTTTGCAATGACTTTGTGGCCTGTTCAAATGCAAATACCTCAGGGAAAGTTAATACATTAAACTGTTACTGGTGTTTCCGTATGTCACACAAAGGGGATGTGGACTTTTTAATAAGATTTATATAATTAAAAAAATTAATTTGGTAAGAAAAAGGGAGTGAGCAGAAGGTGGCAACGGGATTGAGGGACAGGGCTGTGCACAGACACACATTCACCCACAGAGCACATTACCCTTGCTTTGCAAACCCAGTAAGAAATGCTTTGCACCGCAAATGCCCACAGACCAGCAGGAATCGAGGTTATCTTGCTAAGCACAGAAGGAAGATACCCAGCAGTAGTGTCCAGCTCCTGGTTCTTTACTAAAGTAAACAATAAATATTACAGTCACTTAACTTATCAACAGTCTATTTAAGTAATACCCCCAAATGGTCTGTAACATGCAAACTAAAACATGTAGAATCCAATCCTGATTAGATCAGTTAATTGCGAGTGCTTTGTTTCTACATTCTTCTCTTTAACAAAACATGGCAAGTTTATGGTTCAGCAAAGAACGGCTTCAAATGCCTTGGGGGAAAGCTCTTTAAAAAAAAATATGTCTTTATATATTAATTTAATATCAATATTTGTAATCTTATTCCTATTTTGAAAATTAATATTATTGGTATTTCCTATGGTTGTACAATAATCAGTAAGAATGTCAACCTGATGATTAAAAAAAAAAATCTGTTAAAACAAATGCTTTTATATGGGCACTTGCAATAAGAGATAAATCAGATGTGGTAATAGCTTCTTTTGTAAAAGCCATGTATAAACAGCACATAAAGATGACAAGTCAAGCAGCAAAAGCCCATTCTTCAGCCAAAAAAGGAAACGAATGAAGAACAAAAATCACCAAAAAGAAAATCATTCCCTGGCCCCCAACCCCCAAAAGCCTCATAAATAATAGTTTTGGTACACTTTCAGTGGAAAACTCAGGCCAGCTGACAGTCTGAAAAAGGACGTTAGAATCACAAACACTCAGGATGGGGATAAACTAACAACAGGGTAACCATGTGGCTAGCAAAAGATGATTTAAAAATTCTATCTTTCCTCTCTAGTGTGCCATTCTTTATCTTGCGATACATTTCTCTTCATTCTAAATTTTCTCTCTTGGCTATCTATACCCACCCCCACTTTCTTTTAAAAGTAAAGTTAGTATGCTATTGGTCCCTAGCTAGAAATACATCCTTGTAGTGCTCACTAGCTTCTCCACAAAACTTAAGTCATTTTCATGGTTCATTGCTATTCTCTGGCATATAAAGATTACATCTGGATAAAGGAGCTTACTCAGATGTTGGCCTTTATTAAATTACAGTTGGTAAAACTGCTTATTATAAGAAAATCACTCCATAATGCAGCCTCTTAACAAATGCCAGCAAATGAAATTTGCCAATGACAGTTATCCTTCAAACATGGTTTTTATAATTTCCTTAATAGTGCTGTTATTAGATTATCCCCAGAAAAGGTGACTGTAAAAGCAAACAGCTTCGAAATAAGTGCCTGATGCAAAATTTTATCTATTAGGTAATAGAAAATTTTGCCTTAACACTGCACTCACCAGCAAGGACTCCACAGATCATATGAGTGTTCTCAAACCTGAATAGAGCTATAGAAGTCAAAGTTTTCAGCAAATATTAAAAGTTATACTATACATGTCTAGGAGACCAGAAGCCTTTGTTTGGTCAATTTTATTTCAAGATACTAAGAAGGGCTAAGATAGAGAAATGGAGATGGAGAGGAAGGAGTTATAACCAGTACAAAAACTCTGATCATTTAGTATGGAACACAATTAAATACATTTGGCAGGATTTCTCAGAAGTCTCAATTCCAAAAATGATTAAAGACATAATAAGTACTTAGAAAAACATTATGGCCCAATTTAATATCTAGAAAATAGCATCTTGATTCCACAGAACTAAGTACAACAGGAAACTATTATTAGATACTAACTAGCTACGTGTTCTCTTCCTGAAGAATCCTATAATAATGAAAATGACTTTCCATGTTAACATTTTCAACAAGTTCCTAAAAAGAATATGGCTTTGAAGAAACTCTTCAAATTTTTATACTACTCAGACATGGCCATAAAGTACATACTTTGAGCTAGTAAACAGACCACTTCAAAATGTGGAGCGTTGGGGTTTTAAGTAATTACCTGGGTAATACAATAGAATCTAGAACTGTCAGAGTAACATAAGAGATAAGGTTTACCCAAGGTGAAGTGAAAGATAAAGTGGTATACCTTGTGTTAATTCCACATTACAGGAGCACGCTCTCCTCACACCCACATATCCACACCCACCCCATTCTTCACTCTTCACTATGATCACAGTGGCAATACTGGATGGTTAATAACCACTAATTTGTAGAGCGCTTTTTAAAAAAACAAAAGACAAACTCAGCATATTAAAAATGCTTCTAACAGATGTGACAATTTCATGTGTTGTAGTGACTGATTAAGATGGTTAGAAAAAAGTTATTCATAACACTTGGTATAAATAAGTCAAATGAGTTCCAAGCTGATTTTAAAACATTAATATTCTAAGAACTGAACACATGTCAAGGTTATCTCTGCTTTAGGACTGAGCAAAAGACAATTACTGGGACATAGAGAAGAGTGAAAATATGGAAAAACAAGGGAACTTTTCTAGAAAGACTGGCTGACAATATTTCTTGCTAATTCCCCAAAGCAGAGGTTTCTTTTCCTTTCCTTTTTTTTTTTTTTTTTTTGAGTGGGTCTATATACTGCATTGCTGGCTCCTATTTCCTTAATGACTACTATCACCCAGAATCAGATTTTCATTAAGATTTATTCATGATAAATTTACATATTAGCAGCAAATAATGTAAGAAAAATATCAAAGAAAACGTTCCAAAAGAGAAGTTCTTAGCCAATTTCTTTAGGCTTAAATATCTTGCTGAACTGCTAAGGGATAAACTATTTATTCAGCCTAGTATCAGAGCTAAAGCATCCTGGACCAGGGAACAGTAAGGAACATAAGTTTATGGATTTATTAGAAAGCACCTCCCAAAGCTAAACACAGACCAAGGACTCCTTCAGAACACAATCATGTCCATGTCAACTAGGAAGCAAAGACACTTCCGAAAGAATATAAATTTATTTTATTCTGATTTATTGGTAAATACTGCCCCAATAGGCCCTGAATCGGGGGGAATTCCTCTTAGGGAAATCTCTTTATTTAGAAAGAGGAACCCTTATAAAATGTTTTCCTGAGATTCCCAACCTTAAATTTATACAACTGCTTGAAACACTAAGGTGTACCAAAGCTTCAGAGTAAAAAATCATTTCACGTTCTTTACCATGTTTGTTAGATATCCCTAAAACCTATCTAAAGAGAAAGTGAATTTGGGAATTGTTTCTTTATTCCTTAGGGGAAAATGAAGGCAGACCCTTGAAAACCAAGCCACACAAAGGGGTTAGCTGAATTTATCACTAAATATGTTAAGAGCACAGTTAACATTGAACAACCTGGAGAACTGACAGAGGCAGGGGGGGTGGGTTGTGGTGGCTACAGATATGTTAGATTACAGTTCTGGTGCACCCCAATTGCTAAATAAATAGAAACAAATGCCTTGCATTTTGTTTTCCATTTCTAGTCATAAACAAGACCAAAAATACTTCAACACTGAATAAAGATGCTAAGAACATCTACAGCTCTTCAAATAGTACAAAGGCAGAAAGAGTAAATTAATCAGTTCTCTGGTTCTCTAGACCTCTATCAGGGGTCAGCAAACTACAGCCAACAGTCCAAATCCAGCCCGCTCCTTGTTTTTGTATTGCTCTGAGCTAAGAATGGTTTTACATTTTTTAATGGTTTAGAAAACACAGAATGATATTTAGTGACCATAAAAATTATATGAAATTCAAATTTCAGTGTCCATAAATAAAGTCTGATTGGAATACGTTCATGTTCATTTGTTTGTTTATTGTCTATGGCAAAGTTGAGTGTTTACACCAGTGATTATATGGCCTGCAAAGCCTGAAATATTTATTATCTGGACATTTATAGAAAAAGTTTGCCAACTCCTGGTCTACCTGATATACAAAACCCTGATATCACAAGAGTTTGATACATTTGATGTTTTTATACCATGTGAAACACAAGAAAAAAGGATCAAACTCTTCTCTGCAATGTATTTTAGATAAACACAAATTGTCAAATATCAGGTTCCCTTTATGGTATCACACTCCAAGATGCATTTATACATATAAACAAGCACCCAGTCTCAATAATACCTTTCATAGGGAAAACGGTTGTTACCTTTGGTAAATGGATAAGAGCTTTTAATTGAACCTAATTACAAGACATTAACAAGAGAGACTGACACCTACCACAGTAGATTCTTTGAAGAAACCACGGGCCACACTACAGGATTAATAACAGAGATAGTGGCTTCTGGCCCATATATGGTTTTTTTGGGCTACCTGCATATACTGATTAGGCATATGGTGATTAATTTGGCATAAATTTGTGTCCCCATACAAGAGATTCTACGTGAAAAGTTTATCTGTGACTAATCATTTAATCCGATTTAACAAGTTTTAATTATTTGTTATGTATCAGAGATACAAAGGTGACAGATTGGCAAAGAGGAATAAAACAAAGCCTCTCACCTTTGAGAATCACAGTTTTGAGGAGACAGGTACAAGCTAAAAGAGATGGATTAACAACATTTCAAATTTTTAATACCACTTTTTCTGGTGGGGATCTAAGCCATAATCAGAATGTTAAACAGAAAGTAAGTTTCCATAAGTTTATCGTATCACAATGATATAAATTAAATCACATAGGGGTGCTGAAGTATATAAAGATTAGTCAGTCAGAGAAGGCAAGCAAACTTAGAATGCAGGCTCTAGCAGTGTGCTTCTTCAAAATAGAAAGGCATTCTGTCTTGTCAACAGATTCTGAGCTACAAGAAGTTTCCAAAGCTAAACAACTATCCCACCTCCACTCTTTCATCTAAAAAAAAAAATCCCATGTGCCTGTATCATCTGTGAAAAAGCTCAGGGATTTCCAGGAATTTCAAGATGTTCTTTTTAAGAGAGAGGGCAAGTCAATGGGTAAGAACATAAGATGGATAAACCACTGGCAAGCAACCTATGGGCAACGGAGCCAGAAAGAAAAAGAGCTGATAAAACAAGAACAGCTAGAAAAAAGAAAGAAGAAAGCAGGATAACATGCTAGGAAGAAGACTGGGGCAGATCTGTATATCAGATGGTAAGTTATCAGAGGGCAAAACTATGACTAATTCCAACATGAGAGTTTCATTTAACTATGTGAAGAGTTTATAATATGGACGATAAAAATTCTTCAGAAGGCCTCCATTCAGGACCAAGAATTGAAATCTATAGGGAAACAGACTTCGAGTTAATATAAGAATGATTTATATGCAAAAATCAGAGATGTCCAAAGATGTAGTATGCTGTATCTTGGGAGGCTAGAGACCACTTGGTCTATAAATGGTTTTAAATCACTAAATGATATTGTACAGAAGAGTCGAGCATTGGAGTGGAGAAGAGTTAGATTAGGGGCTTTTCCAACCCTAAAATTCTAATAATGTTGCCTCTTCGCATCTCTGCAATACATAATGAGGGCAATGAATAAATGCATAGTAGTAACCATGGTTTCCCCTTAATTTTTAGTCTCTGTGTTTTATTGAGATAGGATCCTGTACATATGAAGACTCTTCTTTAAGGAGATAGTAGAGGAGGGGCGCCTGGGTGGCTCAGTTGGTTAAGCGACTGCCTTCGGCTCAGGTCATGATCCTGGAGTCCCGGGATCGAGTCCCGCATCGGGCTCTCTGCTCAGCGAGGAGCCTGCTTCTCCCTCTGACCCTCCCCCCTCTCATGTACTCTCTCTCATTCTTGCTCTCTCAAATAAATAAATAAATCTTAAAAAAAAAAAAAAGGAGATAGTAGAGAAGAAAATGAGAGACTAAACTGCACCCTTTAATGATTTGGGGGGGACCTGAAGAGATAGTTGGGACTCACGCTTCTCCTGCCCTCTAATCTTTGAAATGTTAGACTTACTCTATTATTTACTGCAAACAGGATTCTGACTATGATAAAGTGGAAGGCTGTTCTCTAGGATATCAATCACAAAAGATCAGAAAACCATTTCTAATAGCATACACTTCATCAACGACCTGTCACCCACACATTTAGTTAGGCTATGATTGAAGTTATTTAGCTTTTAGCTTGTATTTCTGATCTGCGGGAGTAACAAACTACTTCTTCTTTTTGTCTTTCAAGTTCTAGTATGATAAAAATTTCATTTATGAAGTGAAATACTCCATGAATTTGTAACTGTTGATCATAGCCACCACTGATGGCCTTCTGGCTTCCTCACTCTAACAGCCATACCTTCTTAACCGTTTCCGGTGCCCAATCCCAGGTCCACACCAATGTTTGTTTGTTTGTTTGTATCATGCTCTGCTGCAGTAAAGAAGGAAATCCTAAGGCATGAGGGGTAACAGAAACAGAAATGAGAGCAGACTCATTGATTCACTATCCACTACAATGTGGAGGAGGCCAATACAGTTATCCCACATACCATGCATAATGGAGACTAGAACAAGGACTTGTCTCCATTTCTAGTACCAAAATTACAAACAACAGGGTTAGTTTGAGTGCAATAAAAACAAGCAACATTTTTTTCTCAGTGTGGTAGAGAATGCTGTAAAGAAGTTTGGGATTTTATAATTTCTGTAAAGAATACAAGGGAAGGAAACTGTAGAGAAGTTCTATATATCTTTACTATACTCAATATGTTTGGCAAAACAACAACAACAACAAAAACAGCAACAATGCTAAAGTATCTCATATTATTTTTGAATTTTCTGTCTTCCCAGTCTCTTCAACAAATGGTGTTGGGAAAATTGGATAGCCACATGCAGAAGAATGAAACTGGACTATTTCCTTACACCACACACAAAAATAGACTCCAAATGGTTGAAAGACCTCAATATGAGACAGGAGTCCATCAAAATCCTAAAGGAGAACACAGGCAGCAACCTCTTTGACCTCAGCTGAAGCAACTTCTTCCTAGAAACATCGCCAAAGGCAAGGGAAGCAAGGGCAAAAATGAACTATTGGGACTTCATCAAGATAAAAAGCTTTTGCAAAGCAAAGGAAACAGTCAACAAAACCAAAAGACAACCGACAGAATGGGAGAAGATATTTGCAAATGACATATCAGATAAAGGGCTAGTATCCAAAATCTATAAAGA
>NC_138372.1:20319141-20347458 GCF_054177405.1 Leptonychotes weddellii | reverse complement strand
AGACTTTTTACTGGTCTGTACTGATACCTTTAGTTCAAATTGTTTGTTTTTGTTTTGTTTGTTTTGACTTATCAACTGGCCATTAAGAAGCTGAACCAGAATAAAACCAATACACAGTTATTTGGATCTGTCTCTGGCATTCAGAATGGAATGAGATGTGAGAAGGAAACTAAGACTATTTACAGCTTTGTTACAAATGTCAGCAGTATTAACGTTAGTTAATACAAAGCTGTAATGTCTAGTATTTTTCCTCTGATAACCACGATGGGTATATCTTTTGAACCTGCACTGACCAGCTTAATCCAATACAAAGGTTTGGCACTTCTCCTCTCAACCATTCTTATCCTATCAATCAAAGAAAGGGCCTCTTCTTTAACCATCAGTAAGGATCTCTGAGGATTCCTGCTGCACTTCAAAAAAGTGAAAAATATTACTGGCTTACGCTAGACTTTTAATGGACTTGTAATAACTCTAATACAAAGGGACACATAATCCAAGGTGAAGTTTGCAATAATAATTATTAAAAAGCTGTGTACCAGGATGAAAACTGGAAATATAATCATAAACAGTTCTAAAATGATTCTGATTATTTCCTTTTCAGTTCCCTGAAAAAATTTTAAAAGACTCTAACCAATGTTATAGTTTTGTTATTTCATAAGGAAAGTTCTTACACTTCTACTTCAAAGATAAAGGGGAGTACTTATGATGATCACTTTCTGTGTCAGAGGACAGCTTTGCAACTTGTCAGGCTGATTGAGGTCTCTCTTTTCTTAATTATGAGTGAATCAAGAAATATGCTTAGTTACAAAATATTTGTTATAAACGACATAGCCTGTGACATGAAAGATACACACCCATAACAGATTTTAAAATTCAACCCGCCCCTTACTTTTCCCATGTTTTGGGAAAGCCTATGATGACAGAAGAGCAGTTTTCAGGAAATACCAGAGATTTCTACATGTCTCCAGAGAAAATAGAATCGTGGTGGGTGTTGAAGGACAAAAGATTCTTGGCATTAGTGTTCTCTCTCTCTCTCTTTTTTTTTTTTGCTGTAAGAAGCCATCATCTTAAAAACAAAAAGTCTTGTTTAGAAGTTTCATCAACTAAAAAGTGTTGAGAAGTAAAACAAAGTGCAAAAATCTCAGTTTGATAACCCCATGAACTCAGATTTTAAAACAAATATTTGAGACAACATTAACCAAATCATCCATATTGGTACATTCAAGTGCCATAAAAAGTAAGCTACATGCAAGGTGTCTTTAATACCGAGGTAAAAAATAACAGGTTAGGCATCTGCGTTGTGTTGTGAAAACAAAGCACACTCATATTTACTTCAGGGAAGCCTTAAAAATCAACATGCAAACAGAGGGACACATACTTGTCACAATAGAACGTTAGCTCACAAGGCCATCAATTAAAAACAACTGATTTCAACACAAATGTAAGAATAAACAGGTCTGAAGTCTATCAGGGAAACAATATATCAATATATATTTTAAGCTTGCGATAATGGCTAAATATTGCTTCTAGCAATGTAATTACTCAAGTCATAAAGAAGTAACACAGTATTAATTCAGAGAAGGGTATATTTTTATGTACAGATCTTGAATAAATCTGTATTCTAGGACTTTTAAAGATGGCTACACGTGGTCTGGAAATTCAGCCCTGGCTGGAGGCTGAGGGACACCAGCACGGCACCATTTTCCTTAAACCATCAACATTCTACTTGTGAAAAGTTGGCGTTTAACCTTTGCAGATCCCTCCTATACACCAGGCAGGACAAAGGTGTTTTTCCCTGTACATTTCAGAAGTACACGTAAGAAGGCCACAGAAGTCAAAAGCCCTTTTCCAAAAAAAGGCCTTTGTATATACTGGTTTGATATCTCAAGAAAAGGAGTGGTTATGGATTCATAGATTAAAACGTTATCATTTTAAGGCTTTTGAAAAATTAGCAAGTTGAATTTTTTTTCTTAAACTACAGAGCCCATGCCACACAAATGACTATAGAAGATTAGGAAATATTCCATCAATTGTTTCTACAGAGTATCCTACTTTGCGTGTAACACTGGAGAGGACACGACAGCAGAGAACAATACGAACATGCAGGATAAAAGATTTAAACCTTTTGGGGAAAGTACCAAGTGTCATATGCTTAAATCTGATTTGTCTGAACTTGTTCAATGTCAGGGAGGAAAGCTGACTTGGGCAATCCATTGCTACTCCTTTGTACCCCACAATACACATTCTATAAAGGGTAACATTTTATTGACAGAAAAATGATCACAAAGAGCTCCCCTAGGACAGTGAACTATCAAGATCAGAGGGTATCATACAGGAGATAACACAGTAGAAGTAAATGACAAAAGTTCGATGGTTTTAGTCTTGACATTTCAGATGAGCACCCTGTTTTCCGATCACAGAAAGACCAGCCACCAAACAGCCAACGCAAGAATCACGAGAAAAGACATCAGGAAAGGAATACGAGGAGATGGAAAAGTACTAGAGTAGAGGTGGCACTTTTTGAGAGACTTGTGATCCTCAGGGATTGGAATAGAAACCTTGGGAAGAATTTCTTCATTGTCTTGCTGGGGCAAGTCTCTCTCAGTAGATCTCTCTTGCCTTTTAATTTTCTCTTCATCCTGCACTAACAGAGCACGTTGCTGTGTCTGCTTTCACGGTAGAAGATCAAGAAAGACAGAGAAAGATGAACAAAATGACAGATGGAAAAATGCTCAAAAATGATACTTGGGGATGTGCAAAGGATTTGGGAAGATCTTTTGGGACACTCTTTATTTCACTTTACTTTGGCAATTTATCCCAGCAAAATTTCTATAACACAGTAGAGTATTCAATAGATAATTTTTTGAATGAATGAACATTAGAAGCCCTGAAAGTTCAAGCAATTGCTTGACTTCCTTAGTTACAGTATTTGTTCCTCCTTCAAGGATACTCACATAGGAATTTTGGGTCAGTTTTCCTTGTTTTAGTGCTGTCAATTTTTCTTAGATCACTTGGGCAAAGCCAATAATGAAGCATTCTTCTCGCCATCAGAAAAGTTACTTTTATTATAAATAGAACGGCAGAATATAAAAAGTTATCCTCATATCCCTTCATATAGACTTTAAAAACTGCAACAGTTCATTCAGTATGGCAATTAGCTTTTGCTCAAGGGAATAAAAATTTTAATCCCATACATTTTAAAGATTGCAAAAGAAAAACAAAAGTATAAAAGTTTGTATGTGCCTCCAAGGTCTATCAAAAACAAACGAAAACCCCCCACAAATCTCAACAACTGTAGACTCCCTCCCCCTCTTGCAGAATCATGATTAAAAATAACAACCATCGTGAAGGTTTATACATCACATTAAGCAAAGTACTTTTGACACTTTTAAGGTAAGTTGTCTTTTCCAATTGTCCAACTGAGAAGTTTTTCTCCCCCGCTAATTTCTGTGCTCTGCCATCTAGTCAAGAGATGTTATCTATGAAAGGAAAAACTTGGCTCTAAGTTCTCTCAGTGGGGCCAGCCTTCTCTGGTCAGTTTGGAATTTTGACACAGGTTCTTTGCACACCCCTAAGTGATATGTATCAGGGAAAAAGTAGCTGGGGGACTGGTCAGCAAAAAAGAAAAAAGGAAAAGAAAGGATGCAAAATCATAATGATTTTTAAAAGAATATAAAGAGGGAGAAGAAAGACAACATAAAAAGAACAGGGTACAATTAAATTCATTTTCTCTCTGAATACATACTTACATCTTCATGCAGCTTTTCAACCAGCCATGCGCCGAAATAAGCAAACTGAAAGCTGCAAAAGCTGCAGCAGTGGAAATGTTATGTGTTAGGTCAAAAGGCAGTGGGGTGTGAATTCACTAATAGAGCCAAAAGAAAAAAAATTACTCAGCAGCTGCTGTTCAGTTCTAGGGGGAATATCTGCTTAGTGCCATGACAAGAGCAAATTCGGATTGAGAAGCACAAGTCATAACAGCAGCTTTACCTCTGGCCCACCAACCTTTCTTTCCGAGGGAAGGACAGAGGTTTTCTTCACCTGGTCATACACAAATTATATAAAATTCAGTAGCCTTGCAATGCAACAACAATGCTGCCAAAGACGGAAGAGGTATCCCCAGAGAACAGAAATATTGCCCTAATTATTAAAGAAAAAGTAAGATATGCCAGAAAGTGGAGTTATCCTTTTTTATAAAAGGTTATCATAGGACAGTTCTTCTTATTTATTCTGTTATTCATTTAGAGGAGTAATATACAGACACATAGAGCTAAAGTGGCTCAAGTACTCCCCACCAATCTAATTTATAAAAGTCCTTTCTTTAAAGTCCACAGAATGACATACCCATTTCCAACCAGCCCTGAGATGATTTCTGGAAGGTTTCTATTAAGATACAAGATATTTTCTGGAAATGGAGACTGATTCAAATTTACCAAACTTCATCCAAGAGAGCATTAAGTTACTTTTTCAAAGTAATTGAGCATCTTTTACTACTTCCACAGAGTCGAAAAGAAAACTTCTAGAAAATATGCAGTTATGGTTTACAGAGAGGGTTAACCAGGCAAGATAGCAACAAGGCAACAAGACTTTCTCCTGAAGTCTAGATTTATAGAAAGCAGAGTCACTGTCTCAGTTCAGGCCACATTATCTAGATAAAACTGATGTCCATTTACATCAGGGAATGGAGGCTGAAGAGGACAGTGAATAAAAACAGCTGCATCCTATCACCCCCGGTAACTAGCTACCCATCATTCAAGAATTCTCCAGTCTTACTTGGTGAAACTGGTCTGACTCTACTTGGAGAATTCTTAGCCAATTTCAATCACATTTTGAAAAATATAAAAAGTACCCTTTGTGAGTCAACTTTTATCATCTTCTCCAGTTCCAGAAACTAAACAAAGTTGAATAGTTTACCATGAATTCTGAATATAAAGACAAGTTTTTTTTAAGTTATTAAGACATCAATACCTTTCTTGACTAGAATTGCTATTGCTATTGGTGAAAACCAGGCATATAATTTAAAAAATTATTATCATCACTCATTGAGTCATTGTGACTACTTATATAAATATTAACCTATATAGGCTAAAAATTAAGTAAAGAATTTTTAAATATATGCTTAAGGTAACTTTTAAGGTATCCATCACACAGATTCATTTAATTAGATGTAGGATTTCTACAATAGGTAATGACAACAACATAAAAAAAGCAGCCTCTGAAAGGTATCTCCAACTTCCTCTGTGACTATCTTACAAAACAACATGTTAAAAGTTTGATGCTGCTCATAAAGATGAACCGTCAATAATTTTTCTAAAATTGAAATACAATCATTAATATGTGGTGTTCTGCATTCTCTGGCTCAGAGACCTCCTTGATTTATCACATAATTGTGGTCAACCATTCCAGACATTTCTAAGTTGTACAAATGTTCAAATAAAGTTTTAAAAAAAATGTTTATCCTGTTCCAATTTTGACCTTACTAAATTTAGTAAACTCTCTGGTCCTTGGAGGCACAGTTTGAACATAAAGTTCCACTGGCTTATGGTCAATTTGTAAACACACACTAGCCAGAAGGAGGCAGTTCTCAAGAGCCTAGTCATCTAATGGTAGCTCTAAATGGCTCCTGTAATTCGACTGGGTAGCCCATATGACTTAAAAAACAAGTGTTTGATTATGAATACCTTAAAGCTGCAATGAACTAGTGAGGAACCAAAGCTAAATTTCAGCTCTAAACTTACTTATTTTATTCACATACAGAACATTAATATACAATAACATTTATTTCATTCATTCTCACAAGTGGTCACATGGACAAAGTACTCACTCCTTCTCCTGTGGGAAGCTGCCCATTGATGTTAAGTGTTCGGAATGGGGAGTGAGTGGATAAGCGTTTATCCCATTCACTAGGCCGTGGTTCTGGTACAGATTCCATGAAGTTCTTTTTCAGCTCACTGATGCTGGCATGATGTTTTTTTATCTCTTCTTGACTTTTGTCTAAATCCTGTAGTTGAAAGGACAAAGATGCAAAATTATGAATACTCAGAGGAAAAAAACACATCACGGGAAGCCCACCAGACTATGGGCACTGGTAGAAAACACCACATCCAGGGCAGATGTTACTAATCCATAAATTGCATTTAAATTTTAAATATACAACATGGTATATTTGCTTGCCTTTCTTTTTTTTTTTTTTTTTAATGAGGTGCTTTTCTTGGAAGCAGTGAAGCATCATAACCCTACAGCTCTTAGCAGTTCTGTAACCCACAGACCTCACTCCTTAATTTTGCAACTTTTCTTCGCATTAGGATGCAGTGCTAGATCTCCAACTCCTCATCCCAAGAGGGTAGCCTCACAGCTCAATTAGCGTTGGCTTGATATGAACTGATTGAGGCTCAGCTCAGGCAGGATGGAGACAGCAATAGATAAGGAGCAACTATTAAACAAAGGACATGATAAAAGATGCAACTGCCACCAAAGCTGCTTTGCTTTGGTGAGTTGCAATCACACAGCATCCCTCTATTTCTACCTAGAGATAGTTTTGCTTCCTTATTACTAGGTGGATATTACTGGTTTTGATAAACAGGAATAGCCCTTTCTTGTCATAAGAATTTATTACTAGAATTTCTGGCTCAAGCCTTGAGAGCAAATTGTTACCACCTATGAAAAATCACTCAGGTATGTAATATAATGGCTTTTTTTCTTTACCAATACTATTCATGCAAACTAAAAGACTTATGCCTTCCAGGACGCCTGGGTGGCTCAGTCGGTTGAGCGTCTGCCTTCAGCTCAGGTCATGATCCCAGGGTCCTGAGATCGATCCCTGAATCCAGCTCCCTGCTCAGTAGGGGTCTGCTTCTCCCTCTCCCTCTGTGTTCTCTCTCAAGTAAATAAAATCTTAAAAAAAAAAAAAAAGCCTTATGCCTTCCAGCTACTGACAGCTTTACTTCATCCCTTAGTAGAATTCAAAATAGGGACCTTCTTCCAGTAACTTTCAATGGACTGGAAGTAATTTAACAAGAATTCATCAGATACCTTATATATCTTCTCGACAATTTAAAATATCTCAACTGTTCCAGCATATTTGGATACTGGACAACTAGGTTTAATATCCCTTAAATGGGATATTCCAGGGAGAAAGGATCAAAACTTAGGTTAATAAAGCTAGAAATAACATTCAGGTTTATTTAACAGGAGGCATATAAAACTTTTAAAAGGTAGACTTGACCAGAAATAAAATGGGAAATACAATTTAAAGACAAAAACTGAAATGTTCTTTGTCCAACATACTTCTCCAAAAAAGCTCAGAAGATCTATGCTTGAGATCAAAATATGTGGGAACCTGTCACTTGATGAATGCTAAAAATTCTGTGTTTATTATATATCACGGCAGCTCTGTATCCAAGAAAAGCATAATATTAAATATATCTTTTAAAATGCTGTGTAAATTTTGAGATTAGCCTTTCTTTCTTTCTTTCTTTTTCTCTCTTTCTTTCTTTCTTTCTTTCTCTTTCTTTCTCTGTGGGAAACCACCACATTTTGGGAAAAAAAACAAACTCATTTAAATGAAAATTTGTTTGAAAAATTTTTCTGGAGCAACGTATGCTTCAACTAAATAAAATTTTTTTCAAAAGGAATGTCAAAGGGAAAATAGCATAGGAAAAAGAATTGGTGAGGCTCATGACATAATTTTGATTCTGGAGATATTCATTCAGAAAATTCACTTACTAGTCCATTCTTCTTATTTTTGCAAGACTAAACCATGTATATTTGCTTTGAGATCAAAGAGAAAACTAACCCAAAAAGGGCAATCCTGTAGCTTCCCCATAAAATTACCTCTTGCTTGTTGGGATGAAATGTGAGTATAGCCCATGAATATGGGCTTCACCATGAGGAAACAACAGTGTGCACTTTTATTCTAGCTGAAAGCAAGAAAAGCATGTTTACTAGCTAAAGAAAAGCATGAACAAGCTTGGTCAAAGACTCAGTAGTAGGCTAAGCAACTGAGACCCATAAGGCATGTAAGGCTCTGTGACCCAGCTCCTAACTGGAAATTAAATCTGCTTGGTCCAAGAACAACTTAACACATTTGGGAGAGTTACAAGTATGAATGGAGCAAAACAAAAATGAGCAAGAGATGCTATGGTAAAACCATAACTCTCTGGGTTAGCCTCTTAATATGAGAGTGGTGATTTGTTACTCTTCTTGCCTAGCTTTTGATTGGCTTGGAACCTGAGAAAAATAAATGTTTCAATAAAATCAGTAGCTTCTGAAGGAGCTTTCTCCATCCTTCTTAGCTGGCTCTGTTAGAAACCTGTGGGGGCACAGAGTAAAATTAAGATCTCAAAGGGACCTGTTCCAAATAGAATTTGTCATAGACACTTGCTACAGGTTCTCTCTGGGAGATGGAGGAGGAGGCGGTACATCTAAAAATGAACTCAACCTTATTTGGCCAGAACAAAGCATTAGTGGGGGTGGGGTAGGAGAGATGCTTTAAAAAAACAAAACAAAACAAAAAACTCTACTAGAGTGACAGATAACTTGAGAGAACATCCTTATGGGGCGGGGGAGGGAGTGGAAGGGAGACAAATTTTTTTTTTTACTGTAACTAGAGAATGATGGTTAGCCAAATTACTGCGGCTGTTTTTAGGCTAGATACTTTTTGATACTTATCATCTTATAATTTTAGCAGCAGCCAAACCAAACCATTAAATATAAAATGTTCTCAAAAAGTAGTTAGTAGTTTTAATTTTCAAACACACACTTATTAAGAAATCCCCTCTTGTGGCTATCAATGCAATGCTGGGGAAAAAACACATCACACACAGGGACTCTGTGAGTCTCAGAAGCTATAACACACCTCATTGAACAAATGACAAATATATGATTGGGACTGCAGGTTCCAGTCAAAAGGAAGCACTAAAGGGGCGCTGGGTGGCTCAGTCGTTGAGCATCTGCCTTTGGCTCGGGTCATGATCCCAGGGTCCTGGGATCGAGCCCCGTATCGGGCTCCCTGCTCAGTGGGAAGCCTGCTTCTCCCTCTACCACTCCCCCCACTTGTGTTCCCTCTCTCGCTGTGTCTCACTCTGTCAAATAAATAAATAATATCTTAAAAAAAAAAAAAAAGAACAAAAGGAAGCACTAAAAATGGACTAGTAAAGCAAAAGGCATGTTTGGGATTGGGAGATGTTACACTGCCAAGTACATCAACTGACCTCTGTAATTCTTCCTAATCCCAGAAGCAGAACCATTCACGTCTAGTTTTAGTTATGAGCTCAAGCAGAGATCTAGTTGCTGAGTTTGAAATGTCCTAGAGTCCAGCCTTAAAAAACCTCATGTTACATGAGGTAAGTGTACATAAAGCATTTAGTATTGTGCCCATCGTACAGTACGTGATTAATGAAGGCTGGCCATAATTTTTATTACTTTTATTAAAGTACCTTAACATAGCAAGCACTCAAAATACATGTTTTGACAAAAAATAAGACATGGTTAAATAACTATTAGAGGCCATTACATTAAACCAGAGTTCTATCTAAAAAAGTTTCTTCAGATATCCAGTTTAATAATATTTAGCACATTTCTTATATGTTCATCTTTCAGGTCTCAGCTAATATGTTATCTCTCCAGAGAGAACTTCCCTGTCCATCTTATTCAGAGTAGATTTCCTTTCTTAGCACAGCATACTGCTTATTTCCTTCATAGCTTCTATAATAACTTGAAGTAATTTTATCGCTATTTTTTTTAACTGTTTACTGTCTCTCTCCTCCCTACTTCTATACATTGTTAAGTTTCCTGAAGGCAGGAACAATGTTTATCATCTTCCTCTGTATTTGTATTTATATGTCCTTCAAATTTAAGTTAAAATCCCCAGTATCAGAGTTATAGTCATTTCTTTTGGCTCTGTCTTGAGCAAAATCATAAGATAATCTGGTCAACTTTTATATAAGAGTCTTAGTGAGTTATAAACTAATGTAGCTTCAGTGTTTTCCACATAGATAACTCCATGTTCTTTATTTTTTCCTCATAGAGTTCCCCTACTCTTCTAATTAGCTTCATATTTCCCTATCCAGTGTGGAGCCCCAAACTAGATAAGTATACTAATATAACTCTGGTAGAAAGCAAATTATTGTTGAATGTAATGAGAAAATGACCTTACAATTCCTATAATAGACAGTATGTTGCTATTTCTGAATGGAAAAAGTGTAGTTTAATAAAGATAGATAGATAGACCCTAACTCAAATCCTAGCTTTACCAATTTACTGGCTTTGTGACCACAGACAAATTAAATTTCTCTAAGGTCAATTTTCTTATCTTTAAAATAATAATCTTATGGCCACAGATCTGTTTTTGTAATTAAACTATCTTATATCCTATTAACTATGGATTAAATACCAGGTCCCTTCTTTCCTTCCTGTATCTTTTTTCTTTCCTGACTGTCCTGTCATTTTTTGGTATTCCCCAATTTTTAACTCCATTTTGAATTGTGATCATTTCTCCTACTTTTCCACACTCTCTCAGTTCAGAAGATGAAAAATACAGTATGAATTTGATGCTTGAGACATATAGGAGTTTATACTCTTGGAAAGTTCAAGGAATTTTTGACAGTGATGTAGAATTTTCTACAAGTGGGTAAAACAATGGAACCGTGAGAAGCAGGGATAGTCCCAATCATATATTTTTTAGGTAAGTATGACAGATGGAAACTAAAAAGAGTCAGAAGGAGAGATGGTTGCATATCTTCATGTTTACCAACATGCAAAAGCATTTTAAACCTAAAATTCTTTCATGCAATGGCATGCAAAACCAAACGCAGAGTAAAGAAAGGGATGATTGCAAAGAATGCAGAAGGTTATAGGCAACCAACTAAAATAAGCTTCAAGTTCATACAAACCTCCAACATTAAATTGCTATGTCTGATATAAATGTTTTCACCATCTAGTCTCTCTCTCTTTTTCTGTGAAAATGAAAGAGGGAAAAACAGAAAAGCATAAAAAATTAAAATGTTGTTCTTGCGGGAAAAAACTGCAAATTGGCAAACCAAAAAAATTAAATGTCCACAGCGCAGCATATGCCAACATGAAATGGTCACAAAACTACAAGGACACACAGAACACATTACCACTAGAAAACAGATGACCCTATTCATGAATGATGGAAGAAAATGATGACCTTATTTAAATAGACAGTGCTCCTGGCTTCATTGGCTTCTTACATAATAAGTTGTTTTATGCTCATTCTTGAAATCGAACTGTTTGAGGGTTATCTTAAAATATGTGACTTAAAGAAGCTTTGAAATTCCATGTTCCATGGCATGGAGAAATGCTTTAAAACATTATTTACCCTTTTGAGGTATATTTCATACTTAGTAAATACCACAGTACGTATATCTCTAATACTTTTCATAAGAAAGATCTAAGGGCACTTAATACATGATTAGTCAATATTCTCTTCAGTAAGAACTGATACATCCCACTCTATAGTTGGGAAGAATGGGCGCAGAGCAGCAAAACACACAGTTATTAACAAAACCAGGAGTTGCTGCTATGATGGTTTCCATAGTAAGTATGTATCAAATATTGTCCATGATTCCAAAAATATGGTGCCACTGAAATATTTCTTATAAAGTTTAAACATGAAGGGTAGGTTTGGTCTTCACTAGTTATTTCATTGTGTTTGAAAAGATATTTTCCTCCTGGGAATTTCAACAAATAGTATAGGATTATAATTTCTTTGGTATACATATGTATGTGAGCGTATGCAAATATATATATGCGCAAATATATATCTGCGATTTGAAAGTAATTTCTTATGAAGAGAAATCAATGAAAAGAATGGATCACTGTCTTTTTAGCACACTGTAGAAGTCAGCATGGGTGATGGTAATGCAGTTTTGTGAAAGTGAAAAATGGCTGACCTTCCTCATTCTTATCAGATCTTCAGTTTTTTCTGCAAGCTGCCATTATTAAAAAAAAGAAAAAGAAAAATGATAAAATATTGGCTCATTGAAGTTTGTTTGAACCTTTATAGTATTTTTTAAGGGAAGGGAGTTGGGGAGAAGAAAAAAATTGAGGAGGGAGGAGAAAAGGAACAAGCGGTCTGTTGGCACAAACCTGTGTTTGGTCACCATTTGAGGTGGGTACTGTGACCTCGATGTGGGTTTTTTCCACCTATATTTAAAAAATAAAGTGGTAAAAACATTTTAGATTAGTAGGTTTCTATGAGAAGCATTATTTCCAAATAAGCTGCATCTTTAAGCTGGTTGTGTAATCAACATGATGCAGTCTTATGGGGGTGTGGCAGGAAAGGACATTACTCTCAACGGTCATCTGTTAGTTCGCCATCATATTTTCAAGGCTGAAGAGGTAATATGGACAGCCACATGATCATAAGAGAAAATTAAGATAATTATTCCACCGATGAAGCAAACATTTTTACACTTAATTAACAAAAAAGTACTTAAACAAAAAATAATTTGGGCTTAAATAAGGCATGTGTTTTTGTTTTGGCTTTTTTTTATGATCTAGAAGTTCTTTAACATTTAAAAACAAATTTTCAAATGAAGATATCAAGGTAGGACATACATGACAAAAAGAAAATCTTTACAGTTAAAGCACACATATAATAAACCACATATGACACAAAGCAGGTAAATACAAAAAAAAATTGTTAGTTGATCAATGTATTTAAGGAGGCAGTTTCATCCTTGAGTTTATTAGACAACAAAACATCAAAATAAACTCAATCCAAATTGTTACTGATGCATGCAATTACTTCCGAGGCTGATTTATAAATAAGCACACATAGGGCTCAGCTGCAATATTCAGCACTCTGTCATCTCCTCTCCAGGGAGCTGGAGCCCATGTGTTTGGTGGATGAACAAGATTCATCCTTAACAGTAGGAAGAGAATAACTAAGGCCTCCTGCCTAGCTTTGAAATACCTTTAGTAATAGTCATTTTATACACCCAAAATGGAGTAAGTATAAATTTAAGAAACCCAGACAGACTATTAAGAGGAGGCATTTTAGAGTGAGCAATGCCTAAACAGCAGGTATTTCAAAATTAGAAAACTTTTCATTAAGGATCAAGTCAATCACTTCCTATCATTAACTTCTTTATAGAACCCCACCAATCTGTGGTTTTGACACATTCTTTTTAATCACACTTGGTGGCATTACCTTGGAGTATAATGTCATTGTGCTATTTTCCCTAGGACAGAAGTAGAGAACGTAACACCAAACTTTGTGATACTGTCAAATAAATCATAAGCACATCGAGCTACAGTACTTTTAACTACCAGGATAACTGACAATTTGGGTCATTTCTATTATGAATCCCATTATATTTGCTGTATGGTCATTAGCAAGTTATTTCCCCTAAGTTTTTTACTGATAAAGTGGAGATAATATATCCATAGAGTTGGGAATGTTTAGCAAATGGTAGTTTTAAATTATTTTGTAAAGCTTACATTAGTTATTTCAGTGAATAATGACCTGCTTTTTTCTAACAGCAAGAAATTGAGAGCCTCTACTTCAGTCTAAGAGTGGAGGCCAAGTAGCAAGGTGGTTGTGCCCCTTCGAGAATATTAAATAAGAACATAGGGGCAAGGTACTATTCCACACCCACAAAATAGGTCTTGTCAAATGACTCAAGATGCAAAAAGCTACCTCTATCTGGCACCAAATTCATGTTAGATAATGAAATTTATACAGTGTTACAAGGTTATTTTATTACTACTATTGCTTTACATAATAACGATGGCTTCGGGTAAATTCCATAATTATTTTCTATTGCTACAAATAAAATCAACTCAGAGTCACCCTTAATTCTGTCACTACTATTATAGTAATAGAAGGTTATCAGAGGTGATTTTCAGTCTGATCTCTACACAAGTATCTCAAAACATATATGTACACAGAATTAATCAGCAAGAAAACCACCTACTGGCACTTAAATGAGCATATACCAGGAAGTGATCTCTCCCCTCTGTCAAGGTCCCAAGAGCAACAGGAACCTATTCTTAAAGATACCTCTGTCTGACCTATAGGCTAAAGAACAAGTATGGGGGCACCTGGGTGGCTCAGTTGGTTAAGCATCTGCCTTCAGCTCAGGTCATGATCCCAGGGTCCTGGGATTGAGCCCCACGTTGGGCTCCCTGCTCAACAGGGAGCCTGCTTCTCCCTCTCCCTCTGCCCCCCAGTCATGCTTGCTCTCTCTCTCTCAAATAAATAAATAAAATCTTTTAAAAAAAAAGAACAAGTATGTTAGCAGAACACCAAAGGAATCTTAGCCACTCAAAAAGATTCCTTTGCCAACTCCAGTAATCCAACATTTCCCATTTAGCACAACAAATGGAGGGATAGTCAAAAGTGCCAGATGAGATATTCTAACATTAAAAAACTAAGGTAGTCTAACCTTAAAAAGGCACTGTTAATACTGAACCTGATGGTCAATTTCATACACATCTGGCTAGGTTAAAAAAAATACAAATATCCACCATTTGCTCAATTTTTTCTCTCTTTGGATTCAAGTTGGTCTCAAAGGACAGTAAAAACGGCATGTCATGTTCAACAGTTTTGGTTTTTTGGGTTTTTTTTTTTTAAATACAGTCAAAACGAAGCCAAATTGGCCACTGCTCTACAGATGTTAACTAGATACTGAACCGGGTCCAAAAGAACAGGATTAATCCATCTGCCAAGATGAGAGCATTTACTAAGGTCTTACATGGTTTAAAAAAAAATTTTTTTTTGTTGTTTTAAATTTCTTTCTTTTTTTTTTTAAGATTTTATTTATTTGTGAGAGAGAGAATGAGAGACAGAGAACATGAGAGGGAGGAGGGTCAGAGGGAGAAGCAGACTCCCTGCTGAGCAGGGAGCCTGATGTGGGACTCGATCCCGGGACTCCAGGATCATGACCTGAGCCGAAGGCAGTCGCTTAACCAACTGAGCCACCCAGGCGCCCTGTTTTAAATTTCTTAACAGACATATAAAAATGTAATTTTTCTTTTAAAAACTGTCTCTATTAATTCCTGTTGTCAACAGTGATACTTGTATTTATGTCATTAAATCTGAACATCTCAACTCCATCACTGCTTAAATGTGTTTCAAAAGCTTATCAACACATAAAAGATCAGTCCAGTTACTGTTAGTACTGGGAAATCTGCTAATTGGTGATTTTTTTTTTTTTAAAGATTTTATTTATTTATTTGAGAGAGAGAATGAGATAGAGAGAGCATGAGAGGGTCAGAGGGAGAAGCAGACCAGGGAGCCCGATGTGGGACTCGAACCCGGGACTCCAGGATCATGACCTGAGCCGAAGGCAGTCGCTTAACCAACTGAGCCACCCAGGCGCCCTAATTGGTGATTTTTCAACAAGGTCAGTGACTGTGGGTACAATCAACTCAGAACTGTAAGCAACTCAGTGGCATAATCGCCCCTACATAAGGATCTTCACCTCTTTGTAAACAATTTGATTTGAACAACCACATAGATGTGCTTTATGTAATACTAACTGGGATATTCTCTAGGTATGTTGCACATATACTCATCTTAGGAAATCAAATTATATTTTAATTCTATTAGCAGAACTTACTCTTAAAAAGGAATGTGGAGATTCCTTCTGGTTGAACAAAAATTATTTTTAAGAGCAGATGATCACAGTGTTAAAAACTCTTTTCTTTTAGATATAAGTTAGATAACAGTGTAGGTAGGTCACCTGAAAACTCAGATGGCTTAGTCTTCATGACATAATTCTATGAAAATATTTTACAGGTTCATGGGGAATACTTTCTTTTAGAAAGAGTAAAGAAGAAATAACTTTGTTAGAATTCTACAAGAATCAATGCTTTGAAAACCTTCCTGGCCAAGGAGTTAACATGTCTAAATCAGAAAGCATTAACTGAATTTAAATAAAAAATTTTTTTAAAAATCAGAAAGTGAACTAGCCAGATATCTGGACTTACGGCATACCTTCCACACTTCTGTGGGCTCTGGCTCAGCTTGCTCGGGCGGCACTTCTTCCTTTTGCTCTTCAACCTTCACTGTTTCCTTCTGTGCTTTAGAAACCTCTGTGTCCTCACTCTGAGCAATGGCTGGTGCAGAAGTGGGCCGGGGACTTCGGTCTGAATCAACAGCTGCTGCTACATAAGAAAGGGAAAAGGAAAGATAAGTGAAGGCAAGAGTCACAATACTACTTCAGAGTCACCAGGTAAAATAATTGTGAATCCAGGACACAGTATCCAGCAGGCTATCATACAGAAAGTAAAGAATAAATCATTAGTGCTCTGCCAGGTAACTGATGGCATTAAAAAAGCTAAAACAAAAAAGCTAAACTATGCTATCATGTTCCATAAGGGGGCGGAGGGGATCAAAATAAGAAAAGAAATTAAAAACTCTTTTTATTAAAAAGTTAGCAAGACTGTTTAACCTTGTACTCTGTTAGTTTTAAGAACCTGCAATGTAGTCTATGGAGAAAAAAAAAGAGGTTAATTAAGTCTGACTTCTTTCATGAAGCCATATTGACACACAGATCCATTTATATATAGGTGATTTTAGGAACCTAAAAAATATGTTCTAGGAAAAACAGATCAAGTCTGATTTCTTCCATGAAGCCTGCTTGGAATGATTACAAAATAACTTGATAAACTGATCTTGTAAGATATGCACACTTTTTGATGCTTAAAGGCAAACTTTTGAACCAGATACTTGCCCTTTTAACAAGTCATTTGATTAAAATAATATGAATTCAAAACCTTTGGCCTTTAGTCCTTAAAAAAAAACCAAAACTTTTTTGAGTTCTCTCCTACCTTCTCTCAGAATCTTATAATTTGTATTACAGTCCCTCTTCTCTAACATACCTAGGGCAGTGGTTCTCAACCAGGAGTGATTTTGTCCCTCAGACAATATTTGGGAATGTCTGGAGACGTTTTTGATTGCTACAACAGGGGAGAGAAGTAGGAGGGGGTACTGGCCAAGGTTGCTGAGATTAAGAAACCTTGACTTAGGGAAAAGGCTGTATATAGACTGTTCTAGAGACAATATGCAATATAGGCTTATGACAAAAGCTTGATCTTTTCAGAGTTAATAATTCACATATACATACTTTATAGTAACCTCACTTATCTGGCAGTGTCTGGGAATGCAGTGTGTCTCCACATGATTTGTTTATTTATTTTTAAGTAGGATCCACGCCCAGCATGGAGCCCAACTCAGGGCTTGAACTCATGACCCTATACTGAATTTTTTTTAAAAAGATTTTATTTAGGGGCGCCTGGGTGGCTCAGCCGTTAAGCGTCTGCCTTCGGCTCAGATCATGATCCTGGAGTCCCAGGATCGAGTCCCGCATCGGGCTCCCTGCTCGGCAGGAAGCCTGCTTCTCCCTCTCCCTCTCCGCCTGCTTGTGTTCCCTCTCTCGCTGTCTCTCTGTCAAATAAATAAATAAAGTCTTTTTAAAATAAATAAATAAATAAAAAGATTTTATTTATTCTTTCTTTCTTTCTTTTTTTGAGAGAACATGCCCGAGTCGGGGGAGGGGCAGAGGGAGAGAGAGAGAGAGAGAATCTTAAGCAGGCGCCATGCCCAGCCCAAAGCCACGCTCTATCTCACAACCCTGAGATCATAACCTAAACTGAAATCAAGAGTCTGACGCTTAACTGACTGAACCACTGAGGCAATTCTGAATTAGTAGTAAATATTAGCTAAAACAAAGGAATTCCATGAATCAGAACAGATAAAAAATTGGAATTCACAACTACTTCGTACATACAACTCCAAGAAAAAAATGCTTGTTACCCAGTAATAATCTCCAGTGAAAGAAATCATTCCTCAAAGGATACACAGGAAAAACAGGAGAAACACAGGAATCATCTATCTTCCAGTGAAAATTCTGTGGCCTCTTGCAAGTCCTTGCTTCTCATGGGTGCTCTAAGCTACTCAATGCAAGAATGGCAGATGGCAGACCAAATCTAACAACACAGGGGAATGTGACAAAATATTTTGCTCACAGTTGTGTTAAACTATCATTATACATGTGTATTCACACCTCCTCTCAAAGAATTAATTCAACTCTGCCTGGCATCATAGAAACATAGCCCATGCTTTCACCATGTGTTATTTTGCCACTTGCATTTGGTTTTAATCCAATACTAATACTGCAGAGCCAAATGATTTATGTATTCCTAGCCCTGGCAATCTGTACTGTCTGTGGAAAAGTAGGTATAGGGCGCCTGGGTGGCTCAGTCGTTAAGCGTCTGCCTTCGGCTCAGGTCATGATCCCAGGGTCCTGGGATCGAGTCCCGCATCGGGCTCCCTGCTAGGTGGGAAGCCTGCTTCTCCCTCTCCCGCTCTCCCTGCTTGTGTTCCCTCTCTCGCTGTGTCTCTCTCTGTCAAATAAATAAATAAAATTAAAAAAAAAAAAAAAAAAGAAAAGTAGGTATAACTGTGGAAACTGGCAGTTAGAAAGAGAGGCATAAAGTTTCACCATTTGTAAAATGTTGAAGGTATTAACTCTATAGAATAGTTAGGGAATGCATACTCAATGGATATAAAAATACTTTATAAACCCGAAATATTAAAACTTTTAATGTCATACCTCTAAGTCTTTGTGTTTTTTTGTTATGGGTTAATATTTCAATAGTATGTTGGGAAAAAATTAATTATGCACATACTGATAGGCAATTCAAGTGAAAGATTTCACCTGGGAGCCCTAGAGAGAAGCAAATTTCTTTCCTTTTCTCAGTAAGAAGACTACAAAGTATGGATCACAGCAGAAAATCATATTAGTGTTGTTGTTGTTTTTAAACATCTTTATTGAGATATAATTCACACACCATATAATTCTCCCATTTTGATTGCATAATTCAATGCTTTTCTGTATATTTTTGGGGGGTAGTGATTGTTTTTTAAGATGTTTTGGCTCTTCAGTTTTGTGAATTTATTTGTTAGCTATTACAAGATTTAGGTACACATATAGAGAATGCTTAAACTTTTAAAAAATCAATTATTTCCCAATTCTGAATGTCTAGACAAAGAAGAGTGCTGTGATAATCTTATGGACCCATTAATTCCAGTATTATATTGCTCTTGTCTAAAAATAAAAGAAACTTTAAGACAGTTATATATCAGAGCAGTGAAGAGTAAAACTCAAAACCATCATACTGAGTAAAAGGAGACTTAAATTTTAGGTCTAGCCCTGTAACTTACTAGCACAATCTCTGCTAGTTTAGTATGGGCACAACAGGTATGTAGTGGATCCGTGGTTCCATTATCAGAGGGCCCACATGAATCAACTGCAGATCTTGAAAAACAAAAACAAAAAAAACCCAGCTGATGCTCAGGTCCACCACAGACAGATGAGGTATCTAAAAGTGAAGCCTGGCTGTTTGTTTTGTTTTATTTTTTTTATTTTTTATTTATTTATTTTTTTAAAAGATTTTATTTATTTATTTGACAGAGAGACACAGTGAGAGAGGGAACACAAGCAGGGGGAGCGGGAGAGGGAGAAGCAGGCCTCCCGTCGAGCAGGGAGCCCGATGCGGGGCTCGATCCCAGGACCCTGGGATCATGACCCGAGCCGAAGGCAGACGCTTAACGACTGAGCCACCCAGGTGCCCCGGTATTTGTTTTGTTTTAAAGCTCCAAAGATGATATGGGTGTATTCCCCTGGCAAGAATCACTACAACCACTATTCACCAAGCGGATGAACTGTCTAGTTGTGTGACCCTAACAAGTTATATAATTTTTTTGTGCCCCAGTTTCCTCATGATTAAACCAAGAATTCCTAAATGCTTCTTGTTCATTAGGTTGTTGGTACTAAATAGGAATATACAGAAATGGTTTGAAAAGCGAAAAGTGCAACGAAAATATAAGCTGAAAAATCTTTGTCATCATTATTAGCTATCCTTGTGACTTACCACTCTAACGTATAAACTGGGATCTGAAGAACCAGTTTTAGCGTCTCAGCTGGTGAAGCAGATGCTCTGAGCAGCAGATAGAACACAAAAGGGAGTGTTCATTTGTATCATTAAAATGAGAGCATTTATAAAACAATTCTTGTAAAAGTTTCCTAATATACATCTCTAGCTTAGAGGCTTATATTTTATATATTTATATAAATATATATATATAAAGAGGAGGGCCTAACAGGGAAAAGTCTCTTTCTTAAGATGAATAGAGAAGGATCTAGGAAAAGGAGGGAAAAACAGTTTCCATAGACCTGTTTCTAATTCTTGTACTGAGAAGACAGCACACAGAGAAAAAGAAGACATTTGGAAACAAAACTAAAAAATATTGTCCTATTCAGTTTATTTGTAATTCAGAGACTTAAAAGATAGTACCACACACGTAAAATACTTAGAACAGTGCCTGAACATACTAAGTGCTCAACGAATATTAATATTTTTTATTCTTCCTCTTCTAGAAAAAAAAAAGTCATCATGGTGAACAGTAAAAAACATGGGTCTGAGAGAACAGTCGTAGACTCTACTTCTAGTTTTGTTGCTATGTGACCTTAGGCAAGTCACTTAAATTCTAAGATTAGGTTGTAAGAAATAATGAACAGCAATGGGTATCCATTTCAAGAAATGAAAAACAATAGTTCAGTAAAAGTAGAAAGAAAATAATGAAGATATTAGCTGGCATAAATTAAAATATATATAATATGAGAAAACAAAAAAACCCCCAAAAGTTGGTTCTTTGAAGATATTAATAAAATTAACAGATCTGTAGCAAGATTATTCAAGAAAAAAAGAAGCACAGCTTACCAATATCAGGAACACAAAAGAAAACATTGCTATAGTTCTTAGAGATATTAAAAAGATACCCAACGTTATATGAATAAATTTAAAAATTTAGAGGGAGGGGCACACTGGTTAAGCGTCCGACTCTTGGTTTCGGCTTGGGTTGTGAGATCAAGCCCAGCGTCAGCTCTGCACTTGGCATGGAGTCTACTTAGGGCTCTCTCTCCCTCTCCCTCTGCCCCTCCCCCTGCTCCCTCTCTCTCTCTAAAATAGATAAATAAATCTTTTTAAAAATTTTAGATGGAATAGGCATTTCCTGGAAAAGCACAATTACCAAAACTGAAACAAAAACTAGAACATCTTAATAGTCCTTTATCTAATAAAGACATTGAATCTGAAAGTAAGGAACTCCCCCACAACGAGATCCCTAGGACCAGATGGCTTTATCAGTGAATTCTTCCACACACTGAGGAAAAAATAACACCAACCTTACACAAACTCTTCCAGAAAACAGATAAAGAGGGAATCCTCCTCAATTTATTTTATGAGGCCAGCGTACACTTGATAACTAAAACCTGACAACATTACAAGAAAGGAAAATAACAGGCCTATCTCTCTTATGAAAATAGTTGGGGGCGCCTGGGTGGCTCAGTCGTTAAGCATCTGTCTTCGGCTCAGGTCATGATCCCAGGGTCCTGGGATTGAGCCCCATATCGGGCTCCCTGCTCTGCGGGAAGCCTGCTTCTCCCTCTCCCACTCACCCTGCTTGTGTTCCCTCTCTCACTGTGTTTCTGTCAAAAAATTTAAAAAAATAAAATCTTAAAAAAAGAAAGAAAATAGTTGCCAAAAACTCTAAAATAATACACAAGAAAAACATTATAATCAAATTGTGTTTACTCTGAGGATGCCAAGTTGGTTTAAGGACTGAAGGTCAATCAATGTAATCCACCACATAATATAAAAAGGGAGAAAAATCATATTATTATAGCTGACCCTTGAACAGCACTGGGCTTAGGGGTGCTAACTCCCTCTCACAGTTGAAAATCTGTATATAACTTCTGACTCCCCAAAAACTTAACTCCTAATAGCCTATTGTTGGCTGGAAGCCTTCCTAAAAACACAAACCATCAATAAACACATTATTTTTTATGTTAGGTATATTATATACTATATTCTTACAATAAACTAGAGAAAAGAAAATATTAAGATAATCATAAGGAAAAGAAAATACACTGATAGTATTATGTTGTATTTACCAAAAATCATCTGCCTATAAATGTACCCATACAGTTGAAAACCATGTTGTTCAAAAGTCAACTATATATCAATGAATTAAAAAGCACTTGATAAGTCACCATTTATTTATTTATTTATTTATTTTAAGATTTTATTTATTTATTTTGACAGAGAGAGACACAGCGAGAAAGGGAACACAAGCAGGGGGAGTGGGAGAGGGAGAAGCAGGCTTCCTGCGGAGCAGGGAGCCCGATGCGGGGCTCGATCCCAGGACCCTGGGATCACGACCTGAGCCGAAGGCAGACACTTAACGACTGAGCCACCCAGGCACCCCAAGTCACCATTCATTTATGATAGAAACTTAGGAAACTAGGAATAAAAGAAAACTTCCTTAACTGATAAAAGGTAGCTAACAAAACCTAGAATAAACATCACACTTAGTTATGAAATACTGACGGTTTGTCCCTGACACTGGGAGTGAGACAAGTATAAAGAACTCCTACAGCACTGCATATTATATAAGACTGATGGATCACAGACCTGTACCTCTGAAACCAATAATACATTATATGTTAATTAACTGAATTTAAATTAAAAAAAAATTTTTTAAAAAGAACTCCTACAAACTAATAAGACAACACAATAAAAATATGAGCAAAAGTTTGGAACAGGCACTTCAGAAACGATGATATGCAAATGACCTACAAACTACGAAAAGGTACTCAACTTTATTAGTCATCAGGATTTGAATGAAGGTTTGAAAAATTAAGCAACAAAAAAAAAGAAGTACTTTTCTCCCACGTAGAAGGAATTAAAGAGAGGGACAACAGCTGAAATAGGATATTCTAATGCACTTAAAACATCCAATGGCAAGTGGAACATAAGATCCTGCTCACATTCAGCTGACAGGAAAAACATAATCTTATTTTCAACATTTATTAAGCATTTACAGTGTAACAAGAATTATGGTAATTATCAAGACCAGTAAAGATCAGGCATCTTTTAAAAAAATCCTCAGAATGTAAAGATAGGAAGAAGGCATCCTGGAATATATGAAGGTAAAAAGGGACGGACCTGGGTACCAGAAAACGTACAGGATTCTTTTTTATTTTTTTAAGATTTTATTTATTTATTTGGGGGGGGAGGAGCATGCGCATATGGGTGGGGCGGGAGGGGTGGCAAAGGGAGATGGAGAAGCAGACTCGCCACTGAGCAGGGAGCCCAACGTGAGGCTCTGTCCCAGGGCCCCGGGATCATGACCTGAGCCCAAGGCAGATGGTTAACTGACTGAGCCACCCAGGCGCCCCAACATATAGGATTCTACCCTAAGTTTGTACTGACAGACTATGTTAACCCTGGACAAACTTTTTTTAGGCTTTAGGTTTCACTTCTGTAAAATCAGGTGGCTGGAATAAATGATTTCCAAAAATTTTTTTGAAGTTCCCAAACTCTGTGATACTAATGGTAAAGGCACCAAAGCTATCTTTCCTTGGAACGTCTTACATGCTTTTGTTTTAGAATCTCAACCATTACCACAGCATTTTGAAGACATCCCCCACCCCCCCACCCCCCGGGGCATAGAGTGTAATTTAATCAGAACTAGCTAATATTGGTCAATAGAGACAACAAGATTTTTTAATGTCTTGAATTGTGACATTTCTACAGCTAGAAAAAGACAGACAGTCGGGATATAATTTCTAAAAGTAATGTAAGTCTCTCTATAAGTAAAGCTTTCTAATTTGTTTAAGATACCAAAGCTCATTAACACTTGAATCTTTGGTTATCTTTGCTATTAGAAAGGACACATCAGGCATAATATCTAAAATAATGAAGAATTTCTACTTAGTGGAAAAAGCCATGGGATATGGTATCACACAAATATAGGTCTAGCTTTGCAACTTACTATCTGTGAGATATATTGAACAAGTCACTTAAACTTTCCAACCTCAGTTTCTCACTGAAAATTGTGGATAAAAACAATAAAAATAATAGCTCCCCAAACCCAAGGTAAACTGAAAGTAGGATGCTTTACTGGACAAGGAAGGAGATGCCTGATCATGTTATATAAATATGGCAGACATGAGGATTGAGTGATCATATCTAAAATTTACCTTGTCCAAAACAGAAGTCTTGATTTTCCATACGCCCAACTGTGCGTCTCTCTCAGACTTTCCCATCGTACTAAATGATCAAGCCTAGGAATAAACTCTGATTTTCTTTTCCATACCATCTCCAACACTTAATTTATCAGTAATTCTGTCAGGACTACCTCCAAAATGTCTTTTTTTTTTTTTAAGATTTTATTTATTTATTTATTTGGCAGAGAGAGAGAGAGAGCGCATGCACACAAGCGGGGAGGGGGGTGGCAGGCAGAGCAGGCAGAGGGAGAGGGAGAAGCAGGCTCCCTGCTGAGCAAGGAGCTCGATGCGGGACTCGATCCCAGGACCCTGGGATCATGACCTGAGCCAAAGGCAGACACTTAACCCACCCAGGCGTCCCCAGAATGTATTTCTGACTAGTTTCCCCTGTCTTCATTGCCAATACTCAAGTCCCAGCTGTCATCACCTCTCACCCAGATCCTGCAACAGACTTCACCATGCTTCTGCTTTTCTCCCCCTTCAGTGGAGCATTCACCCAGCAGTCAGGGTGGTCTTTTAAAAATGGAAATCAGATCATATCACTCCCTCTAACCGCTTTCCACTGCAACCAAAATAAAATCTAAATTCTTTAGATGGCCTGCAAGGCCTTATATAATCTGGCCCCTCCCACTTCTCTGACCTCACTTATTCTATTTATTTATTTATTTTGCTCCTTTCCCCTGTTCACTAGGATCTAGACCTGTGCTACCCAACATGGAGCTACCAGCCACATATGGCTATTTAAATTTAAATTTAATTAAAATTCAATTCCTTAGTTACATAGCCACATTTCATGTTCATAATTGGTCACATGTGGCCACAGGCTACCAAATTGGACCTCACCAAACAGATTTCCATCAGAACACAAAGTTCTCCGGGACGGCACTGATCTAGACCCATGCCAAGCTCATTCCTACCTCCAGGTCATTGTACCTGCTACTCCCCCTTTGAGAATGTTCTTCCCCGGATGCTGGGATGGCTAACTCCTCATAATTCAGGTCTCAGTTCAAACAAAGCTCCTCAGAGGGACCTTCTAAATTTAGATATAGACCACTCAATCTCAAACAGTTTTCTGGTCTCCCCCGTCCCCAGACACTCTTTACCCATCACTGTTTTATTTTCTTCATAGTACTTATTACTATCTGAAACTGTTTTGTTTTGTAACTGTTTACCCATAGAATGTAAGCCCTGCAAGGGCAGAGACCATGTTTGTGTGTTCACAGCTGTCTCGCCAGTGACTAGAACAAAACTTGACATGTAGGAAAGGTAAAGTAAGTTGTTGAACAAAGGAATAAGTAAGTATCGGAAAGAACATGGATTTTGGAGTTAAACCAACCTGTACTCCAATCCACTTATCAGCTATCATATCTTAAGAAAACTTATTTAATCTTTGAGCCAAATTCCTAGTGTCTTCATGATGATTGAGTAAGACAAAGCCTGTAATCTGCCTTGTCCTCTTACTATTAAAGCATCCCCTTCAAACTCAGGACAGTAGAGAAACATCAGAAAGACAGAAGCATGACTTGCAAAATGGAAGCACAAAAGTTCCACTTCTTGGGTAATCTCTTTTCCAAGTGTGACTGACTCATTCTGGATTCCTCTTAAACTGAGCGAGGTAGCTCTGTTAATGCAACAAACCAAAATATGGCAGCATAATTCTGGATGATACAAAACAAAATAATAATGCTGTGGCCAGAATATTAACAATATCTTAATAATAACTACTATTCTGGGGTCACTTATTAAGTGTTAGCCATTGTGCTAAGCACCATATATACATCATCTGATTTATTCCTCACGAAAACTCTTTGAGGTATTATTATATTATCACCATGCCCATTTTATAAATGAGAAAACCAAGGCACAGAGATTAAGTAACTTGCCCAAGAAGACAGATCATAAATGCAGGAGTTGAGGTGGACCCAGGTCTATCTGAGGGCAGAAACCAAACCTTTAACTTCTGTAACATGCAGTTTCCTTTTACAGTAGATAGCATAGAGCTGGGCCCTGATGACTCCCTAATAAATATAATCAACAATACTCTGTTTTGGTTACTGCCTTCTGAAATTTTATTAGCCACCTTTGTTGTTTAAGTGGCATAAAGAACTGAGTATGGCTTTATTACTTCATTTCAGGAATACTCTCAAATCCTTGAGACTAGGAAAAATTCAGAAAGATCTTCTGTTGGTACACACAATCATGAAAATTATCTATTTCCTCTCTATTTTCTTTAAACAAAATTTAGAGACTCCAATAACACAACTGCTTTTTCTGTCTCTAATTGCCACAGGGCAAATAATCTAAACTTTTTAAATGAATGCTCTAGTGAGCCAGACCCTTTTCCTCTTTCCTACTTGAAAAAACTACTCTTTAAAAACATTAAAGAGTAGGTTTTAGTTCGGTATATGACATTAGGTTGTCACGCTGTGGTAGAGATTCTGCATTTGAATTCTGATTCTAGTGGTGTTCATCTACTACTACCTAGCAGCAGAAACTTGATCTAGTTACTACTCTCTCAGAACCTCAGTTCTACTTTTCTTAAGATTCCACTGAAACAATTAGTAAGATCCATTTCTTTTTTTTTTTTTTTTAATATTTTATTTATTCATTGGAGACAAAGAGACACAGCGAGAGAGAGAGAGAGAGACAGAGAGAGAACATGAGCAGGGAGAAAGGCAGAGGGAGAGGGAGAAGCAAGCTCCCTGCTGAGCCAGGAGCCTGATGTGGGGCTTGATCCCAGGACCCTGGGATCATGACCTGGGCCGAAGGCAGACGCTTAACCATCTGAGCCACCCAGGCGTCCCTTAGTAAGATCCATTTCATTTACCACTGAGATTCTTTAATTTGGTTCCCTTATAGACAACTGAACTTCTTTTATCTTTCCCTAATGAGTTAGGATCACAAGAAATCATTAATACTCAATACAAACCTCCATCAAGGCTCCGGGATGCCCGTTTGCTTGCTGTACGCTCGAAGTGTGGGGCAGGCCTGTCAATCAGGGCACTAGCTTGCCTGGTCTGCGCCTGAGTCCGGCCACTGTATCGAAATTTGGATCCCAGTGCAAGAAATTTGCTTTTAGGAAGGGTGTCTGTAGATGTCAGTCTAGGGTGGAAAAACAAAATTGTATGTATTATCTCACTCTAATGAGACTGGGAGAGTAAAGACAAAAATCATGAATTAATCTCATTTCCTTATAGTTCCTAAGACAGAGTTCCAATCAAACAATCATTATTTTAACTCTACATCATTTCTCAAAGCAACATGTATAATTTAACTGTGGCCTATATTAATAATATCATCATATATCCCTATAGATAGGGCCTTATGGTTTTCAAAATGCTTTTATAGCACTGTAATATTTTCATTACATCCATGTAATATTTTCATCATTTTACAGATATAAGAAACTGAACTTCCAAAAAGAAGTTACTGCCTTAAGATCACATAGCCGAGATTGGGCAATAACAGGGTCCAAGCCCAGAGCACTTTTTCCACTCTATTAAAATAATTTTGTCAAATGCACTCCAAACTCAATTAGTGCCTGTTAACCTATTTAATTGGTTACTTGGTGTATTTATCGCAGTTAGGAACCCCATCTTCTTTCTGTGCTATACCCTGTAATCTCTTTTGCCACGGCATTTACCGCACTGACCTGAAACAATCTATGTGCTGGTCTCCACTACAAGGCTGTGGGCTCTCTATGGGTAAAGGATAAAGACTATGATTTATTTACCTTTGTGTTTTCACTCCTGGCATAGTGCCTGGCATGAATTTGCCACTCAGTAAATGTTTGCTGAATAAATACATCAATTGCTACATCAAACACTACCAAAAAGAGAGTACTTTTTCCCTTTGGGATAGTTTATTTTAATTCAGTAAATATTTACTTTCTTTTGTGTGATGAAGCATTACATATTAATATATTCTCTTATTTTGATAGAACAGATTCAAACATGCTGTCCTACAAGTAAATATTTTGGGCTGTAGTTGAAATCTATACCATACATATTAAACATTCAAAAAACTCTTTCTCACCTGTATCCTTTTAGTTTTTTTTAAAGATTTATTTATTTATTTGAGAAAGAGAGAGAGAGTGTGCAAGCACGCATAAGCGGAAGGAGGGGCAGAGGAAGAGAATCTCAAGAAGACTCCTGCTGAGTGTGGAGCCCGCCATAGGACTCAATCCCACAACCCATGAGATCATGACCTG